>NC_079433.1:12337777-12665277 GCF_026213295.1 Gadus chalcogrammus | reverse complement strand
CTGCTAATTCATGAGAGTCTGGAGAAGGGGACAGGGCTAGACGGATGCAGTGAAAGTGTCAGTTTTTTCTCCGGATAGTGTATTTTGGAGCTGCTCACGTCTTGTGGGTGGTGGTTATTTTCCTTTTTAAATCTATTTCGTATAAAGTGTCCCAGGCCAGCCAGACAGGGATTTTTTGGTAACTTTTTGAACTCCAAACATTGGAGTCTGATTGTGACTAATAGCGAAGGAGGGTTTGATTCTTTGTTAGATCATCTAGTTCTCTGTCTCTCACACTCTCTCTCTCTCGGACACAAAACCTGTTATTTGTTACTAATTTGTTTTGAATGGCCCGACATCACATCAGAATGCTGGCAAGTTAAAGAGTTTAAGTAGTTTTAACAGATCCTGTGTAACCGCTTGACCAAAGGTATGCATTTCTGTGTTTGCATATGTCTGCGTGTGCGTGTGTAATTGTTTATGTGTGTGTGTGTCCCTGACTCTGTGCGTCTATGCGTGTGCGTGTTTGCGGTATCCAGCGAGACAGGGTTATGTGATATTTGCTAACCAGTGTCTGCAAGCTTTTCAACAAAGACATTCAATAAACAGAATTCACGCTGGTGTTTGAGGCGGGCTCACGCTCAAACATCACTCTCGCGTCTCCTCCTTGTTCGGGTGTCTCGGCAGTGTTTGACGGCTTGAAAGATGGCAGGCACGAAATCAAATGGCATATAATGTACCCCTCCATAAACGCGGACCCCGAGACTCAGTGGTGCTTCCAGCCAGCCAGTTCGGCGGCCAAATAAAAAACTGACAATGCAGAGCTGCCAATGGCGCCCTCTATCTGCAGTCAGTATATATTCTTCCTTGGTAGAGCAACTTCCTCTTTTCCCTCTTTTATTGTCAATCATAGTGTTTGTCACAGTGTCTGTCTCTCCCTATGTATGCTTGGGGCTTACATAGACACAGAAACATCAGTAGGCGCAAACAAACACACACACACACACACACAAACATACCCATGGTAAACACACACACACACACACACACCTACACACACACACACACACACACACACACACACACACACACACACACACACACACACACACACACACACACACACACACACACACACACCTCCCCATGGTAAACGCACGCACAAACACAAAGGCTCCTCACAATATTGAATATAATGGCAATAAAACAAGAATTTGGCTACAAAATTACATAATAACACACCAAATAACCATGTTGGCCGAGCCGAGCAACCCACTCGGAGCTGACTGGCCCTGGTCCCGGGGCACATGCTGCCAATCAGACACACCTTCTAGAAGCACATCCGGGTGCTGAGCTATGCTACACCTCACTTGACTCTCTGCGCTGGCTAACAGTGACTCAGTGACAAATTTCCAGCTAATGTACAACCTTCTTCCTGGTATCCTGGTTCAAGTCCTGGTTTGAACCTCTCTGCATGGTAACCCATCTAAGCATGGTAACCCATCTAAGCATGGTAACCCATCTAAGCGTGGTAATCAATCTAAGCATTGTAATCAATCTAAGCATTGTAATCAATCTAAGCATTGTAATTAATCTAAGCAGGGTAACCCATCTAAGCATGGTAACCTATCTAAGCATTTTAACCCATCTAAGCATGGTAAACCAAAGCTTAATCTATTGACGTTCAAATTCCAGTTGCTGTCATTCGGTATCTTTCAACAGTAGTTTTCATAATAGACACACACATACACACACACCTACACACACGCGCACATGCATATGATTATACATATGCTGTATATACACAAAAATAACCTACAAACGCACATATATTCATACAGTACATAACTTTACATACATACACACACAGACATTACGGTTGCCAACTGAGGACCACTAAGTGCCCGATTGCATCGAGTTGATCCCATTTTCTATTTGCCTCTGCTTGTCCCCAGTTCTTTGTGTGTGACTCGTGGACCCTGGGAGGCCTGTGACCATGATGTTTGCTCCTGTCTGTCTGCTGCTGCTGCTGGGGGAGCGTGCGCTGGGTGGTGGCTACCCCCCAATGCCACAGATGAAGTACATGCAGCCCATGATGAAAGGGCCCATCGGACCCCCCTTCCGAGAGGGCAAAGGGCATTATGTTGGTGAGTTGGTGTGTGTGTGTGTGTGTGTGTGTGTGTGTGTGTGTGTGTGTGTGTGTGTGTGTGTGTGTGTGTGTGTGTGTGTGTGTGTGTGTGTGTGTGTGTGTGTGTCACTGTATGTTTGTGCATCTTAGCAAATATCAGAACCACAAGTCAGATCACAATAAAAACATGTCCAACTCATCCATGTAACAAACTATCAACAAGTGGCTCACGGGATCCACAGCAAGCGTTGGCTGTTGACGGTCCAGTTGAAATGCTCATCCTATAGTTAATCAGGCTGGCATTTGTGCAACATCCCGTCCCATCCATAAGCCAGCTTCCATTGTCTCATAACCGTCAAGACAACACCGACACGGGGTTCCATCTGGGTGCAGATGGCCAGACCAGAGGAGGGCCTAAGTTTTCGGAAGAAAACAACAAAACAAAACCGATGTGATCTGTGGGTTTCTGAGAGCTCAGATACCGACAGATAAATGGGATCAGAGTTGAGTGCGCTGCTGAAGGAGTTCACGTAGGCTTGAGCTGAATCCAATATCTAAGATCCAAAGTAAACAGAGTGAGCATTAGTGAGAGGGTTATACGTGATATCACAAAGCAATGTGTTTTTCCTTATTTTTTTGTATTTCTTTGAGTCGATCTGCAGGCGCACGACAACCAGGATATGAGTAGCAGTTCTGAGGAAATTGCAAAGATCAACCCCCCCCCACCATGCATGAAGAAGACACACCATGCATCCAATGTGCATTACAGGATCTTCCAAATTTGAGAAAAAGTTGATTGTGGATTAGTGAGAGAGAGAGAGAGAGAGAGAGAGAGAGAGAGAGAGAGAGAGAGAGAGAGAGAGAGAGAGAGAGAGAGAGAGAGAGAGAGAGAGAGAGAGAGAGAGAGAGAGAGAGAGAGAGAGAGAGAGAGAGAGAGAGAGAGAGAGAGAGAGAGAGAGACTAGTGCTACACTAGTGCTACTAGCCGGTAGCACTAGTGCTACCGGCTAGTTGATCTTCCCATGTGAATAGTGTTGCCATCTGCGTTGTTTACTAATTCTGAGAAATGAGTGAGAAAAGAATTGCTAGGAGGAATGCATACAGAAGATAAATATCTGATTGACAATAAGGTTGACATTTTATGAAATATAAAATGTTAAGGGAAGATGCTTTCTTGAGATACAAAGGCAGAATAAAAGTAATATTTATATTCACATGCATGCATCACAGATAGCCATCGCTGTTATCCAGAATGTTGTGGTAAAGAAGAGCCAGGTCCAAACTCGACTCAAATCCCCCAGATTCCACTTTGAAGAAATACTTATTTTCTTTCGCTGCAGTGAACTTGATGCTTTTGCTACCACCAAGTGGTTAGAAGTGCATATTGGAACTATTGCCATTATTCACACTGCATATTTTATTAAAAATATATGCTATAGCAATATAACAGAAGGGTAAATCTATTTGTATCTATCTTCATGATGTTCATCTGTTCCATTCGTATTTGCAGCTTTTACATCATAACTTTCATTACGAAGGTAGCATGCTCTGTCAAATGAAGATTGTTGAGGAATTGCTTTTGTTTTTGATTTTCTCCGCCACCAGATATATAAACTGGTTGGCATACACCATTACCGTGTCTTCAGCAGAAGAGCACTGCTGAAACAGATGGCTCTGGTCATATCACATTAAGTCGCACACCTACTCATCTTGATTTAAAAGAGCTTCAGCGTGTTGGTTCATTTAGACCTGGAAGAAATGAAATATACGGCAATAATTGCTCAGACAGGGATGCAAATGAAACCTCACATGTTTGGTTGTGTTCGGTTATGTATTTTTGAGAAGGAGATGCTTATAGCATGTCCTAAACCTTTAGTATTATCATTTAACTGTCTGTGTCATTGGTTGTCACTGTACTCAAAAGACCCTAGCAAATCCACTGTAAATCAATGGTCCCCAATCCCTTTCCTAGATTTAAATTCTGATATTCTCTATAGATGCATTATAAATATCACCTAAGTATACCCATAACAATTGACCATAAACACTATAACAATATACTGGAGCAGAACAAATTCCTAGGACCAGTTCCCGACTCAGTCAATGGGCACGTCAATAATTCAGAGATTCTTTTTGTGTAGAATCTAAACACAGCACAGGATCTTGACTAAATTTGTCTTCCCTGTTGTTGCTTCCTCTTGCTTTATTGAGTCTGGATTGAGCTCTAGTGGAACAGCTTTGTAGATGGTGCCAGAGATATTGAATAGGAGAGATGTCGGCTCAGTTGGACACTTACGCTTAAGATGGAGAGATGTTGATATCGCACACAGAAGTGAACTGATTGAAAACACCAAAAGTCTTGCAAAAAGCTTGATAAGGCGTAATCCAGTGAGAGATGGCAATTAAAAATGCTCTTCAAACACATCCATTGTACACCCCTGGCACATCCCTGTCTACATCTCTCTGCTGTCACATTGTTGAATAATTCACCCCTTACAATTAAGGTTATGCTAGCTTTGTGTGAGTGAATTTAAGATGAAGAACATAGAATCTTATGTGTGAATATTTTATGTATAAGCTCCAAATGCATCCTATGAGTTCTTTGCATCAATATCTGGATATACATGTTATGTTAGACATTGCCTCCAACTGCTGCTTTGACTCAAAGTTAGCTTGTAATTTGTTTGCATATCAATGGATCCTCCTTTCTCAAATATGTTTTATTTACACTTTTTTGTCATACAGGCACATCATATTATTTTCCTGCAGGGGGCAGTATAAAGCTTCGATTGTTTCATATATTATAGCAGGCTCGAAAAGAGAAAAGGAAGAGAAGTAACCCGTTTTGGACTGTTTTTAATCTAGGATTAATCAAAACACTCAAATAAATGACACCATATCATTTATTATAAGTTACCATATAATTCTATGGTTTCATGTTGCTCATTGTGTGAGTAACTAAATTACTTAACTCTTTTACTCATCATTATTATATCATTATTACATTGAGTATTTGCTTAAAATAATTAAATCCAATCGAAACTGTTCATTCATGTAGAAAATCTTATATAGATAATTCTATTTTATTAAGATGGAGGCATTTTTTATCTAAATATAATAAATATATATAATATTTAGGGGATTTCTTCAATCTTATTTTTTTAAATGCTATGCTACTTAATTGTAGACTTAATGACCAAAGCCATCCTCTGTCCTTGTAGATATGCCGCCAATGATGGAAGTGAAGGGGGAACCAGGCCCTCAAGGGAAGCCTGGACCAAGAGGACCTCCAGGACAATCAGGACTTCCAGGAAAACCAGGACTGGGTAAACCCGGTCTCAACGGGCCTGTTGGTCCACAGGGTCCACCAGGATTTCCAGGAAATGGCAAGCCCGGACTTTCAGGCCTCCCAGGGAAGGTTGGTCAGAAGGGGATGCCAGGTCTCAATGGTGAGGTTGGCCCTCGTGGTGAACCAGGATCCAGAGGTCTACCTGGGCAGCCTGGCTTTCCTGGCCCAGCTGGTCTGTCTCTAAATGGGAAACCAGGGCCTTCTGGCATCAGAGGACCCCCTGGTACGCGTGGGGAGCCAGGGCTAAAGGGAGGCCCTGGCAATCCAGGCGAGCGTGGACTCAAGGGGGAGAATGGAATTGGGAAGCCAGGACTTCCCGGTATAAGGGGCCCTCCGGGACTTAAGGGAAGCGCAGGACCTCCCGGTGTACCAGGCATGGGAAAACCAGGACCAAATGGGTTGCCAGGTCAGCCAGGCCCTAAAGGTGAACTAGGAATTCTAGGGAACCAAGGAGAGCCAGGAGAGGCCGGTACTCCGGGATTGCAGGGTCAACCAGGGCCTACGGGGCTGGGGAAGCCTGGTTTAGATGGGTTACCTGGAGTCCAAGGTCCAGTTGGGTCAAAGGGGGAACCAGGGCTAAGAGGTTCTCCTGGATTTTCTGGGGCCCCTGGCTACGGTAAGCCTGGACCATCTGGGCCAAAGGGAGACAAAGGGCATAGTGGGTTGCCCGGGAATCATGGGGACAAAGGAGAAGCAGGAATGGAGGGTCAACCGGGGAACTCAGGTAATGATGGACAACCAGGACCTCCAGGACTTCAGGGCCCCATGGGGCTGCCAGGAAAACATGGTATGCCTGGACTTAAAGGAGAAGTTGGCCCCCAGGGGCCTCCGGGCCTACCTGGCCTAAGAGGCGATCAAGGACCCAATGGACTCCCGGGAAAATATGGCGTTCCAGGGGAAAAAGGACTTCCTGGTCCTAATGGAGCAATTGGTAAACCAGGACCTAAAGGCGAGGCAGGACATATTGGCTTACCTGGAAATCCAGGTCTTACAGGTGCACCAGGAAGTAAAGGTGAGACAGGGTTCATGGGGGCCCCAGGATCTAGGGGTCAGTCCGGTATTCCTGGTCTGCAGGGGCCATTAGGTCCGATGGGACCTCAGGGTGTCCCAGGAATTAAAGGTGATTCTGGGATGCCAGGAGTTCCAGGGTTTGGTAAAGTGGGAGAGAAGGGAACTTCAGGTCCCCAAGGTCCTCCAGGGAAACCAGGGAACAGTGGACTTAACGGCCATCCGGGTGTTGCTGGTCCCCCAGGGCCACCTGGTCCACCAGGAAACGGCCAAACGGTTGTGGCAGGACCATCCGATACAGAGATTGAAGGTGGCGAGGTACCAGGGGACAAAAGGAAGCCTGTGTATAGCTTTGGTGCGCTCTCTGCCTCTGTGGCACCTGCCTTCACCGCTATACTGTCAACACCTTTCCCTCCTTCCGGAATGCCAATCAAGTTTGACAGGACCCTGTACAATGGGCAAAACGCATACAACACTGCCACCGGCATGTTCACCGCCCCGATGTCTGGTGTCTTCTACTTTGCCTACCACATGCATGTAAAGGGAACCAGCCTTTGGGTGGCACTGTACAAGAACAATGTGCCAGCCACCTACACCTATGACGAATACAAGAAGGGCTACATGGACCAGGCCTCTGGTAGTGCGGTGCTAGAGCTGAAGGAGGGGGACCAGGTATGGGTCCAAATGCCCTCGGATCAGGCCAACGGCCTGTACTCCACAGAGTACATCCACTCCTCTTTCTCAGGATTCCTACTCTGTCCAACATAACTTATTTTTTCCAATGATAGGCCCATGAATTGGTATCTCAGAAGAAGAGCCCCACATCTAAAATAAACCAAGAGTCAGGGTCAAACAAAACAACAAGAGTACATTTTACATTGGTATGCCATTATGTACATTGGCATTACCCACAACAACGTTAACAAAATAAAAAATAAAGAAACTTTGTGACAAACACAACGGAGAGAGATAAAAGGCAGGCGAAAGATATTCATGCTGTGTTCTGTGTTGCCTTGAATTGTTTTAGTTTTTTTTATGTTGTTGCTGTTTTTTAGCTCATATAATTATTGTGTTATAAATTTATTGAATTTATTTGTTCTTATCAGCATTAATGTGTTTTTGTTGTTCATCTGATTCCGAATTTTAAGTAAGTAGCTTACTTTGCAACTTGTAAGCAACAGGCCTACCCATGTGACTGCACATCACGCCCATATGCTCTGACACCAAGAGGATTACATTAACAGAACTTTTGGGCCGGAAAAACTCTGCTGCATGCAGTCACTTCAAACATAAAATTCAGTTAATGGCAGATATTACACAGCAGTGAACATATACAACACAGAAAGCAGTAAACATATATGAAATTCACACATAACGCATAAGTTAATGTCAATATTAAATTACTATTCATTTTTGTGATTATTCTTTGTGGAATTGACAGAAGGAACTTCTCTTTATTTTTTAAAGAAGTACCTGATGTCACCTTGGTGTATGTTGGATGTGTGTGTTACATTCAGGCCTGCTTTCCTTTGTCAAATATCGGTTACCACCATTAGTATAAAATGTGTTTCTTTTCCAACTATTTTTCTGTTAGTACAACTACAATCAAATGGCAGTTTTTTAAAAGCTTTACCATTTATTTCCTCATGCTCATTCAGTGATGAGTAATTCAGTAATTATTCCAATTCCCTCATCACCAAAACCCAGCATATGCTGTCACCTAGCGTCACCTTCAGCCGTAACCATGACATCACTGTTTTTTAATTTGAAAAGAGCCATTGAGGTTTCAGTGTCATGCTGCCCTTCCCAAAAAGGCACTCTTTCCGATCAATCAGTGGGGGGGGGGGGGTGAGGGTTCTGGTCACCCTGATCTCATTCCTTCTAAATAGCCATTGTAACAAATTCCCTACAGACATGGAGAGGAAGTTTTTTTCAGCTTGATGGGACATACTTTGAGGTGCACATATATTAATGCAACCTACATGAAGGGAGCTAGTGATGCTAAATTCATGTGAGGTAGTGAGACAGAGGCATACATTATGTCTTTGTGCAATTCTACCGGTTTGAGGTTCACACTCTGTGTCTGTGTGTGTGGGTGCTCACCATCAAGGATTATCATTCTAAACTCAAGAGATGTCCCAAGTGCTTAACATTTAGTCAATGCTCCACCAGACCTATAGTCTTAACATGTTCTGCTTTTTGTTTAAGTTAACTGTGATGATCTTCAAAAAGGTGTAATATCTTTCCACAATAATCTTTGTTATACAAAGCAACCTGGATATAAATTCTCGAACTTGACCATGGTCTGCTATGAATCACGGTGAAGGTGATGGTCATGATGATAGATGCTACTTTAAAATAGCAATATGCATTTAATTAAGGATAACTTCAAAGGTGAAATATCAGTGTACTCTATGAAGAATATTGATTGATTGACACTTATACCTGAATGGGAACTACACACTATTCTTTAAATTCAATCACAGTCCACAAGATTATTTAACGCTCTCACACACACACACACACACACACACACACTGGCGTACAAAGCAAACAATGGGTTTAGTCCTGCCATATCTGTCTCCTAACATGCACACACACACACACACACACACACACACACACACACACACACACACACACACACACACACACACACACACACACACACACACACACACACACACACACACATGATCAGATATTTATCAATATTGCTCTGAGTCTTGTTGACAGTAAAGGTTCATGTTGTACTATGTATTGTTTTCCCCTCTTTTAAATGTTTGGACTTCATTTGAGTGAAATCTTACTATTATTCAATTTCCTTTATGTTTGAATAGACAATGTCACTTGCATTCAGTTTGTCGTGAGTACAGATTGTATCAACAAGTGTCAGTAAGTTGTATGTTTTGTTTCCATCACAACATGCTTTTGTTTTATATTGTATGGATTAAGGAAAACAGAGAAAGTAAACAAGGCCTTGTTTAGGCTCTTAAGGGATATTTGTTTGCTTTAGCTGAATTAAGTGTCAATGAATTCCCATTTGCACATGAAATTAATGAAGATGTATTTATACATTTATGATAATTTAATAGGAATGCCAAAACTGACCACCGGAGCCTAGAACGTATGGTATTCGATAGCAATGATGAGTAAAGAGCATTTACGACATGTATTAAGCATCGTAGCGTTGTTTGTGAAGGACTTTGGAACTTTCCTATCATTTTGTGTAATGTACAATGTATAAACGTATAGATTTTTTTATGTCTTATACATTGCTATTGCGTATGCTCTATGCAATAGATTTTGGGTTTAAAATGCACTCTTTTTGATTGAAAAATGTTTTGTCAGCGTATACAGAATCTACAGTACTTGATTGTATTGATACCACATCAATAAATACTTCCTTGTACATCTGTCCCACATTTGTTTTTATATCATGCTATGAATGAAGGGGAGGTAAATCCTGTGTTAGTAACTAATAGATTAATTTTGTCTGTGGCAAGCCCATACAAAATTTAACTGATGTCTTCAAAATTGACTTTCAGAGACGTCTTGGAATTCATCTCTGAAAGATTTGAATGCCTAGACATTTTAGACCACTGTGAATGTACCATACCTTTTTATGTGATACAAGCTTAGCACAGTTATAAATATTTGTACACCCTTGAGCATGAAACTCATACATTGTTAGTCTCGGTTATTTCAACATATTTTATGAGCAGTGTTTGGGCTGATAACTGGAATTCAGAATATACTCTGTCTGAACACATGCCGGTTTATGGTGGAGGCCGAAAGGTGTTTCTGAGGCAAAAAGAATAAACCCATAAATAATATTGAATATGATGACATGGTAGGGTATATCTGCCAAGCAGTAGCACCCTCTTTGGAAGACAACAATTATTTAGTAGTGTGACTAAACTTTAGCGGTACTGTTTAATCATGTTTAAGACACGTAATTATCCAGTCCCTCGCTAAAAAACCCAACCTAGATCCCTTCCCACTAAACAGTTTCCCACCCATATCTCAAAAAACATTATTGTAAACTGTCATCAAAGAGGTTGTTTAGTCACAGCTTATGTCATTTCTGAGTCACAATAAGATTCTACAGAAAGTAGAGTACAGAGACCGCCGTGATCTTGATCGACATGATTGAGAACTGATCCTTGCTACTGATGACACTGTGTCTACTTCTAATATATGAACTGCTGCCTGCCACACTGTTGATCATGCCATACTAATTGACCGTCTCAAGTATCAGTATTGGTAGCAGAGCTTTGGCCTCGCTCACCTCATATCTGAATAACAGAACATCTCTGTCAGTAAAGGCCCTTTGCTGTCGTCCTCTGCCAACATTTTCTGTTGAATCCCCGAAAGGTCTTTAAGGAATCTAATAAACTGCCTTACCGTCATATGCTGCTCAATGGATGATTTTTTTTTTATTAAATTGCAAATATGAAATCGTTTTATTCCAAAAACATGGGTCAGCAAGCTACCTATGTCAAACTGGGTCATCATAGGGTCAGCTTCTTCTCGAAACCTCTCCAAAATAAATACATTTTTCCCTTCGGTGATCTTGAAAAAGTTGTCCATGCTTTTAATTTTTCTTGCCTGGATAACTTTAACCAAATGGTTCCAGGAACAGGGACCACACAATATTTTCACTGGCTCCCCCTACACTTCAGAATCAGTTGGATGGGTTCATACCTGCATTTTTCACCTTCATACAAGCTCCTCTGCACCCGTCTGACCTCCTGGACCTCAGGTCATCTGACCAAGACCTCCTGGTTATTCCGCAGTCTAGGTTGAAGCTCAAGGGAGATTGTGCCTTTGCATTTGCAGTTCCTAGATTATGGAACCGCCTTCCCTTCCGTCAGATCCGCCGCCTCCAATAACAACTTCCCTTCTCAGTCAGACCCACCAATCCATTAAGACCTGTAAATCCAGGTTAAACTACTTTCTACTCATTGACGTTTGGATCTACTTTATGGGTAGAGGTGTGTGTGTGTGTGTGTGTGTGTGTGTGTGTGTGTGTGTGTGTGTGTGTGTGTGTGTGTGTGTGTGTGTGTGTGTGTGTGTGTGTGTGTGTGTGTGTGTGTGTGTGTGTGTGTGTGTGGGTGGGTGGGTGGGTGGGTGGGTGGGTGGGTTGGTGTGTATAAACTTGTTGTTACCCTGTTTTTACTGATATATTCTCTTATTCATTGTATCTGGTATGTTTTGTTCTTTCACTGTGTTTTTAAATGTGCTCTACAAATAAACTTTACTTGACAGGTGCATAATATGACAAGCACAATTCAAAAGTTCTGCTTTGAACGTGGGCAAAGGATGTTGTGAAGTGTCAGGGTGTAACAACCACAACAACACAAAAAGTGTAATTTCCTTCATAAATTAGAATTGTGTAGACACCGCCTAAATTGCAAATAAACGTTTGTAGATGCAGATTCAGATAGATGTTATTCCAGAACAAACGTACAAATCAAATGTTGGCCTAAATTAAACGGAATTGACATTACAAACCCTCATAGGTGCCAGTGTCATACGTGGTTGGATGGTTCATTTGGCTCCATTGAAACCACCAATGCGAAACGCAAAACAATATGATCCCAACGCATGATCATAAACAATATGCTCTATTAAGTGTTGATGATGGCTTTTAGAAATGTCGTCACGATAGTGTAATGTCATCTGGTCATCATCCATGTTCGAGATGGATTTTTCCGACGTCACCGTGACGCTGGAAAGCAGGCGCCTCCCCAACAACATTTCCCCACAGCCGACGAAAACTCTGCCACATTGAAGAAGAAATAGGCGACCTGGCATCACATTTTCTCTCACTCCACTTTCTCCGGGGATTGTCACGGGATTTCAATGTTGAACCTGCTCTTTGTAAGTGGAAACTGAAGCTAAAACAAACGTATATAACTTGTGTGTGATGTTAACTGGTGACTGTTTCTTCTGTAAAAAAAAAAAAGCCCCACTATAGATATACGACATGTAAAAGTTAACGAGCTAACAGCTAACTAATGAAGCGCAACACAAGGCAACGCATAGAGGCTAAGGAGATGGCTAACAACAAGCTAACATGCTAACGTAGCCATGTTCACATGTAGGAAAAAACCTGCATATGACGCATTGTCATATATATTTTAAAGAGGCACATTCATGTAGGGGTGCTTCTTATCCATAATGCGTGTGGGTTCTCCAATCGATGAACCTAATAAAGAGTGTTGTTAGCGGAGCTAGCGGGCTATCGGTTCACCACGTTAGGGGGCTGTCATTTCCTGGAAGAATTATAGTAGTGGCATTAATCGGCATGGTATAATTGATGCATCGATTTCCACTTTATAACCTTGGGACATGTGTGTCGGGCTGTGTTCCGTGTTGGAATGTATTCAATGTTTTAAAACAACTGATGTCTTAACGATGAAGCGCCGTTGACAACAGCAGTGGCAACACCTAGCTAGCCGAGCCTATTGGCTAGCGTTAGCCCAGCGGCTCACTCGTTGTAGAGCACAGCCGTGTATAATGCATTCGGCTGATAATGCATTTAGGTGGGAAGAAACTCAAATGTAATCCATGTCTACGAGGAAATGCATACGATGCACATTATGTTGGATTATATGTGTGTTAACGTTTTGTCGACAGCTGTCCGCCTTCCGCCCTTTGTGTGAATCCTTTGACCCAACGCGTGGCTGACACATTTAGTTCAAAGCATTATGCTATATCACAGTCACGATCACGATAAGACGGCGTTTTCCTCCCTGTACACCCAAGTATGTAACACACACTCTGAAGTTCCCACTGACCATGGGATGAATGGAAGCTAACATGTTGAAAACGCCATTGCCTTTGTTGTTGGCATCTGCTATATTCTTTCTCCAACTGATTCAGTCGGTCTTAAAGTCAACCCTGCAAAGTTTTCTCTGTAATTTAGTCTCTTGGTTTCCAAAAACAGAATACCCGTGCATTTAGTCTTGTGGGCTCAATTGAAATTGAGGAAATGCACTATGGGAGGAAGTTGACCAGAACAGCTGCGGCTGTGGAGTCCACGGTGCGTTCCCATGCCTCTGTTTGGTTTAATGACCCTCCAATGATGGTTTCAATTTGATCATTTTATAGTAGCGGTATTTGTAATTTATATGGTTGCCACTCCCACTGTGGTATCAGAATGAGACAACAAGTAACCGGTTAGGTAGTGTTGCATTCCAACGGATGAGCTACGTTTGGAGCCTTGGACATATTTGCTTTGGCGCTAGGCCTATCAATTAAAGTATTGATGGATCTGTATAAGCATGCGGTTGTCGTTCTTAAATAACATCCTCCATGATTTTAAACATGATACAATGAGCAGTGGCTTCAAACTTTTGTGTACTCTTTTTTGCATTCATCTTCATAGGTGCATAATGCAGCCTAGTCAACCGATTTAGTGTGGGTTAACTTGTATCTGGAAGTAGGTCATCCATGCCGGTGACCTGCTTCTTCATTGAAGCTGTTTAATACGCAATCTTTGGGCCTACTTTAGAAATTGCTATTCTCCAGTCTCCACACAACTAACTCAACACAGCCTAAAGCCTTTAGCTAGGGAAGACAGACGCAACGAAAAACCTATAATTGTATCCGATTTGAATAAGTTGTTGCTTATGCATGCTTTGTGAATCTGGTGAAGGCCATTATTTGCATCTGATTGTTTGTTTATGGTTATAAACTCAATCATATTTTTTTTGTCTGACTGTTATTATTGCTTTACTCACCCAGAAAAATAATCAATATTAAACGTCACAAAATATCTGTGTGTCATTGGTCATCAGATACGAACGCTAGCGTCACCTTTTCCAAAACATTGGTTAAACCACAGCATATTTGACTGTAAGGAAAGCACCTTGCACATGCAGGGTTTGTTTATCTCCCCTGCCTCTGGGTCCCTTGACAAAGCTGTTAGGCGAAGTGTACAGAGTCCTCTGCACATGCTAGTTAAGTTCTGAAGACCAACACAAGCAACAGGCAGCTCAGTGAACTGTTATTGACAACTACCAATGTCTACAGCACTGAAGCAGAAGTATTTGCCTCTTGCTGGAGGGATGCTGCCGATGTTAGCACATTGTCATTGTAGGTCCCTCCAAAGGTGGTAATCTGTATAAAATAAAGTAGAATTGATCTCTTAACCAGGAGACCTAATGTTGCAACAGTAGACCTAAATTAATCTGGCTGGGCATTTTACCTTTTTAAGTTCAACAAGTGACCAGTTTCGCTCTTTATGAACGCAATAAATAACAGCAAAGAACAAGTTCTCATCCTTGGTTACGGTAACTGTGAAAAATGAGCCTGGTTCATGGCAACATGATTACAAAGAGGTTTGGTTGGTGGGGGTGAGCTCCGTTGTAGTTCTCTGCCAGTTAGCCCATGCAAGCCACGGGGTTCCCCTGAGTGTTTTTAAAGGTAAGGCCATAGGGCTTGTTTCTCGGCAACTAAAGACGCATTCTATTTTCATTATGTGTTTTGTGCCTCTGGGTATCTGCTCATGGGGCCAATGGAGAACAACTTTGCTCGACCTAAGACTGCTAAACAGAAACATTGAGGACTATATCTAAATTAGGAAAAAATAATTAATTTGTTTTTTAAAAGATACATTTATAAATATTCAGTAATTTTTATATAAAACTGGTTTATAGATTGTGTGCATTGATTTCAAGATGGGCAAAGTCAGATATATGGCCATTGGAACTTGACATGTCCCCACTTTTCTGGGCCTTCACATGCTGGTTATGGTTCCTATAGTTCAGGTGTGGGCCATTTTTATTTTCACAGAGGGCATTACTGACATAGAAAAGTAAGCAAAGGGCCCCATATTGCACAATTCAATTGAAACCTGAAACCCATAGTGCTTAATTATGTAAAATTACAGGAACTTTGTAGACCTGTCGAATTACTGTGTTGGATACGTCACCAGTAGGCAAGGCAACTTTATTTATTTAGCACTTTTCATATACGAGGCAGACTCAAAGTGCTTCAAATAGAAACATTGTCTTACAATAAAATAATGGATAAGTTAAAGAAAATGTATCTATTATTTCTCTACAATGCAAAAAAATGCATTGTATAGTAATACAATCAAAATGTATGCGTAGAAAATAAAGGCAAAGTAAAAAAAGCATTTTAGAAATTGCAATGTATTTAAGATTTAGCAGAAAGCTAAAGCAAACACAAAAGTCTGGTCTTGTTTTGAAAGTGGTCAGAGTTGGGGCAAGTCTTAAATCCTCAGAGTTGTAAGCAAAGTATTAGCATTTTATTCATGTCCCTACCATCATTTTGATATTATTCTTGTTGGATGTTGTGGCAAGCAAGCAAGGGAAAAACACTTTTTAACAATTATTGTTTGGGGGGGAAAGGGACATATGCACTACGATTTATTATTTATTTCAGTGATGGGCTTTGTTAGAAATAACATTAATTATGAACTAAATAATATTCATAGCTCTGTAGTATGTCGTAATAATCATATGGTTTAATAAATTATAAGATTTAAGACATTTATAAGACGGGAGGTTAAAACACCTTTGATTTCACAACTTGGAACTCACCCAACTTAACGATAGATGGATCCTTTAATAATCCTTTACAGGAAATTACAGTGTCACGATGACTGCTAGTCTGCTTTACCAACAGTTACTCGGCTACAAACTAATTGACACCATGTCAAATTAGTCGGTGTTGGAGCATTTGGTCAAAAAGGACAGTATGGGCACTCGGTAGGCATAAGTTAAAAAAATGTCATGTTGTCTGCGATGCTCCGTCAACTTTCATGTTTAAGCCCGATGGGCTTTTAGCACGAACGATCAGACCTTGCACCATGGCACACATCACAGCGTCATCCATTGGGACTCATTAAATTAAACCTAAAATCAAACCTCCGACTTGTTGTCTATCTACTATGCGACGCTGTCCGGCGTGGCCCTCCATGCCTCGTCTGGTGTGTCACCTGCTTTACATTAAAGCGCTGCTTTAGAAGTCAAACTCGGTGGATCAGGTAGCAATGTTGTTTCCTTTTTATGGCAATCCATCACCCACAACAGCGCTTCTGTGTGACTTCTCTCTTGTGGGAATGGCGGTAGTCCTGGCCTGCATTTCATCAAAGCTTTGCACAAGTGTTCAAACCACGTATTTGTACTTTCATACCATGAAGAACATGTGTCCTTTGAAACTTTAAGGCTGCGCTGAAGATCCGCCATAACCGAGTTTTGACTTGGACTGATGAGTGGATCCGAAAGCCACTGACGTCCACGCAGCCATCCTATGAGATATCGTAGTTTCCTTTTTGCTTTATTAAAATAACACTTTTTTTTACGAATTGCACCGCTTTAGAAATTAAAAAGGGAAAAAAACGTTCAGTGGATTATTGAGGCGATTATGCAGCAGTCGGCCCCACCGGCTCCGTTTCAGGCAGGGAAAGATATACACTGTGACTGTCTTTTGTTGTTGATGATTTTTTCAATACGCTGTAACCGGTCTTACCGCTGGCTTTTCAGTATAACATCCCCTAATGGGAAAATGTTATTGAGCAGTACAGACTCAATGTCATCATCCGACACAGTAGTGCATTTTATAGATTTATTTTGGTTTTGCTTTCCTTTGAGGCCTTTGTGGCCCGGATTACGGCGGTCCGTGGGCCGGTTCCGTTCCTGTGGCCATATGTTTCCCAGGTCTGTTTTGGAAGCTTCTTCTTTGAGGGGTTCCTGTTAGAAGATTGGGAAAGGTGTTTTTTTTCCCCAGTTTAATTTATTAATTAGCATTTTAGTACATTGTGTGAAATGACTGAACCACAAAATTGCACTAGGTGTCGGGGAAGCCTAAGCCTCTCTCCGACGCCGCATTCAACAAATGCCCGTGCAGAGGGCTACACGTCCACATGCACCTTGCCTCTGGTGCCTTATTTCAGTAACTGTTATGAAATGGAATTGAGTACCAAATTGACGATCATATAAGAACAGAACATGGGTAAAAGCCAGCCACTTCCAATCACATTAAGCACGCCCGACTGATATACCTAAAAGCTGTCAACAAACAACATTTAAGGATTCATTACTCAAAAAGGTGGTTTTACTTCAAAATTCTGGAAATGGAATCTCTAACAGATGCAATGACATTGTTTGATATTTTCAGTTAGGGTTAGGAAAAGTGTAAATGGTCCATTTGTTTAAAGAAATGTTGATTACTTTTTTAGGCCAAACCGCTCAGCTCCATTAGAAGTTATGCTGCTTCTGGTTTTTCTTATTGTTTACTAACAAAGCTACCATGTCTCGGATGTCATGTCACTACCTCAAAGTTAAATATCCCTTCTATGAATACACATTATTCTTAGAATGTAGTAGACAATCTTAGTTGTTTTGGAGAATATGTAACCATGAGACCATGCACCCATTTTTATACAGTGAATTGGTCAATGAGTCACCATTTGGCACAGACTTTGTTGATGGTATATGCCACCATTCTGCAATTGAATAGCAAGCGCATGAGTTCGGCATCACTTGTAGTGCCTTTGGGATCGGCGTGTCTGCTAGATGCTGCTACAATGCTTGTCAGGTGGAACCATAGCAACTAGTAGTAATCAGATATCTCATTGTCACAACTGTTAACAGCAGACCGTAGAAGTTGTAGCCATAGGTAGGAAGTTAAAAACACAGGTTATTCAGCATCCATCCTCTTAACTGACAATTTAAGCTGGTCAACTTATTTAATTTTTTAATATCTTTTATGTTCGTTAAACATTCATGTATCTGGCACTGACAAACTCCTTCAGTACATAATGTCAAACTTGAAGGGTATGCTTGAGTTAAACAAGCTATAATATGTGTGTGCATGGGCGGTTGTAGCTCATAACCCAGACTCCTGAAATGTCACCTCCTGGTGTTTCTTCAGCTTGACTCTGTCAATATTATTACACGAGCACCATGGCTTTCCCCCCTGATCATCTCATAAGGGACAATCACAGGCCCTGCAGGAAAACGTGTTGCTTCCCCAGAGATGTTCGTAGGTATGGCAACAGTTATTCCCCTGATGTTGTCAGATGGCAGAATCTCTGTCTCTGAAATGTCAGCGCGATTGATGCCTCTCAGCAGGTACTGGAGCAGACATTGTTCTGTTTACGGTCTCTACAGGAGCTGGCCGTCAGCCATCTATTATTGTTGGTTGCAGATATCGCTGCCATATATATTTCATATGGCTTTTTTGTACAGATATCATTGCTGAGATAGCCAAGCACAGCTAACCATATTACTTATAAGACGCTGAATTTGCGCATGGATAATGTCCAGTGTCTTGCAGACAAACTTGCTTAAAAGTCATCCACGAATAATCAGTTTACCCACCGGAACAACTTCAGAATATAGCGAGCAACAAACGCAGTCAAATCGTTGTTGTGAACGTTTTTATGAGTTATCTTTCACTCGATGTTCGTCTAATGGTGAAATGGGCAGGAGCTACGTTTAGATGGAGTCTACGTGGGCTCTGTTTGTAGATTAATATCGGATCTCTAGAATCTGCCCGTATGTGCATTAGAGATTCTCTTTGAGCCAAATTTTCCCCCATTATCTCTGTTAAGAGCCACGACCTTCCATGGTTCTGACGCACACCATCCACATCGATGTTGACCATATACCTGGTCACCAAGACTTGGCTCTGCGCTCCATAAGAGGAGTTAACGTCATGGATATGATTTTGATCCAGATATCTAAGATAAGATAATAATGTTAAACGGAAGATAATACGGATTGGATACTGTAACTATATATTGTCGCTAGGGATGCAAATTATCGAGTAATTCATTAATCGATAGTTGTTTCATCTTATCGATCGATGATCGATTAATTGATAAGCGGCAATTCTTCTGAGAAGCTGAATTTCCTTCTGAATGTGACACATTTAGGTGGTAATTCAACAAAGTCGTTTAGTTGTTGTACTTTAAAATACTTCCACATATTGTGCATTTGGCGTCTTTGTCGTCATTAACCAACTTAAAGTGGCTCCATACTGCACTCCGTTTTGCCCTCTTCATCGTGTCAGTGTCCCGCTTTTCGTTTGTCTTGTCCTGCCGTGTTCCAATACCCGTACTGTCCGTACTTACTAGCCAAAATTTGAGTACGCAGTACTCCAATTCAGATCCGGCGAAAAGAAGTATACTTCAAGGACCCGGATGCCGTACTCAAAACGGGCTAATCGTGAAGTGTGGATCGAAGGACACTGCCCGTACTCAACGGCAGCCTTCTTAGCTACGTAGCAGAAGAGGCGGAGCCAGGCTCAGCCAAAGTCGGCGCATTTTCCACATAGCCTGCATTAATAGTCATTTTGTAGTTTTTATAGTTTTTATAGCTTTTTATAGCTGCTAGGCGTATATAGTTCACCGTTCAAAGCGGGATGTTTATTGCGGGGGAGGAGCCACGGCGGCAGTCGTGATCGTAATTTCCGGTTAGTGCACCACGGAGTACTCGATTTGGAACAGCACTCGCATCTGAAAAATTAACGTAGTAGCCAGTGCGGATAGTATACTTCCTTTAAGTATACTCATGGAAGTATGGGTATTGGAACACGGCACTGCTTTGCTTGTGTTCCCGCTTGTGTTCCCGCGTGTGCGTCAAGTACGTCTGGCGTCAAGTGCGCCCTCACGTGGACGGTTGGGGAATTACGGGTTAAAATGCGATTAATTGCAAGTAATTTATTTTAATCGAGTAATCTCTTATCGACAATTAATCGATAATCGATTAATTGTTTGCATCCCTAATTGTCGCACAAATCACAGACACATACAAACTTTTAATGGTGAGCCGTTGGCAATGAAATATTACTTGGATTTCTTAAATATTTTAAATATAATGTTTACTTTTATAAATGTTTATCTACATATCCTCATAACTGTATGGCTTTAAGTTAACATTACTCTCCAGAACCTATTCCCACCCCACCGGCGATCGGACCGTTTATTGGCAAAATAGAATGTCGTTGATTGGACAATATGAAAATGGCAAATATCACCGAACTGTAGTTCTGATTAGGGTGAAGATTAGAGTGATACCCTATGGATCTCAACTCTATCTAATTATTAAAATCAAGTGTATAGTGTTCTCCATCTGAGGAGTTGGAAGAACGACCTGGAATAAGAGTTTGGTCACTGTGTAGGGCCTTTTGTACTCATCAAGCATTCCAATATGTTTTGTGAGATGAGCACAACTGGACACCTGCCAATCAAGATGGGACTGCAAAGAAATTCATCTATATCCGATTCAAAGAGGTCACTGAAGGGGCATTCTGGGGGCATAAGTGGCTGCATCGGTCTAAGTTCATCTGGAGATGTTTGTTGAGACAAGGAAGTAGTGTTTGTGGCTTGGCAATACAAATTGGAACAACAGTGCTTTACTTGGTTATGCAAATAAGGAATCTAAATCAGGACAATATTTAGCTTCTCTGAGAATTCAATGACCTTCTCCCAAAGGCAATTGACAGACTCCAGTTGTCGATATCGATCCTTTGGGCTCACATTGACATTTACTAGGGAGAAATGAGTGAACTAAATGATGCCATTACAGAGTAAAGAGATGAGCAATAGGATCCTTTATTGACAGAATGCCGATCGGATTACATTCTAAGTCTGTATTATACAGATCTTTTTAGTTATTTATTTTTGTCCGCAAAAGGCACATTTTGGTCATTGGCTGATTGCTGCGTTGCCTCTCCAGTCAGTGATCCATTACAACCGGTGAGAATGTAATTCAAACATGTGAATCATCCAACTCCTCCGGAATAGCTTGTGACACAACAATTATCTTGAGTCATCCTGCCTCTGCTGGATTTGATATGCAAATTCATGATTTTTTTTTTTAATTTGATCAAATCACATTCTTTATCATTTCGAACTAAATCTGGCTTGAACCATTTGCCCATCACTAGTGTTATGGCGTCTGGTGTCTGCTGGAGCATTTTCTTTTTCAGGATTCTTTTATAACCTACTTGTTCCCACAGAATAGTTAGTTTGTGGTGGGGGGGGACACAAAAGTCACTAGGGAAGTCCCTGGCATACCCTCAGATAATTCTGGAAGGACGTTAATATGGTGCAGTTTTTTTCTGAATAATTAGGTGGAAAGTCTTGTAAAGAAAGTTATGTTTCTAAACACAATTACACAATCTATTTATATGGTCGGTATCAAAACCAAAATTTGAAACATAATTGCATAGCCAAGTCTTTTATGTAAAAACACTGTCTTAAGGGTTCTTCGCTCTGTTATTTACTTAAAGGACTCTTTTTTTTTTTCTAATCAAATATCAATGAGATATCTAACCTGTTTGGCTTGAACACTTTGACTCATTGAACAGAGTTTCTCGATTCTGACATCTGCCTTGCCTTTCTCCAGATATGGGCTTTCCTCCTCGTTCTCTCTTTTAAGCAACACAAGCCCGAATTCTCAGTCCTTTCCAGAAGATGACTGGCCCTTGTCACCCCTGGCCTTCCTGTAAGCGCTGCTCGAGGCATTTGATCGTCACACTCTTTATCTGTGCTCACACTGCACTGCAAAGCGGTGTGATAAGTGGGCTTTGCCATGTGCGTGTGCTGTCAAACTGCTGGGCGAAACACCTCAGGGATTGCTGTTTTTATCGCCGCCCTCTCCAGGCCCTCTTCGTGTTGATGAAAGCCAAACCTAAATAACCCAATGATCCCCTGTAGGCATGGTAGCCCTTAGTATGTGTTTTGTGTTGGAGAACAGTGAGGAGGTGAACCGGTTTCTGAGCATGTTGAGGACGCATGTCATTACAGGCTTTACTTGCAAACACGGAAAACTCATGACGCATCCTGTTTTGTTGGATATATCTTACACATATATCGGGTGTTTTATGTCTGGCACATAATAACTTTGCTATGTGTGCTGGAACAAGGAGGATGCGTTTATTGGCTGGATACTTTTTTACCATGATCCAAGGGAAGCCATCATTATGATAATACTATCGTTTGCTAACGATAAAACTCTTGTTTATTGGGAGCTGTGGAATGCTGACTGACAGGCCTCAGGAATTTAGTAAATGTGGATGTGCATATATTTGCTGTGGTATAAACTACAAGTCTAAGTTGAGAGCTAGAGAATTGGGCTGGTTTAACCACTAAACATATGTTTATCCCAGTTTTAGAAACGTATGTTAAAATATGATGCTAGTGTGTCAGCTTATTAGACCATGCTATATACGTTTTTTTTGCATGCCAATACTTTTTATATATTTTTTTTTCATCCATATGAAATGTTTTGTTATGCCCCCATTGCTTTACATAAACTTCATTCAATTAGCATTTGTAATTATTCTCTCTTGTAAAAGCAAATGGCCAGCGGCTTGTTAATGGATCATTTTGCTCAAACTCGAGGCTGAAAGTCCAGTTTGGCCATTCCCTTCTCCTTATTTCTAGCGGAGAGATCCATAGTTGATCTATTGCTTTTTTTGCGCTTCTACCTACACAGACTGGCTGTTTTTGTACGTCTTCAAGGACTTGGACAAATATACACGTCGAAACCAACGCTTTTATTATTTCACGGCAACGACCACATGGCTGAGTCAGACAGTCTGCCTACGGTTCCACCGTGTTGCAGGTAAACACAGACGGGAACTCTGTGAATTGCATCCAATTATGTGGGCTGCATGTTATATTTTTTTAGTGGAGCTCATTACAATCCCTCTTTTGTGTGTATGTATAGCAGAGTAACTTTGGTTCAAGTGGACTATCTCTCAGGCCATGCACATGGTTTCCCTAGCATGCTTGACAAATCTATTCTTTCCACCTTCTTTGAAAAGGGGATGAAGTCACACCTGTTCTCTGACTGTCTCACAATGAGCAGGACGCTTCTGAGAACTCCTTCAGCAGTTCCAGGAGCCGTTCCCAGTATCGCCTGCCTGCTTGGAATTTAGTAAACAAAGTGTAAAGGCACCTCCTCTGACTCAGAGAATCACATTCATCCCGAGGCGTGTGTGTGTATATGAGAAACAGCCTGGCTGAATGGGCATCTGCCTTGCGGCTCCCCGTTTGGGCTCCAGCCTACTGTTCTAAACACTGGTCATGTCTGAACATGCCTTGGCTTGAAAGTGTCATTTTGTGGATGCATTGTGGATTGTATCCCAGGACTCGCTTTATTTTCTAAGGAGTAAACGCTAAGCGGCAGGGCCTTCTGAAGTTGTAAGGGCATGTGTGACATGCTGTTCGCCGACAGCATTAGTCAGGGGCTTGTTGTGATCGCGCAAGCTCCTGGGTGTCTAGCCTGTTACATTCGGTAACCTTTTTGAGCATGTGAATGTGTGCAACAAAACCTATCTGCTTTGTCCTATCTTCTGTGACGCTGCTGCTCCCGAGTCCTGTGTGGAAACCGTCAAGGGTCTAGGATTGAAAGGAGGGGGTTCCACGCTGCTTTGTGTCTTAGAACAGTGACCACTCTTACAGGAGATCCAACCACCCGGCCCTGTAACAGCATTGACGTCACAGTGGGAAACCAGCTGGGCATTGGCGCAGGTATGCAGTGGCTTTATCTGAACTACTCTGCTCCCATGTCGTTTTTTTATTAGGGCTCTTTTCATAAGGGACTCTTTTTCAAAATAATGAACTTACCCCTGTTTAGAAACGCAAACGGTCATGTGTTGTTCACAAGTCACTGAGGCAGCATAGAAAAACAAAAAAAGAATAAAAAGATTGCCGATAGCTTCAAAAGTAGCATGTCCCCAATCTCTGAAAGGAATTCAAAGTGCCATATGGTTTTCATCGCCCTTTTCAGAAATCCATCCTTAAGTCTAACTTGGAAAAGCAACCCACGTTTTTGACATTGTTTCTGTGCTGCTTATGATGTGAGTTTTGGCAAGGTGTCTGGTGTTTCTTTGCTGTTTGTTTCTCTTTTAAATGGTGTTGCGTTTGTACATGTGGACAGGCTTCTCATTTCCTGTCCCTTTATGGCAGTTTTCAAACTTAATTATTATCTGTTGGCTATTTAGTAGGGATTTACAGATTGTGAAGTTCTGGGCCGATACCGATGTTTAAAATAGGGATGCACCGAATTGAAAATTCTTGGCCAAAACCAAATATATTGAAACAGTTGGCCGAAAGCCGAAACCCAATACTGAATGTGGCTTTTGATGTTTTTCATTAATTTTGCTTAATTTTTCACCATTGCAAAAATCAAAAAAAAAATCAAACAATGATGTCCTTTATAAACTTTGCTTTTCAATAAAAAAAATCTGCAATTTAAAAAGATTTATTTAATGCTGATCGTTTTCTAACATTCCAGAAGACCTTATAGCAAGAATATAGGAAAAACATAACTTTAAATAATTGAGTAAAACAAAATATTTTTATTTACGCGCATTTCACATAAATGCCCGTCACTTGGGAGACGAACCCCGCACGCAGAAATTCAAGACTGACACGCTTCCTCCACTCTCACGGAGACACAATGCACAACGGTACCCATTGTCTGCATAAGGTCCAACAAGGACGATTAAATAGCGAATACCCTCTGAAAACCTGTATCACTCATCAAGAATATTCTCAGGCAATGCAAAGGGATCGGCTCCAAAAGAGCCTCTGTCGGAGAGACCCCTGTAAGTTAAGGGCTCCGAGGTCTACGGGAACTAGGGCCCGACCGATTTATCGACCTGCCGATTTAATCAGCCGATTATAGCCTTTTTGAAAATAATCGGCATCGGCCAAAAAGACGCCGATTACAACCGAATTATTATTATTATTATTATTTATTTTTTTTAAATGTTATTGCGCTTAGTATCCTGCAGATTGCGCTCCTACACAAGACGCGTTGTTTGAGCATGTTGTGCCTGTTTTTCTTTAGGTCCCAGGCCATGTTAATTTGTTATACTGTAGACTCTAACGGTGAGACCATACTGCTCAGCACGCAAGTGTTAGTCACTGCTCACGAGCGCAGCACATTGGGAGTTAGTTATTTATTTTACATTTTACATTACACTCATTTTTGACTGTAAATGTATTCTAAAACACTCAAAGGTTCTGCATTCAATTCACATATTCGTCAAAAGTGTTTAAAGTATATTTAAGGTATCAAAAACTACGTTTTATATGCTTTTTTTTTATTTATTTTTTTAATCGGCCGATTAAATCGTAATCGTAATTTTTCTCTGAAAATAATCGGCATCGGCACTCAAAAATCAATATCGGTCGGGCCCTAACGGGAACACCCAGTAATGGAGACGCCATTGTCAAAGGATGGGCTAAGAAGCTGCGCACGCCGATGTAACCCGATAGACTTGGCTGAAAACCTGTTCCCGACCAGGTTTAGTTGAGAGCATAAGTCACCATGGTGATACAGCGACCCTAAAAGAGATCGACTTTCGTGTCGCAGCTAACCTAGGCTTTGAGCGCAACATACCTCGCTAACCCACTAATCGAGGTTCGTAGTACAGGGCACGCATGTTGTCCGGGGTGTTTTGATTTCAGGTGATGGATCAAGCTTGATGTGCTGAAAGTCTTCGCAGATGTTCCCCCTCTAGAAAGTTCAGCAGAACAATGTCTGCAAACGGCCTTATTTGCTTCGTTTTCCAAAACTTTAAAATGCTTCCACACTGCCGACATGTTTGCTGCATTAAGTGTGCGCAGATTTTTTTCCTCTCTACTTGGTATTTAGTTAACAGGTGCACTCGGCTCTTTTTTCATCTGTGTATTGTCATTAAGTTGTTTACAAACTTGCGTGCGGCTCTTTTTAAATCTCTTTTGATGAGGCGCACCCGGCTCATTCCACACTGGTTGCTCCTTCGGCCGAAACCGAAAATTATGTTTTGGTCCATTTCCGGCCGAACATCTTCAGTGGCCGAATTTTCGGTGCATCCCTAGTTTAACATAACAATTTGGCCAATAGCCGATACCGATGTTTTTTTGTTATTAATTCCACCTTTTGTGCCAGGGAAACAAACCCTAACCCCCCACGCACGCACGCAGACACGCACCCCGTATACACGCACACACAATGACACAGGGAGAGGCTTTTATGATTTGTGTGAAATCAATCTGTTGATTTCAACAACTGCGCCATCAAAATTATTTCAACGTGGGCTTAGGCAGATAGGCCTACATGCGCTGAAAAACAGATCTCTATTTATTTTACTGAACACGGACTGCATGACGGTGAACTAGACACGTCTTTCGCATATGGAAACTATGGCCAAAAAAATAACTTCACATGGTGTGTCTTTTTCAGTGTTTCCCCTATATGCACCTAGCAGCGGCGGTGCGCTTCATATCAGGTCAATTCACATACTTGTGAGTAAAGCATATAAACGGAGAGGAGAGCTCCTTATCTCTTTAAAAAAACTAATGTTATATTATTTTGCACTACGGACCTTTCATATATATTTAAACGGAGAGGAACTTCCGTAAAGTTGGAAATAAATTGGCAGATTCTGAGTTTGTGGTTCATTAGATCAGTGAAACATCGTTGCCACTCAATTGAGTGTAGTAACCTAGAGAACCAGCTACTACATTGTTTTCATCCAAACGAGCTTTCTTTAGTGAATGGTGAATTGTATTGGCTTTTATGAGCTGTCGGCTTTAATCCGCGAGCCTAGTGACCGTTTGCAAAGTGCAAAACTGAAAACGACCACAATGGTAAAATTCGCCATTATTGACTCTAGAGCCCCAAAACTCGTTCCATAGAGGCATGGCCTCTTTATGGTCCAACTACAACCTTCAGTTTTGAAAAATATGTCTCTTATTTTTGATTTTTGATTTAGGAACAATTAAAGTAGCGTAGCCATTATTGACTCTAGAGCCCCAAAACTTGTTCAATAGAGGCATGGCCTCTTTATGGTCCTACTACAAACTAGTGATGGGGAGAGGGGAGGGAGTGGGAAGTTGCATTGGTTGGAGGCTTACTGTATAGGGTGGTTGTTGATATAATATATTTTTTGTTAAATAATTGTTTTAAAGATTATACTTGTCATATGTTCACTCTATCCATATTTCCCCTGCTCATTACTGTGCACAAATGTACTCTATGTACACCCTACTGGTGCCGGCAGACACATAGAAACCTCCCGGCAGGGTGCCCTTTGCGAGCAGAAAAAGAAATTGCGAGCACAAGAGGAAGCATTAAGCATGTAAACATCGGCCACTGCCATCGGTGAATGGCATTATCTTATACAAACTCTTGTAAGGGATGCAAACTGTCTAATGTGGTAGCCAACATAGTGTCCTGGTTCCACATGATTTTGGTCACATTGGGTTTATTTCCGATCTTAACATGCACTGGTCATTAGGGGTGTAACGATACATCGATGTAGATCGATACATCGATTGATTGGCGAACGATCCAACTGCATCGATGCAACGGCCAAACATCGATGCATATCGCAGTATTACACCCTTTTATTATTATATATCTCCTTTCGCGGGTGTTTGTGAAACTATTTCTGCGCAAAGCGCCAAGCCGCTCGTATCCATTCACCGGTTAAACGAGGTAACAGCGAGCACATGTGTGAGCGCGAGGATGTCTAGTTTCGGTTTGTGTTGCCAGATTGGGCATATGTCCCGTTTTTCCAGCCTAACGTGATTAAAAGTAGCCAAATCGGGCTGAAAAATTAGCCCAATCTGGCAACACGGACGGCTTATCTTAACAGCCAAGATGATTCCGAGGGATGTTTTGTTTTTAGAAGAAAACTATCCACACAGGTTGGGAATGGTCTACGTTCAAAATGAAAGATCATTACAGGCTCTTTAATTTAAGCCATAAAAAACCTTTGGCACTTAAAGGCAATTATGTGGCACTTTACTATTTGTATTAAAAATTGATTTTTTTGTTTTAAATATCCGGAAGAGCAAAGAAATAAAATGATGAAATTATAATTAAGTTGATGTGAGTTGATGTGATTGTAAGAGGTTGTGTTAAATGGGCATAATATGATATCGTCTCATGTCGATCGCATGCCCCTGAATCGAAATCGTATCGCGGCAGACTTTTGATATCGGCAAATATCGTATCGTTGTCCAATGAATCGATATAATATCGTATCGTGATGAAACCAGAGATTTACACCCCTACTGGTCATGTTAATAGAAACTAGGGATGGGCAACGGTCATCAAATAGTCGAATAGTAATGAATGTGACTATCGTTGTTTATTACACGGCTTTTCCCCATGCTGTTGTATGTTCCGTTCACTTGCATGGGCCTTCACAACTTCCGGTTGTGAATAATGTCTTGATAATTCACCGTTGCTAATAGGGATGCAAATTAGGGCCAGACCGATTTATCGGCCTGCCGATTTAATCTGCCGATTATAGCCTTTTTGAAAATAATCGGCATCGGCCAAAAAGACGCAGATTACAACAGATTTATTTATTTATTTTTAAATGTTATTGCGCTTAGTATACTGCAGATTGCGCTCCTACTCGCCTTGCTAACTAACAACTTTAGCTGGAGTAAAAAAGAGGAGATTGAATTTTACCGTACAACAATGAAAGCACGTTGCTCAGGCAGCTGCGCACTCACCTCACCAATGTACACAAGACGCGTTGTTTGAGCATGTTCATTTGTTATACTGTAGACTCTAACGGTGAAACCATACTGCTCAGCACGCACGTGTTAGTCACTGCTCACGAGCGCAGCACATTGGGAGTTAGTTATTTATTTTACATTACTCATTTTTGACTGTAAATGTATTCTAAAACACTCAAAGGTTCTGCATTCAATTCACATATTCGTCAAAAGTGTTTAAAGTATATTTAAGGTATCAAAAACTACATTTTATATGCTTTTTTTCTCTTTTTTTTTTAATCGACCGATTAAATCGTAATGGTAATTTTTCTCTGAAAATAATCGGCATCGGCACTCAAAAATCAATATCGGTCGGGCCCTAATGCAAATTATCGAGTAATTCATTAATCGATAGTTGTTTCATCTTATCGATCGATGATCGATTAATTGATAAGCGGCAATTCTTCTGAGAAGCTGAATTTCCTTCTGATTGTGACACATTTAGGTGGTAATTCAACAAAGTCGTTTAGTTGTTGTACTTTAAAATACTTCCACATATTGTGCATTTGGCGTCTTTGTCGTCATTAACCAACTTAAAGTGGCTCCATACTGCACTCCGTTTTGTCCTCTTCATCGCTGAATCCGAATACTTAGTGCATACTATTTCTGTTCAGTGTCTACTACTTGACGGTACTACACTTGACAGTGTAGTACGGTCTACAGCTATGCGTAAAACGCCTCCGAACACTTCCGAACATCGCCGAAACTCCACCGGATGTTTGGAGATGACGTATCTCCCTCAGATGCCGGCAAAATGACCTTGATAAGTTACCTGTTTTCCGTCTTGTCATCGTTGCTATTAAATTAAAAATGTCTCTTTTTACTTAATTACTTACTTTACTATTTTACTCTTTTTAATGTCTCTTTTTTTCGCCGCTTTCTAAAACGTCTTTCTGGTGGTGTCGGGTCAGCCATCTCTTCTTCGTTCGTTACCAGACTCCGGTTGCATTGTGGGATAGCGTAGTGAACTCCGTGGTTTACTTTGGCGGTAGTACGCATTCGGAAACGTCTTCCGTACTACACAATGCGTACTGAGCATTCGGACGCGCTATATTTTTGGCGTACTACAAAATGCATACTATATAGTAGTCAAGTATGAGTATTCGGATTCAGGTCCCGCTTTTCGTTTGTCTTGTCCTGCTTCGCTTGTCTTCCCGCGTGTGCGTCAAGTAGGTCTGGCGTCAAGCGCGCCCTCACGTGGACGGGTGGGGAATTACGGGTTAAAAACGCGATTAATTGAAAGTAATTTATTTTAATCGAGTAATCTCTTATCGACAATTAATCGATAATCGATTAATTGTTTGCATCCCTAGTTGCTAAGCATATAATGACCGCTGTCAAGGAAAGTTTGTTATTTTTTTTCTATCGTATCACTCCGGAAGTAGTCCGGTAACTTATCAACCCCAGCATCCTCAGTTGCTAACGTCAACGTCTTTGGTGTACTATTTCTCTGCTGATGAACACTACGAATGCTGGTAACAAATAAATTGTAAAAAGACACACCGTGTGAAGTTATTTTTTCAGATTAATTTCATGCAAATCATAAAAGCCTCCCCTTGTCATTGTGTGTGTGTGCGTGCGTGCGTATATTATTCGAATACTTCTCATCGGATATCGAATAGTATTTTTGCCTGAAATACACATCCCTAATAGAAACCCTGGGTTTATATTAATGGCACTCTAGACCTGGACTAAGAACATGCTTAAGCTTCTACCTAACTTTTAATTATTATTATTTTTTACCCCTGGTTGCCCAACAGACCTGAAAGAAAATTAGCACATGCTTGCAATGAAAGGGAAGTTACATGGTTTGGTTAAGCTGTTATTCTGTCAACAGTTTTGTCATTTTTGGTCACTCATTGTCAAACTTTTGAGTTCTGAGGTTTGCAATGGAATTCAAAGTTTGAGCTGCTGAATTCATGTGGAAGCCACATGAAAAACGTTCAGGCTATTCAGTTTTGGATGGGCAATAGTAACAGTTTTGGGACTTTTGGAACGGTTTGTAACAAATTGTAATAGGCAGTTTTCTTCTTTAGGGTTGAGACGGCTTGTCTTCTCCCCGATTGCAGCAATCACTTTGAAAGGGCAAGCCTTCACTGTGACTCATCTGTGTGTGTTGCCCACTTATTCTCAACTCTTATCACATGTTTGTATTTCTATGTCCTTTTTGTTCTGAGATGCCCCGATTACTTATCCTCCTCTAGTTCCGTTCCTCTGTTCTTTCACATCTCTCCTCTTCTAAGCCCACTGACCTCTGATTTAAATGTTGTTAAAATATGTTGTTTACGTGTAGGCTCAAGAGCTTGTTGCCAAGTCCTGCAGCACTTTTTGAAGCTGCAATCAAAAGCACTTGAATATCGTGCCCTACCATTTCAGTGCTCGACAATCTCTCAACAAATATAAAGGTGTTGCTTTGCAAGGGATGCAACATTTTATCGGCGGCATATCTTTATCAAGATGGCATTCGCCGATTGGCAATGTTTGTTTTCTCCATTTTGAAAATATGACAAAATATTTTTTTGTCATGTGAAGGAAAGATATATCTAAGCTTGTTTTATGCCTTTTGTATTGTGAAGTTCTGCTTATTCATAGATGGTCTGAAGGTAGAAAGTCGGAAAGCCAAAGCTGTTCTTTTTTATAATTGTCTCTTTGTTACCCTGTCACAAAAAGGGAATAAATGACAACAGCAAAAATAAACTTCTGCTATTGGCCAGATTTTACACATTGGTATCGGCAAAGAATTTCTCAATCGGTGCATCCCTACAAACTATGATTTTTAGTATTTATAACGGCATTACATATAAGGGGTGACATTATTCAAGATCGGGCTATCCTAACTTCCATGTTCGTAAATACATGAAGGCGCTGGATGTGGAAGCCCCCGTGTGCGTGTGGTGCGTGTGCGTGTGTGTATGTGTGTGTGTGTGTGTGTGTGTGTGACTTCTGTGAGAGGCCAGCTGATTGGGGCCCGCTCTCACGCCCCCACCCCCTCCACTCGCTGCTCTTGCAGCTCCTCGCCAGGGGAACACGTGACGAGAAGCAGGGCATCAGGGGAACTCTCCGGGCCGCTGCCGAGGCCTCCGCGTTCACTTATTGACCTTTCTCCCAGTTTAGAACACACACACGGCTTTATGCAGCTCAAGTTGTCGTTTCTTAGAATCTCAAGGGTACATCCAGTCGACTATCCTTGCCTGTGTTGGCGTACGTGGTGTTTCCCAGGGAGTTTCTCAAACGGCCTGTGTCTCTGTCTGTCTTGTCTGCGTGTGTGTGTGCGTGCCTGGTCAGTTTGTGGCGTGGCTTTTCATCCTGCTCATGCGATGAGCAGTAGATGTATGACATGGGTGTGGAAAGTTACCATGAGTTTAATGTGTATTAGTGACTGTATTAGGCTGGACGTGAACATGTTGAAGGATGATACACTTTATTGAGTAACGTTATATTGAGTACATCGAAAGTAGTGTTCTCGGGTTCAAGGTAACATTGTGTTGAACACGCAACACACTGAAAGTACTGTACACAGACTTCACATGATCGGGTTACCACACTGAAGGCCACAGACTAGTGCAAGGCCTGTTGTGTGTTGCATTTCCTGTGTGACAGTCCATGCAATGTTATTGAATGTTCTTCAGCAAAGCAAATTGTTGTCTCCCCACGTACTGCCGTACAGTTTCATTCTGGTGTTATGATACTGCAGTGTCTGTTGGCCAATTTGCATGATTTGCGTTTGTGACGGCAAAGAAGGAAGTTGGATGCAGGCCCCAGCTGCCATTCACCACAGTTCAGCCGACTATGAGCCGATAGCAAGCCCCGGCCTGTGTCATGGTTCCCCTTTTCATCCGGCCACAATTTCTGCTCACTCGTTCTGCTGTGAAGATCAGTGTGAATAGCCAAGCACATACAACCTTTATGTAATTTGACACATTTGTTAAGCTATCAACTCGTCTAAATTTCCCAAAACGTTGGTTGGTTGAGCCACGGAGCAGACACTTTCATTAGGAGATAAGAGGCCTTCAGACTGATGCGGTAATAGCAAGGCTTTTGTGCTGACTGCATGGTTAGTCATGCTAATACGGCTTATCCACAGGTGGGTGACGGGGCTGTCATCGGGCCGTTACCATCCGCAAATGTGAACTGATGCATGTTCATGAAACCATTAGTAACCATAATGTGTTTTTGTCCCCTCCATTTAGCTCACACATTATCCTAGTTATTACTTGTCACTGGCTGTAGAAGGCCGGCTACACCCCGGTTACCAAAGCTGACTTGTTGTTATCAGGTCGGCCAAGCTGTCATTGTGGAGAGGCGTCCTAGGATTGGCTTCTGGTGCTTTTGTTGTTACCGCACTGTTTAGTGGTGTCTTCTGGTGACTGTTGGCACCTGTTGACACAGGCCAAGATAATGTATTTTTCAGCTATTTTGTGTGTGTCAGCCAGCCATCACAGACATGGTAATTAAAGGGGACCTCCTCGCGCCACTCAAGACATGAGCCGCTTGAGCGGGTGGCATGGACAGCTGCAGCTCTGCCACCATGAAAGACTGAGCGAGAGAGCAAAGAAAGCAGGGTTGAGTGGAGAGGGAGAGCGGGGTGGATTGATGCTTCCCTTTATCATGATACCCTTGTTTTCTTTTGGCAGCCACAGGAGATTTAAGTGACAATTGTGAAAAGGGATGAAGAGATTCGCTTTTACCTTGCCAATTTGGAATCATGGTGACTAAGGGAGATGCCCTGCACAAAAGCTAGGGTTTTGTGCTAGAGCATGGCACACAGTGACTAGGGGGGTGATGTAAAAGTAAGAAGGCTGCTGTGTTAGAAGCCTAGCCCTGTTTGATCCAGCCTCGTCCAAGAATCTCATGGTGTTATGGCAACTAAATGAAAGAGAATCGTGTGTAAAGTCTAAGGGAAAATGGTGATTGAGTGTAGCTGAGATGGGATTGCTGGGGGAGTGGAGGGGGGGCACAGTTCGGAACGTTTCAAAGAGGTGAAAGTGTGGACCATGAGACTTTGAAATGCTTTGAAGCCATGCCCTCCCTGTAATCCTCAACCTGTGACCGCTGGCTGTGACGCTGTGCTAAAGTCCAAGCCATTTCACTTCACTCATTCATTCCCCTTTACCTCCGTTCCCTTCTACTACCTTGCATGTGTTGTCCTAGTGAGAGCCAATCCTCTTCACCGCTCCCCATCACACGCCTCCCTCCCTCCCTCCCTCCCACCCACCCACCCACACACACATACCCACACACGCATACATACCCACACACGCACGCACGTACGTCTGCTTGCTCTCCCTCCCTCCCGCTCTGCCTTGAGATGGTTCCAGCCAGTTTGCGGCGGCTGCGTTTAGACTGGCCCTCCTGGCACAGGCTGACTGACTGCTCTCCGGCTACTTTAGAGACCAGACATTACAGGATTTCTGAGGCCTGTTTGTGTGTCCTGTGAGGGATTTGTATTTATTTAGTTTTTGCTTGTCTCCGTTTTTGGTGACGGGGGAGTTCTTTGAGGGGGTGATGTAACCTGGGGATTGTTGTCACGGCAGGGAATGCTCTCTAAGGGGTCACGTGTGACATTACTGTCTGTGATTTAAGCTTTGAAAAATAAAAATAAAACACTAGTTCGCCTAAACTCAATCTGCTTAAGACGAGGCATGTCTGTGTGACCGCTTATTCTGTAGGTGTGGTTATTTTGAACTCGATGTAGGCAATTCCTCAACTTTTTATGAGGTTTATTTAATAACTAATTAAACTGCTCCATTGTATAAACTTTTATTTTTGGTTTCGTTTACATAGGACTTGGACTTTGTCCTAGTCATTTAGCTAATAATTGTCTCGGTGTTCATTTGGATGGTGCCGATAAACTGCAAAAAAAAAAAAAAAAAAAGCCTAACACTTTTCAAGGAAAAGCTTACGGTAATTAAGTAGAAATGTCAAATGAAAATGCTTGGAAATGTTATTTGTTGACTCAATCCTGTCTTTCTCCTTCTTTGCAGTGTTTCTGTGTTGATTTGGGCCGTACCTTTATGGCGTTTGTGAGTGTCAGCGGAGAATTCTGCCAGGCTCAGCACCTCTCCTTCGTGGACAAGTGAATCGGCCGCCCCCCAAGGGACTACGCTACCCAGAAGCCACCCTGAATACCAGCAGTGGGAAACCCTGACTCTTCCAAAGACCCACTGGGATACCGCGTAGTCCTTGGCCAGACTGCACTGCTCTATCCCCGCCATAAAGAGAAATCTTTGAGTTCTGCTTTCTTCTCAAACAGCCAATCACAAACAACTCTCCTGAATGGGGTAAACTGATTGGATGACTCCTGGATAGTCTCCCCGTCTGTTTTTATTTATTTTTTATTTAAGTTTTTTTTTTCATTTTGTACAAGCAACACCCCATTGTGGACTAGGCCATCCATTTTGTCTCTACTGCCTTTGTACATCAACCATCCTGTAGTTGTGCACCTGTTGTCCTCCTCACCTCATTTTCCTCATTTTTTTTTCTAATAATTTTTTCTAAAAGAAACAAAAATACAGACACCTACTAGGAAGTCCTTGCTGACATCTGAGCCAAAAGTCACCTTCGTTTTTGTAAAGAGCATTGTATTGTAATTGTTTTTTAAGCCGTCTCGCCAACATGAATCGCCCCGCTGCAGTTGAGATCACGTACGAGTGCATGAAGTTCCTCATCACCCACAACCCCACCAACGCCACTCTCAACAAGTTCACAGAGGTACGGCCCCGCACCTCTCTGCCCGTCTCATTTGTGGGTTATGTCCCACATTTAGTATTGCACTGACCCGCTCGTCTCTCTCTCTCTCTCCTCGTGTCTTTCCCAGGAGCTGAAGAAGTTTGAGGTGAACACTCTGGTTAGAGTATGCGACGCCACCTATGACAAGGCTCCGGTAGAGAAGGAGGGGATCCAGGTCCTGGTAAGAACGGACATGTGTCCACTTTGTCCTTCCCGTCTATACTAGCGATCCCTCAAAATGTCCCATGAGCTCATACAACCCAGACCTCAATACATGGGTTTATGTGAAATGATCACGTCATTAGAAGTACCTAGATAAAATACCGTATTAATAATAAAAATGCAATACTACAGTATACATTCGTTAGCCGACCTTGTAGAAGACGTCAAACATTCTGACGAAACAGTGAGAAATCCTTTTGGATTCTTCAATTCCTTGTAATTTCAAGAATCTGTCAAAAGTACGATTTACTGGCGAGGAAACGGGTTGTCGAAATACAGACTAACAGAGACTGCCTCAGGGAGAGTCCTCAAGACAAGACACTCGCAGGTCACGGTTGAGGTAATGTTGTGACTTCCACCTACTTCAACCGTCCCACCGTTCATCCCAACGCAGGACTGGCCCTTTGACGATGGCGCGCCACCTCCCACCCAGATTGTCGACGACTGGCTCAACCTGCTAAAGACCAAGTTCCGCGAGGAGCCGGGCTGCTGCATCGCTGTACACTGTGTGGCCGGGCTTGGACGGTGAGTGGTGGGCCCACGCACGGGGTCCTCGCCTGTCGGTGCCGCTCTGCGAGCCGATGACATGTATTCCTCAGTGCTCGTTTAGTCGGGTCACCTTGCTTCAGACGGCACGTGGGCTTTGGCCCAAATGAGTCATCTTCCTCCACTCAAGTGATTTTCTAGAGGCTCATAAATGTGGTGATTCATTTTTTTTTATTATTCAAGTATTCCCTGTATGATGTTCCCTTCAAGTTGAGTAATCCCAGCTACTATGGCCGCCAAGGCAAAGTCCAGCAAGGACTATATACTTTGCATCGATCCATTTATTTGATAATCACCTGTAGGCGAATATTTTAATCCTTATCCTCAAGCTCACTAGCCAAATCCAAACAACCACCTCCACTCTCCTTGGCTTGGATGCCCTGTCTGTGAGCTCAGACTAGTGTCTACGGGAAATGGCAGAGTGTGTGTCACCCTTGATTAGGGACAGGTGATTCATTCCTGCTCTCCGGGGATTAGACTTCTCCAATTCACCTGACTGTGCGCATGCCTCTTTCTTCCTATTGGGTCAACAGCCGGATTAGTCATCTTCTTCAAGGTTTGACCGGTTACTCTTGGATTTGAACAGAAGGCAAATTGTGCTGAAGGCTTGTGTCACTTACTGCTTACTTGTGACCAGGGGGAATTTGGGTTGTTTATCGTTCCAATTTTAGTTTTTCCAAATTGTTGCACAAACTACTGCATTTACAGCAGACCTTGTCAAACATAAGCCATTTTCTCTTGATACGTGCAAGAGTGAGCTTTCATTCTGGTTGGAACTTGAAACTATAGAAGATAAGCTTTTGAAGATTGATCATGCACATTAAGATTATATCCAGATTCGTCTACTTGAGAACTGATTTTCAATTCGGAATAACATTAGTAACCAAGGATACACAATACCAGCACAAACTGAAAAATCTTTTTGCGGTTACTTACAACCAAATATATTGTGCAGCCGTGTTGTGCACGGAGTTGTCTGTTCTGACAGACTCACAAAAGGCCCATCCCCCACTCCAAGCTATCTAACTCTCACATTCCATAAACGGGGTAATTCCAAATGCTGGTCAAACTGTAGCTGCTGCGTGTTCTCTTCAACACGCATGCACACTCTTTCGCAACATGCAACACAAACTATCTTTACATGCAGAGTTGTTGCACGCCTTTCCCCCTGCACTAGCCTGCATTCTCTTTGGTTTTGAGCAGCGTTGGCTGTGCCTGCAGTTTCTTTCATTTGTTGTTTTTCCACAATTTCCCGAATATTTCCCACGCCTTCCTTATTATTTTTTTTACACTCCATGCAAGACACCTTTCACACGCACTGACCCTCATGCATGCGCTTGGTTTAAAGATGTGTGCTCTGTCAGCACTTAGATGAGACCTGACCCATCTTCTTCTTTCTTCTCTCTCTTTCTACCTACTCCACCTCATTTTGGTGAGAACGTTTTCTTACTGTAACTTATCGCTCGTTCCCATGTGTGCGAGCGGGGCCCGGGGTGTGAGTTCAGCCGCTCGGCAGGGTAGCGGTGAACTGATGCACACCCCTGCTGATTTCCCAGGCTCATTTCCCAGGTTGATATACCTACCCTCCACCCCCTCTTACTCGCCCCCTCTCTCCTTATAACGACCATGTGAACACTGGCATTTGACTCTTCTACGACTCTTGCACTCTCACTCACTGTTGCCGCATTTTTTTCTCTTCACCCACTGCTACCCTCCTTAAGTTCTGCTGTTTGACCTACGTGTGTCTCTCTTTCAGAGCTCCAGTCTTGGTGGCCCTAGCCCTAATCGAGTGCGGGATGAAGTATGAGGATGCCGTGCAATTCATAAGGCTGTAAGTATAGTCTCTGCATACAAAATGGCCACCTCAGACAATAGCAGATTGTGTGCAGAATTGTGTAACCGGTGGTGCTTTTGATTGTGCTGGGCGATGCCATCGGTTGACGTTTCTCACACTCGCTCTCTTTTTCACTCTCTCACTCTCTCCCTTTCACTCCCTCTCAGGAAGAGACGTGGAGCCTTCAACTCCAAACAGCTTCTTTACCTCGAGAAATACAGGCCCAAGATGCGTCTGCGGTTCAAGGATGCCAACGGCCACAACTGCTGTGTGCAGTAGGCTCTTTACTGTCGCGCGCAGCACTATGCGCACAGCTAGTGGGGGAAACGATTCCAACAAAGGGGAGATAAAATTTAAAGAGAAAGCTCTATTGGTAATTATTGTGATGATTTATTACTGAGTCTCATGGTTAATTGATCACGGAAGTGAGCGAGTGATCCATCGAATTGACGAATTCAAATGCAGAGATCCACCAGCCGAACCAACCAATGAATGAGTAGGTCAAAGGTCAAAGCACACAGATGGGCCCGCCTCCCAGTTCCTAGCGCTCAATCAGGGGCTACAATTTGTTAAACTATCACTCAGATTATCTTTTTGCATTATTTTTTAAGGTTTAATCATGGGATTTTTTTGATATTTTTGTGTTTATTGTAATTTTCTTCATAACTCTCACGTTCACAACTTTTACAATGGTGTTGTAAGAACATGTAAAATGATTTTTTTCAATCCCAACAACTGCGATGAATGGCCCAAGGGTATACACCTTCTTGAAATATTTTTAAACATTTAGCACAAAATATAACAGTTTGGTATTTGTGTTATTTCTGCACACAAAACAATATCAACTGACAATGCAGTAACGTTCTCCCCGGCCTCACTCGATCACTCAGTTTCAGTTTAGGGGTATTAGTTTTAAATGTGTCCACTGTATTTATTCACTGGCTTTGATTAGTATGGCAGACTAGAGTTTGACTGGGGTAAGGACACTCTGTTATTCATTGTATTTTTTTAATTTTATTTCTTTTTCCTCTAGAGCCATGTTTTATTTTTCACTTTTTAATCTCACGGGAGTGCAATAAACAGTCCACCTCAGAAAAGACAACCAGATGTCGGGCAGTCCTAGATGCATGCACACATACTCACAACCAACCAGTTGAACACACATGAAGAACCGTGGCGATCATTACAACCGGTACTCCTCCCCCCCTGCCCCGCCCAGCACCACTTGCCCCCCCAACTGCTTGGGTTGCTTCTCCGTTAAATGGGTTTACAAAAGGACTTCCCTCGTCGTTGCAGGATTAAATAGAGGAGAGCCTACTTCCAACTGTTAACCCTTACTCTGAAGGAAAGAGGTGGTAAAGAAAGAAAATGGTCATTTTGTTTTATCTTTGTACCCATTTCGAAGACATCCCCAATTCATATTGGTTCTTAAAAGATAATAAATTGAAATAAAAAAATGTCCCAACATTGTTTTTATAACACACCTGACGGTTGGCCACCTTACTGGATCTATTGGTTTATTTTGGGAGTGTACGTTTGTTTTCGAAAGGGTGTGTATCATGCCAAAGCCTGTTTTTAGATGGGATAACCTGAAACGAAGACGAAGTTGCCACGTTAATATTGATGAACTTTTATTTTACTAATGACTGTATAAATTAAATAATAGTAACTTTTAAAATAGTTACTATCTATACTGTCCAACCCAACTGCTCGTCCTACAATTCCAACAATTCTTCAATGTTTTGATAAAAGTTACATATTATAATAGATACCTGTTGCTGGGAAATGGATGACATCTAAGAGCACCACAGTTTTCTATGACAAACATTGTGAAAATGTTAGTTTTGCTTTTTACTTTAAACGCAAAACTGACTTGCATTATAGGCCTACCTACAGGTAGTCTATATCTACAACCTGCGATGTATAGTGAACCATGGCCCTTGGTTTTATCTGGATATCGGGCGCCCTCTGCCGTATTTTCTTAGTATTTTTAATTTTCGAAGCACCTTCTTCAGTAATCCAAAAAAACTATTTCAGCTTGATGGTTCATGCTTCGTTAATTTTTTGTAATGGCAATTGCCGTTTTGTCATCAATGTTGAGATTCATAGGTACAACGAATGTACTTCCTCCCCCCTCGACCACTCGTCAGTCACACGTCTGCATTGCATCGTGCGTCCTCCCCGGAGTCCGGATGACGCCGAAGCACGCAGACATTACGAGGGACCCTAATCTCACCTGCGCGCTCATCCCACGTGGGAGAATAACGGGAGATCATCCAACCCAGCGAAGATGACTCACCGACGGTACCATCACGAATCAAAGCTATGTCAAATGGGTGAATGTATGATCTGCTTACCATTCGGTAGGCTATCCATATCGACGCTCAGTTAGACTAAGGCAATATGAAAGCCTTGTGGAATGGGAAGGAGAGACGTTTGGCCTCATTGTACCGGTCATTGTGTAAGATACCGCCATGAATTCTGAGGACAAGGTTAAATGTCCTACATTAGTTATGAGTAAATGTTGAGGTCGAGGTAACATAGTGCTATTGAATAAATAAATTTTATTCTGAATTGTTTGCTAGGTTTCTTACTCAACATCCGAGATGCTAAATTATGTGATTGAGAAGATGCCTCCTACGGCGCCCCGCGATGTCCAATCTTCTGTCAACAAATGTATACGGTATTCTATGCAATGCTCCCAGCACAGGGGCTGCGCGTCGGCAGTAAAGGCACTTAAAATACTCTAGTTCGCGATAACAAGTTAAGATTAACATCTTGCCCCAAACCATCAAAGGTTTCGTAATTGTATCCACAAATAATACGATCTCAGCAGAATACTTAGCTGAATACATTTGCGTTTTCATGTCCACTGGAATGTCCGTCTGACCATTTATGTTTGCACCAAATTAAAGCAATTAAAACAGTATTAACTGATATACTTTGGTTTCAAATAGCCTTAACATTTTAGTGGTGGCTGGGCAAGGTCTCCCGGGGCTGTCTTTATATCATTCTGGAATAAAAATGTTGCAAATAGGGATGCAACTGCATGTTGTAAATCTAAACTTTGCACCAATGTCCTTATGAGAGCGGATACTTTTTAGGTGCAAAACAACTGAGTAAGAAGCGAGTAATTGAATGTATGGACCATTGAATTTGGACGATAGGCCTATGATGTGTACAATTAGGAAAGCCGGTGTGTGTTCTCTTGTGTGACATTTACACAGAGAAACTATTTAATTATCAGCCAATAGCCAAGTGATGAATAGGCCAGAGTCCTTCAAAGCATTAAGCCTAAACTACTTCTGGCACATAGCAAATCTCTCCCTCACTCTCTCGGCCTCTGTGATGCGGTCAATTACCCACAATTTCTGACATCGATGAGATTTCATCATAGTAAAATTACTTATGGCAGCCAGCAATGAATATTCAAATCAATCCACAGTGATGTAGAATTGGCGACCTGTGGGTTTTTGTAAAAAAAAAAAAAATACCCATCCCATAGCTCAATCATAATGACAATGTCATTATGTGATATGTATTGAGTTTCAAATGCATTGAGCCTATATGACCATCCTCGTTTATTACAGGCCATTGGTTATGTAGTGCTGTGTGAGTTTAATGTGCGGATTTGTAAATGAAAATGTCATGCTAATCATGTCTTTATAATTATTTTAAGTTCTTTTGGACTTTTGTCTGATATGGATGAATACAGTGAAGTGAGGAAATAAAGCCACCAACGTCGCTGGCAAGCACCCATTTTGTCAGGATATCAATGACATCACTATATATGGGTTTTGGCAAGGGTACATGGGGCAGGATAGTGTTGTGGCCAGGATGTGTGACTCAGAGGCAAAAAGGTGACTTGATCCCCATTTCCTGTAGGCATCCTTGAGAAACATGCCCTAACCTGTACCTGACCGTAACCACATCATGAATCATAATTCCCTTTCCCATTTGCGTCACTTGCGTAAAAGTGTATGCTAAATGACAAAATATAAACCAAGTACTATAACCAAGGCTCTAAGACCGATTCAACCTGTTCTACTAGGATCTTCTTAACCACAGGGACTCAAAGTTGTGACGTGAAGAAGTTCAATCAAACATCAGTGGACTCTTGTTACTCACGAATGGGAGATTCTGATATGGCTTGTAATGCTTTACCAATGTCACATCTGGTGTGATACTAGTGAACATGTTAAACAGGGATTTTATAATGGGTGTGATTGGGATGTTGTTTGGGAGCTGATTTTCAGGTCAGGCCTTGGGTTAACACCAGTTTTGTTTCTTACATTCAGAGCTATGAGAAAGTGTGCTGTTTACACGTAGGCCTACTGTCGTGTTAAAGTCCTTTGTCACTGACGCTGGGTGCATGTGTTCCACACGCCCAGTGCCCTGAGGAAACGCAGGAGGCCGGCGGGAGGTTCTCATGTATTTCAACACAAGGTCTTGATCTGAACCAGAGGCTCACCGTCCTGCTCACGCTCTTATTACAGGCAGCTAGCGCAACGGGGCCGCTGCGAACCGCGACGCACGTTTTAAAAATGCATGCTCGCTCTTGGCGCTGTATCTGTAATGAAGTGTGTCTGAAATATTTGATAGCCCCGCGCTCATTTGAAAAACAAACACATTTATTTTCATTAATATTTGATATGGAAATGAATATATGTAAAACACACACGATAATTAGTCTGTTTTGATCAATTGTCTCTGTCTAATGGCAACTGAGTATTTCCGCACAGAGAGTCCCCACAGGCTACACTAGTGCATATCGTTCACTGGTGCTTTGGAGCAAAGCCATTTCATTTCCGAAACAGGGTTAAGCATCTGTGGATGATGCTCTGCAGATGGAAAAAAAAAACAGGAGAAACTCTGATTGAAAGAATGCGGAGCCTCTACATGGCTTTAAAGTGTCATGGATGCATGATTTTGTTGATGTAAAAAATATGTGGATGCAAGTATACATCAGCTTTATTGAGGATTGCAAAGTTGCAGTGTGTTTAAGGCGCTACACTATAAATATGCTACTATGCGTTGCTATGGACCTCCTAAGATATAGGAAGATAAAAGCTATCTTTCTATAATACTTATTTCTAGATCTTAATTTAGATGCCCACACTATCTTTTTGACAGATGTCCTAGTTTCAAACGGGTTCACAATATCAAATAGATTGAGGAGATATGTGTCCCCGCTAGCTTTTACTAATTTGCTCGTGATGCATAGCTGGCAGAAATGCTTTGATTCATTGAGTCATCAATGAATCCCCAATCATTTGTTTTATACAACCCGGTTCCCAACTAGAGGCCTAAGAAGTCTGTGCCTTGTTGGTTTCTGGGGTGGTATTACATTTGGAGCGATCTATAGATGCCATCAGTTGAACTCCTCTTAGATTCTGTTTAATATTATTGCAATTTATAACAATTATACTAATAATAATACTGTTACTATTCTTGGTTAAACAAGAGTCCATGTAGACCTAAAAATAACCGTAAATCCTCTAATGTAAGGCCTATAGCTTTAAATTCCAACTAGATATTTGTGTCCCTCATTTGTTTTTGTCAGGACACGAAGGAATTATTAGTGACAAATTCATCACATGAAGTCTGGGGATTCTCTGCTTGCATCCAAAGCAGCGAGGGACACTAACTTTTTGTAAAAATCTAGGCCATTTCGCCTAGATTTAGTAGAGCAGTACACCCCATTACCACTAGAGGCCAGTACCAGCATATGATTGACTCGTATGCGGGCCCCGCGTACAAGAGGCGCTTTGTGACGGATTCTCGCTGGCCACCATGGACAGCGCAAATCTGGTGAGTCATACTCTATGCCGTATGTTTTGGTCTCGGCACCAAATGCCATTCAGTAATTATGAACCACATCCGCTGAATAAAGATCTGACACGGTCTTATAATGTGCAAGATTATTTTGGGAGTTTCTAGACAATATTGAATCATGCCTTATCTAACTTATAGGACAAATATATTGGCATTATTTAAGGGGCGAACCTCGATATAAATACACCCTTATTGGTAATGTGGCTGTTTAATGACATGCCTAGTTGATTGCCTAGATTGTATATACTTTATTTTCTTTTTACAATAGATTGGAATATTAATCATTTGTCGTCTCATCTGACTAATACAAATTATTAAGGAAAGCGCTGAGGTTGAAAACAGAACATCATAACCTAATGCAGCCAACCTACTGCCCCAGAGCAGCGGGGTTATCTACCCAACTCCTATTACACAGACAGACAGACAGACCCCCTCTTCAGCATCTTGATTGTGCAGGGCGCAGCATTGATTGGAAAGGATGAGAGCCACCAACACCCCCCCCCATCTTCATATATATGGGGAACATGGAGCTCTTCATATTCAGTCCCTTTCTCTTATCTTCCTGTAGGGACTCCTCAGTTTCCTTTACTCCCTTCTCTTCCTCACCTTATCCTATCCCTGTGCATGCCTTTTTTGTTTTCTCCTTTGTGCCAAGTTATGGTTAGCCACCATCACAACACGCCTGCTTTCTCTGGGGTTTCACTTAGCATTAGCTCTGTAGCCCCCCCACTCTCTTTATTTACTCCTAATGCTTAACCAGACACCGCCCCTCTGTGCCGCTTAGCATACCGACGCAGCAGGTAAAGGGTAGTGCACCAAAGCAAAAAATAATCAATCGAACAACACGGGAATGTGTTTTTTGTCCTTTTATATTTTTTGGTTTTGCCCTCTTAAACCATCTGTCTTAATTTGTTTTCGCACTGAAAATAATCATGACAATCATTATGATTTGAATAAGGATAATTGCAAAATAATGGATCAGCAAACAATTCCACATAAGCAGAGAAGTGCTCGGTTTGAATCATGGCCCTGTCATCACTCGTAATGCACCTTAATAAGCCCGCGTGTCAGTAGGTTCAGAGCAGTACTGAAAGGCCAATCCATCTGGCACGGTTCGTGGCGTCGTGCGGTAAGTGACCGACTTAATGAGAACCTCGGCTAATTGGCTGTTTTGGCCAACTATTCATAAGCAGCCTGGGTCCCAAGCCCAGCAGGCAGGTAGGTGCCTGTCTGTCTGTGTCTGTCTGTCTAATGAGTCGCACCTTTCTTTCTTTCTTTCTTGGGCTTTGTACTCAAGCAGCTCAATTTTATCATCTTCACCGGCCAGTACCACTGTTGGCTCATATATGTCACTCACACACACTAACCAGTAACTCTTCCTCTGTGTTGCCTTGCCACGGGTATGAGTTGAGGCTGCTACATAAAAACAAAAGTATGACCTGTATTCTCTCATTTTAAAAATTAAAGTCAGAGCAGAACGAAAGCAACTTTCCAAACACGTGCTACAATAACATAGGCAGCAAATCAAGCACATTAAAGACATGGCACGAGACAAACGTTTGTTCACATTTCTTTCCAGTGCTTGCTAAACCGGCACACGATCCGGCGTGACGTGCACAACAAACAACGGGGGCTCTCCACTTCTCCTCACCCGTCACCACCCGTCTGCTAATAGCAGGGTTTCAGGCTCGATTTTGTTTCTTTCCACCAGGAGTCGATCTCTAGGAGACAAACAATATGCCATAACCATTAACCGTTCCCCTCGCCGATGCGCTGTCTATAACCATGGGAACACTCCCGGCGGTCATCTGTCAAACCCCCCCCCAATCCCCCCGAGGCATGGTATCACTATCCTGGGTGCAATCCTTCAGGGTGCCGACAGCTCCTGCTGTACCGGGTAAAGATGGCCGCCTACTCTTTAACTATGGAGCAGCGAGCGCTGGGGCGCTCCCCAATGGCTAGCAGTCAAGCCTCTGCGCATCCTCTTCCAGGGTCGCAGCATTCATCAAAACAGCCAAGGGCGTTGCCTTCGCGGCGCATTAGCTACGCACAACCCACCCTCCCTCCCAGCCGTGCTGTCTGTGAGCGGCGTACGAGAAAGGGAGCTTAATGTGAATTTCTCTGTCCAACATTGAATAAACCACGCCAGCGATGGTCCAAACATCCATCACTGAACCAACTACACCATCCTGCAGTCCCACATTTGCCCCAACAAGTGATTCGTGGGCCTCCTTTTTGTTCTCACCATGGACTGTGCTGCGTCCAGTGCTCTCTCTCGCTCTCTCCCCTCTCATGCTGGCAGAGGGATTTTTTTTTTCCAGCGAGTGGATGAGTGTGGGGGGGTTGAGAGGTGATCTCGTCATTATCCCTAAGCTACTCCCTCCATTGTGGGCAGATCAAAGTGGTATTTATTCAAGGCCCCTGGATACGTGCCACACAGTGCTGCTGCTACAGCTACTGCTGCCGCTGCTGCAGAGACGGATGCACACACACACACATACACCGGCACATTACGGGGGGATGAAAGGAAGCGTTCTGCTGGTGGTCCGAGGGGGAGAGCTCAAATGGGCTCATCGGACCACTCCCCATCAAGGGAGGGGGGGGGTCGTATACATCAAAGTAGTTTTTAACTTGTTGACAGTTGGGCTAATCCTCTTAACACAAGGAGAAAATAGTGGAAAACACTATGTATCCACTTTAAGACTCCCCCCTCCTGCCTCTCTCACTTACTCGCTTGACAACCAAGCACAGGCCTACTGTGGGATGCGTCCCCCTGGCAACCGTTTGTCCGTGTGTGTAGGTGATTGTTGCCATGGTTTCTTCACCGCAGGAACACCACAGCAGGTTATTTGGCCGGGCAATGACGGACAAGGCACAGTGCTGGTGCTTCAGTGCTGGCAGTGATGAGTCACAGATGAAAAAGTACACAGGATAATGTATATGAATACCCACTAGGGCTACAGAAGTAATTATTAACCCCCAAAAAAGCATAATATCCCCCCTTTAATATCTGTATTGAAGCAACAAAAAAGGACTGCTGGTGTCTTGTAAATTAGGCTGCAAGTATAACAGCAGTAAATTATATCATATTTTGATTTTTCTATATATTAAATGCTCAGAATGGTAATTTGAAAACAAAATGCCATATTTAATTTCCTATATGTTCCGTCAGCCTCATAAAGAACTAAAAAAGTGAAGTCCAAATAAATACACAGACACCCAATGTTGATGAAACCTTGCCTCTCCTCTCAGGCTACATACATCGGAGCCATGGGTCAACCATGGGCAAGCAAAGCGTGCAGTAGAACATCCAATCCAAGCTGGGGAGTGCATGAGATGAGGGGGAAAGCCCGGGTGCAGCAGGTAGAAGCTCTGACTCTGATCATCGTTGACGGCATCCTCTTTCAAGATAAAAGCGCAGGCACCCATGTTTTCATTAAGTGACAGACAACACGCACATCTGTTTCACACAGTCTTTGAACATCAAAAAGACGACAGCTGAAGTCTGACTGTCGAGCTCGGTGTTGGGTTCCCTTAAAGTAACTGAGATGTAGTCGACAACCAAGCGAACCTGCCAAAATACTTATTTTTTCTGCTGTTTTTTTTCATTTGCAAGGTTATGTTGATGTTAGAATTCAACAGTAGAACATCTTCCTGATGCTTTACTGACGCATTCTTAGAAGCTCAAGAAAGAAAGTCAGGTTATTATTTTAATGATTTTCTTTTTCTTTTAATCCCTATGCTAACTCAACGTCAACTTCCGTTCATTTTTACTGTATCATGTATTATAAGCTGCTTAAGGGGTGTGGGTGTGACTACTATTAAGTGTATTTAAGTCAATGCATATGTGGAGCAATATTACCTTCTATTAACCACTTTATTTTTTCTAATTTTCTTCCCCCCCATTTGGTCATCAGTGCCTCATGAACCAACAGGCTCTGGCTGTTTGTGGACGGCCAAAGCATTGGCTCAGAGCAAGGCTTTACATACGAAGGCTTTACATACGAGAACGCTGGGATTCGGATGAGCAAAAAACGTCCAGACTAAATAGGTGAGTTAAACGACAAACAAGATGGGGAGGGGGAGAAATGAGTGGGTCGCTCGCGCTCTCTCGCTCGCGCTCTCTCGCTCGCGCTCTGGCTCTCTCTCTCTCTCTTTCCCACCTCTCGCTCTCTCTTTCCCCCCTCTCGCTCTCTGTATTTAGGATTATACTGATCCATGTATAATTTAGCCCTGCTCCTACAGCAGAACCCATACAGGAGGAGCAGTGTAAATACACATGAGGATGAACAGGCACTGTGTTTTGTTCGGTATTCTATCCAACATGAACTGTGCTAGCATGCCAGCCAGCATACCCCCCCCCCCCCTCTCCCCAAATATACACAGACAGACAGACAGAGAGACAGACAGGACCCCTCTGTCACGCTACTGCTGGTAATGACATGAAAGGTGGAGAGGTTGGAGCGGGAGGTTGGAGCGCCTTTCGCCGCGCATGGGACGGCAGGAGTGCATGGCTCATGTTTATCGCCACACACAGGCTGCCTCCCAGGAGACAATTCAGCCTGAGCCCATGTGCATGTCTGCCCAACACGCGCGCACACGCACGGACACACCCACTACACTACAATCAGCTTCCTTACATGGTGATTTTGAAGACGAGATCCCATCTGCCAGGTGTACAAAAACTCATCGTCTAGAGATCCATCAGTGGTCTGTATTATACCCACGACTTCATACCCCGTCCTCCATCACCCTGATGATGATGACAATGTCCTGATTTCAGACAAGAGAGAGGATGAATGGCTGTCGGGTTCCCTCAGGGGCGTGACGCGCAAGTGTGTGTTTGTGCGCGTGTGCGCGTGCAACGCCGTAGCCTTGTTTCCTTCACCGTCGTCACTGTGTCCACCGTCCACACGGCCGCTGCGTGCATTCAGGTCGTGTTATTTCAGGATCTCTCCTCTGAAGCCTCCCCCGTGCCCCGGGAACGGTGCGAGGAGGTGGAGGGGGCGAAGCAGCCAACCAACGTCTTCGGGAATGCCTCCCATGGAGAGCTTTGGCCTCGTCGAGTGAAAAAACACATTTGACAGGCTGCCTGACAATAGATTTGGCAAACACATTGTCATTTTTTCTTTATTTTACTTAAAAAAGAAATTTTACTGTTAAACATAATGCATAGGGCTTGTACATCAGAATGCTTCACATAATTTATTGTTGGCGATACTCCATATTGTAACCCAAATATACTCGCCTTATTGAGATGACCAAAGAGTTGCAGAACTGTTCCTTAATCAATGTATATTTGGTTTAACCAAGGCTATTAAAGATGTTGTTGGTCCACGGCTCGCGTGAGTGATGCTGTGGCATACACTGTGCAAAATAAACCTTACTTGAAACATAACGTTAACGGCTAACGTTCCAATACTCCTATGCTCCAAAAATGGCGGCAGATGTTTTGGCAGAACCCTGAAGTCATGAGATGTAAGAGACAGCCAGGAGGGGCGATGAGAAAGCCAAGCTACCAGGCTACTCCTTAGTTAAACTGGGCTACCCTTTACAGCCAGACTTTGATTTTGTGAAATGTAATGTAGCGTTGTAGCATTTGGACATGCTATCCCGCTAATTGGTGGGAAAAGTAGCTTGTTACTGCAAAAGTGACATTTAAAAAAGGGCTGCTAAGCCACAACCATCCCCTTAGTTAAGATTGTGGGTCTCCTTGTATTGAATCTCTGACACTGGAATCTGTATTGAATGAATAGCTTTATAAAATTATTTAATAGAGTGAATTCAGCTCAGTCTGCACTAGAAGACTGGAACAATGTTTTCAAGATATTTAATTGCATGCTTTCGTCAGATTGCAATGGGTGGGAAAAAAATGAAAAACAACGCAACGTGTGCCGCAAGGTCGCAACACACAATGCTATCTTTAGCCCCGTTTGTGTTCTCTTGGTCTCAACAAGATCAGTGCCATCTGTAAAGTCATCCGTTTAGACTTGCACTAGATACAAGGACACGGGAAAGTTTTCCAATACTGCCTTATGCTACACCACTAGCACCAGAAGCCACGTTCAGCTCTGGAAATTGATTAAATCTGGGACAATCTCTCCATTTCCCTTCCCCACCCTTCTTTATATCAAGACAGCTTCTAAATCCAAACTCGGGAAGCATTCAGCGCTATCTGATTCCCGCTGTCACGTTCCTTCACACACAAACACACATGCAAACGGACACACACACACACACACACACACACACACACACACACACACACACACACACACACACACACACACACACACACACACACACACACACACACACACACCCCTAGCCAACTGGCACAGTAGGCTGACGTTGTTTTTCATAACTTGCCGTGTGACAGTGTGAGATATCCCTGCTGATATTATTGGTGTGCCGCACTGGCTGTCCCGCTTATCTGTGAGCGAGTGTTACAGCCTGGATCAATGTCCTGCCAGCGTGTTCGCCTCCAACCGACCTGAATGTATACACACCTAACCAGCACGGCTGCAATTGACCGGTCAGGTGTTTGAGAGAGAGAGGGAGAGGGGAATAGAGAGAGAGAGCTCTACACAGGTGGTAGCTTATACAATATGCAGCTTCTTATTTTTCGTATAACGTATAATGCGGCCTAATTTACAAAGACACCAGCAGAGTTTTTTTGTTGGTACAATCTAGAGATTAAAGGGTTGATAATATCATTTTTCGGGGGTTAATAATTTCAATTGGGGGTGCTACTAGAATTGGGTTTCATGCCTTGATGTAAAAAATACCCCTTATTATTAACACTGTTAATTTCTGCAAACCCCCATATCAGCATCTTTCAAAAACGCTCTGTTTTGACTCATGTCGCTTTAAGGCCCTCCTCCCTTGTAGCCCGATATGCTGTGATTGGTTAGCACGCCCACTCTGTTGTGATTGGTCAAACACTTTCTGTGTGTTTGTAAATTCACACCTCCAAGAAGTTGTCAACATTGCCGAAGTCAAAGGCTTAGATTCAGCAGTGTATCTCCGAGCCCGAGTCTGATACAGAATCAAGTTAGGCCGAACAATCGGAGCAATCGAAACATCGTTGCAACCAAGAGCGGGGAAGGATGTTTCACAAAGGTACATAGTTTTTCTGTGGCTATCTTATAACGCCCATGTAAACTTCAAACTTTCATTTGTGTACAACCAGGTAACAACCGTGTGTTCGTTGACTGAGAGAAATTTATATTTTATAACTAAATCGTCTTACTTATTACATTACTAATTTTCTTGTTGTATCTTCGAAGCTAAGATTAAGGCTAACGTCACTCGTTTTTGGAAATAAAGCAGCCTCCGCTTCACATTGGGATCCTGCTTCAATCTGTTGTGATGGGTACATTCGCTGTACTTTACCCTTTCTGCTGTTTGTGATGTGATCTATTCCAACATCATTGTATTCTAACACATTTTGCTTCCTGGATATATAATATGCCCTATGCAACGATGTTGGCCCAGGAGTTATTTGCTTTATTAGAAAACACTTTTTGTTGTTCAGCACATATTTTTCTTTTTGGGTTGTAAGAGGAATGAAGAAGCTACACGCATGGTGTACCAACCGGGCCCAGAGCCTAACTGCTTGAATCCATGCAGAACGTAAATAATATCCTTTAGAGCGTACTATGAACCTTTTAGGAGAAGGACAGAAGAAGAGTACGTACAACAAACAGTAATGTTTCATTATACCATGTGAACCAAATAACCGATGATGACATGACAAATGAATGTTTCTGCTTTTTCAGCTGGTGCTAGGGCTACTTGGGACATCCCGTCGTGTGTTGTTCTCTGGGTACACCAGGAGTTTCCTGATCCGGCTGGACGGTGTGTATTGTTCAGGCAGCCCCTTGACTGAAGAGGGAGACATGGCGGGCAACAACTTCCTCCGTCGGGGTTCCTCATACTGGGATGACCGGTTGGTGGGATGGGGGTCGCCTCCAAACAGATGGTGATGGGTCCTCATCAGGGACTAGACTTAGCAGGGCGTCCCAATAGTCTGCAAAACATTGCCGTTTATTAGACACTTTGTTTTGTAGTAATTTTCTTAATGCCATTGGCATATGTGCATTTGGCAATAATTATATCTAAATTATTTTTGTGTTTCCTTTGGTAATGAAAAATGACTGTGTAATAATAATAATAATAATAATAATCGTTCGTTTTTTTTACAGCGCTTTTCTTCATACTCAAGAAAGTATGTGGGATATGTTTTAATTTGCTTTGTAGAGTATTTCACCTTCCTGTACTTCAGAAACACAACCTTGAAGACAGCTTGTTATGCAGATGTTGTAGCTTGCCATCAGCACTTTGATTGTAGTCTTATTTATGATCGCCAAGTATAACCTACAATCATAGAATGTCAAAAGTCAATTATCCATTTTGAAGCATGTTATTTGTTCATTGTTTAGTAATTCTCTGGTATTGAATATGTGCTGTGACGATGTACACGGCCTTATAACCTAACTATAACATTACAGCTCGGAATTTGATTTTTTTCTTCTTAGCAGAACTTAGACATGCGTAAAAAAGGCATAGAACACTCCAAAGCAAAGGGAAAAGCCGAAAAAGCATATCACCCCTTTATGAGAGCAGATGTCTGAAGATTAATAATTACATGAAGATGCATCTGATTAGGACTTAAGTCCTCAAGTCTGAATGTGTTGGTGGTATTACAATCTGGCTCAAGTATTTAATTTAATTATTTATTTTAACTTTTCTTAAAATATCCAGTTCCTTAAGTAAGCACCGAGATGGAACAGGAACGGAAGGCCAAAGGGTACAACTACACCTCATTGTGAAAGTACATTTCTTAAACTTAATTTTCGATGATTTAAATCAATACGCATCTTCAATGAGGCGTAGTTGTGACCCCTTTGCCCTTCCATAAGCAGGAGTGAGTGATTAAGTGAGTGTGCAACTTGTGCACACCAACAGAATTTTAAAACTCTTCAGTAAACGTGCCAGGTCAAAAGATGCATATACATAATGCATAAACATTATTAATTGGCAATTCATTTATTTTAAATAAATATTTATCTCCATTTATACAACATGCAACTTCAGATTCTTTAATCTTACACTTTTTTTCTTCAGTGTTTTTCAATCCTGAATTCTGTTTCATCTATCAATCGGAGAGGGTGTACGTGTACCCTTGATGAAGAGGACTAATCAGTGGCCACGGTCCTTGCCATCTACCAACCCGAAATACTTTCCCTCAATCGTACGCTTCCATTGTCCGCCGACCTGACGCACACGCTGGCGGCGGCCTTTTGATTGCGCGGGGGCTTGATGATGTGTGAAGTTGTGGTGATGAGTCCAATCAGAACCCGCCATTTGCCGGGGGGAAAGGCACTGTGAGCAGTGTGTGTGGGGGTGGGTTTGGCTGGACTCCTGACTCGCCGCACTCCTGAGTCAGCAGTGCTTGTAGAAATGTTTTAAATCAGTTAAAAACAATGCATAAAGCGCACAACAGACTAGTAGCGGTTAGTTTTAATGGTTTTATAGAAGAGGCTGTTTTGGACAACTGGCCCTTGTGTGTTCAGACTTCATTATGCTTACAGGTCAAAGCTTTTGTGTGTCTTTCTCTTACTTTGAAGTTGAGCGGGGAGTGAGGCCCATTAATATCCTTTTCTTATCTTGTGACTGTGCCCGGCGAGGGCTGAGCACTGATTGGAAGGTCATGACATGTCGTTGTGACCGACGGCACGGTGTCAAGAGGAAACAATGTCCAATTATGTCTGATAATTATGTCTGTCTTATCCTCAAGGAATACAAGGGTGATTTAGAGAGAATACGGCAACACAGGCAGGGAAATCCTACCTGAAACAATGTGCATGATGCTGAAATCATCCCCTGAACGACACAAAGGAGGCGTTTATCGCGAGCGAGCTGGCTGTTGCCTTGCGTGGTCGGCCTATGGATGTGCTTTGAGAGGCCATAGGACAGAAAGATGCTATATCAGCTCCGCTCCCCCACCATCACCAATATCACCTTCTCTGGCAAAAACATCCCCCTTTCCACATCCGTCACCAACCTCGGTGTTAAAATGGACCCACAACTTCATTTTGACACCCACATCAAACACCTCTGTAAGACAGCTTTATACCACCTCAGGAACATCGCCAAACTCCGCCAATCACTCACCCTGGCTGATGCAGAGAAGCTCGTCCATGCCTTTGTCTCCTCCAGGTTGGACTACTGCAATGCACTCCTCATTGGGATCCCTGGCAAGAGCATCCAGAGGCTCCAATACATTCAAAACAGTGCTGCCAGGGTCCTGATGAGGGTGCGCAAGCATGACCACATCACCCCCATCCTGAAATCACTGCACTGGCTCCCTGTCTCACTCAGAATTGAGTACAAGGTCTCCCTCCTCACCCACCAGTGCCTTCACGGACTTGCCCCCCTCTACCTTCAGGAACTCCTCACCCCCCCGACAAACTCACGTACACTCCGTTCAGGATCCACTCACACCCTCCAAACCCGACATACGAAGCTGTGCACCATGGGTGATCGGGCCTTTTCTGCTGCTGCCCCTAGACTATGGAACGCCCTCCCTGACCACCTGAGGGCTCCACAGACTACAGCTCTTTTTAAACGGAACCTCAAAACCCATCTCTTTAAAAGAGCATTTAGCTAAACTTTCTTTGAGGTTCCCCCTTTTTAATCGTTTTTTTGGTATTTTTTTCTCTGAAGCACTTTGAGATTCTTGAATATAAAGTGCATTATAAATAAAATTTATTATTATTATTATTATTATATTTTCTCACTGTAGATTTCTCTGTCACAGCCAGACCAATCGGCGAGCTCATGTTTTATTTGCTTAAGTATATGCTTTGGGTCCCCCCCTTCCGTTAAGACAGGTTCCACGCAGGTACGCCCCGGGTCAGTCCAATCACAACCATGTATCTAATATGGGGCGGGTTTAATACAATGTCAGTACAGAGGAGTGCCCTGTGGGAGCGCTGTTGAGGCTTTTTCAGAAACAATAAAGATGGCTGCCGCTGATGTGTCACGCTTTGATTGATTGTTGGTCTATCCAATTGTGTACAGAGGCATTTTGTCTGCGCCAGTTGATAACTCCACTTGGAAATCTAACACAAAGTGTGAGGTTCCAGACTCATGCACATTTGCGAAAATTGTCAGGCCAGCTCACTATCAGGTTCACCTTTAACAACGGCCACCAGGGTATCCATGGCTCTCTATTATCATTCAATTGATTAGTCCTCGACTCACGAAGGCTCTTTCTTGTGGCATTCAGTATCGACTTTCCACCCGCGCCATGGCCGACTGCACACCCTTTAACAGTCGACTTCAGAGAAGTAACTAAGGGCACTCAATGCCTGGAGTTCATCAGCACAACAATGAGTCAGAATGCCCGATACAGACTTCTGTAACATTTGAAATTATTCCATAATTTTCCCGCTAATGCGTGACTAATGGCTTTCTCTCTCTCTCGCTTGCTCTCTCTCTCTGCCTTTCTGCCTCTCTCTCTCTCTCTCTCTCTCTCTCTCTGCCTCTGCCTCTGCCTCTGCCTCTGCCCCTACCCCTTCCGTTCCTTGCAGCTTATTGGTCTCTTATTTTCTAATAGGCCACTTTCCCGACATTTTGTTGCCGTGGCACTGGGAAAAAAACATTGGGAACGCGAGGGATGAATTGCTGCTGCTTTGCCGCAAGAGGTTTTAATTGGGGCCTTTGGGGAAAGACAGAAGAGAAGAACTCACTTCCCGTCGTTGGCAGTGCACAGTTTTGACGAAGTTGCACCCAAAAAAACACTACAAAACCAAAATCGTTTAAAAGAAGAAAAGCCGATGGCGTTCAGCGGATAAACGGGATGTTGTTATGTTGACGAAGTATTCAAAGGGAGCGCATGGTTTCTTCCCCTCTTGCGTCAGAACATTAACAGCTATCATTCATATTTATAAAATCGAGTGGCCCCTGTTTCTCTCTCTGGAGCTCGCTCTCTATTTCCAAGTCTCTATCTCTATGTCCCTCTCCCCCCTTTCTAAACGTTCCAACGGCTCCGGGGGACAGTCGATGGTGTTTCACCGTCACTCAAGATTTCATCATACAGTCTCCGAGGGTCTCTGAGGAGGAGGAGGGGGATGGAGCGGTGGATGGGTGGTGCTATCCGTGGAGTAAAGCGCACTGCATGCAAATAGAAATTAAAAGACATAGGCATGAATAAAACATGGCTTCCAAAACAGTCAGACGACCAGAATAAAGACAGAAAGTTTTCAATGAGATCGCCTGAGAGAAGCAGCAATGTGTCCCCGATTTTCTGATTTTGCCTTTTCCCTCCATTTTTTCTCTATACAATCCTCTGTCTCTCTCCCACCTTCTCTCTGTCCCACTCGCTCTTTCTCTCGCTCTCTCTTGCTCTCCCACCCTCCCTCTCACCCACCCTCCCTGTCTCCCACCCTCTCTCTCTTCCCTCTCTCTCTCCCACCCTCTCTCTCTCCACTCTCTCTCTCTCTCTCTCTCGTTCTCTCTCGTTCTCTCTCGTTCTCTCTTTCTCTCCACTGTCTACTCCATCCTCAGTTGCCACATTGGGCCAATCGAGTTTCTGTCCGAACGGCTGCCGCAGACTGCCAGCAACGTCGCCCTCCGAAGCTCTAAAGAAGTGTCCATCAAAGAAGAAACGCGCGGGCGGGCGGGAGGAACGCAACCAAACAACAATAGCGGCAAGAGTAACCGCCCCCCCGTCTCCCCCAACACTCTCTCACACACACACACACACACACACACACACACACACACACACACACACACACACACACACACACACACACACACACACACACACACACGACAGGCTGACATCACCATGAGTAATTGCCTGTCATGTGCAATACGGTTTCACTCTCAGTAAAAGCAGCTCGCTCCTGCTCACCCTAACCTCGTGTTATTCATTTAAAGTTAAGCCTGAGACAGTCAAGGTCATCGCTAAATGTTCTGCGAAAAGATAAAAAAAAGCAGGCTTGGGGGTTTGGTAATTGAAGGCCACGCCTCCTTCCCTGGCCGCAGAGGGGGGAGGGGGGGGGGCTCGTTAGCGAACTTCTGCAAACTTTTCTTTTTTTGTTTTGCCCTCCACTCCTCCAATCCGCGGCGTTTCCATGGTTCCATTGTTGATGGGCTCCGGTGGCCATTACTTTTCTTTATCCTCCCTGGGACATCTCTTCGATCTGGGCGTGGTGGGATATAGAGCCAGGAAAAGGCTTTGCTGGGAGGGTTGTAGGGGAAGGATTGTGTTCCACCGTTCCTCGCTATCTCTGTTTTCTTTTTCATCCCCTGCCACTCCGCTTCAGATACTCCTTCTCTCTCTCCCCCCCCCCCTCCCTCCCTCCCTCCCTCCCTCCCTCCCTCTCTCAAACCTACACTCGGAAGAGATTACAGCCTTGATCTACACCTGCTGGTTGGGGATCCCCCCCTCTGCCTTCCCTTCCACTTTTCTCCCCTGTGTTTCTCTCTTCATCATCTCCATTCATCGTGCCCATTATCTAAGATTTATATATTTTTTTCCTTATTTCGTTTAGTTTATTTATATATTTTTGTGTGCTGAATAATTGATGTGGGTGCTGTATGGTGACCCTGGGGGTCCGCATGGACGTACGGACGGACGGATGGACGGACTAGAGAGCCAGCTGCTTGAGGGTAGAGAGACGATCGGGGCGGAGGAGGTGGAGGAGGTGGTGGGAGGAGGAGGAAGATGAGGAGGAGTTGCTGTTGGTGGGGATGATGAAAGGCTGGGAGGGCGGCAGAGTGGGGGTCAGCCAGGGGCTCTGTATCCTGGCTGCTTCACCAGCCGTGTGTGTGTGTGTGTGTGTGTGTGTGTGTGTGTGTGTGTGTGTGTGTGTGTGTGTGTGTGTGTGTGTGTGTGTGTGTGTGTGTGTGTGTGTGTGTGTGTGTGTGTGTGTGTGTGTGTGTGTGTGTGTACCCGTGCGTGTGTGTGTGAGTATGTGTATATTGTGTGAGTGAGCCTTGATGTGTGTGTATGAGTATGTCTTTGAGTGTGTGAGTGCATGTGTGTAAGTAAATGTGTGTGTGAGTGCGTGCGCGTGCGTGCGTGCGTGTGTGTAAGCATGTGTTTTTGTGTGTGTGTGGGTGCGTAGGCAAAAAAAGATGGTGGGGGAGACGGGGGGAGTTGTTGGATAACCTGTAATGATTATGCCTTTAGATGTAAGCGTGTGTATTTATACCATTGTCATGTATTTCTTAATTTATGTACTGTAATCTAGGGATGTATTCTTAATCCCTAATTGATTCCCGGTCATGTTTCTTTCCCACTGTTATAGTGAGAATAATGTAGACACTCTGACCTGCATGGCGGAGGTGCTAACTGTTCTCTGTGTGCTCTGTGTTTGGCGGTCTGAAAATGCCAAATGTTGCACATGGGCTTCTGCAGATAAGAGGCACTTTGTGTGTGTTTTTGGGGGGGGGGGGGAGAGATAGTGTGTGTGGGAAAGAGAGAGAGAGAGAGTGTGTGTGTGTGTGTGTGTGTGTGTGTGTGTGTGTGTGTGTGTGTGTGTGTGTGTGTGTGTGTGTGTGTGTGTGTGTGTGTGTGTGTGTGTGTGTGAGTCTGCACATGTACTCTGAATATGTGTATTATTTTTTCGAGAGAAAGAGTGTGTGTGAGAGAGAGAAAGATGTCTACATCCGTGTGCGTGTGTATGAGTAAGGGTGTGTGTCACAGGACCTACACACTTGTTGAGGGACGTTGCCAATGATTACGTTACCATGGCTCCTAGATGAAGTGGAACGTGGAACCGGGGGATGGAGGGAAGACATCTTCCTGCCCTGCCATACATTCATCAGCCCCCGCCCGCGTCTTTCATCTCCCCGCCAGTGTCTCTGTCAAAACAACACCTCTTGTCACATATTGGATTTCATCTATATCTCTCTATTATTCCCTCCTTCAGACCTGAAGGAGAGGTGGGTTCAGAGAGAGAGGGAGCAGAAGGGGGTTAAAACGAATGATCCATTTAAGAAGTCGACGTGATTTAGAAGGAGAGACAGAGGCTTGTGTCTCAGGGAGCTGTGTGGGAGGTTGGGACACGAGGAAGGAATCTAACGTTTGTAGAGAAATTAATCCTTAGCCTGATGTCTTGCGAGTATTTCTTAAAAATGCCACATGAATCAAACCATGAAAAAGTGATGCAAGACCACAACTCCAACAAGCAAAAGTTCCCGACGCCTGGCGGTATATATAGCTGAGTAAACATGTTGATGTTGAAGGAGTTACGGCACATTTAAAGGAAACAGTCCCTTGTTGCCATGTGGATATTCTGACGGGGCTACGTGGTAGAGGATGTGAGGAGGAAATGTAGTCCTGTTTTGAACAGATCCGGGGGGGGGGGGGGGGGGGGGGTGTTTGCTGACACTGTAAAATCTGGATGTTTCAACATGTTCCTGGGATGTTTTTTCCCCCCACCTCTTTTTTTTTAATCATGATGGAGAGAGAGAGAGAGAGAGAGAGAGAGAGAGAGAGAGAGAGAGAGAGAGAGCACGAGCAAGAGACCGAGAGAGACCGAGCACGAGCAAGAGACCGAGAGAGACCGAGAGAGAGAGAGAGCGCGCTTTATATGGTATGCCTTGCCATATCTTCTTTTGGTGTCCATGCCAACACACATACACACACAGTGGGGGTCCCCTTGTTGACCTTGTTACGCTGGTCACTGTGAAATCAGTGTGGAGCTGTCACGTCTGTTTCCTCTGACAGCCCCTTACCACGGCTTGAAGCTGTGTGCATCCCCTCCCCACCCACCGTCAACCTGCCAACCCCCCTGACCCCATCCCCAAGCATTCTCCCCAGCTCCTCACTGAAGAGCCTCCGCCTTTGCCATCATTACAATCGCAGATGCTGAGAGCTTCACGATGGATGCCACATGGTGCGTGTTAAATTCTCCACTTCTCTTTTCTCGCTATCTTGCTATCTCGGAGTCTCGGTCTGTCTCGTTCTCTCTGTGTCCCTCTGTGTCCCTCTGTGTCCCTCTGGGTCTCTCTGGGTCTCTCTGGTTCTCTCTGGGTCTCTCTGGTTCTCTCTGGGTCTCTCTGGTTCTCTCTGGGTCTCTCTGGTTCTCTCTGGGTCTCGGGTCTCGGCCTCTCTGGGTTTCTCTGGTTCTCTTGGTCACGGTTCGCTCTGGTTCTCTCTGGTTCTCTCTGGGTCTCTCTGGTTCTCTCTGGGTCTCTCTGGGTCTCTCTGGGTCTCTCTGGGTCACTCTGAGTCTCTTTCTCTCTGGGTCTCGGGTCTCGGCCTCTCTGGGTTTCTCTGGGTCTTCCTGGGTCTCTCTGGGTCTCGCTCTCTCTCTCGGTCTCTCTGGGTCTAGGTCTCTCGTTCTCTCTCGGTCTCGCTCTTTCGCCTTAGTGGGAGAGAATAACAGGGGAGAGGCGGGCAGAAAGAGATTAAGCATAATGACGGCAAAACAAAAATGGTAGAAAGGCAAAAAATTGTCAAAACCAACAACCGAAGCCCAAGAATACTAATGAGCTGAACAAACCATGTTAGGCCAACAGAGGATGAGGGGGGCGATGTATAATCACGTTCAGAGACGTACACTCAAGGGGATCACACAGACGTTTGTTCAATCGTCCTCGCTACATTAACTCTATATTGCAACTGGCACACTGCCTTCAATTGATTGCTTTTCTAGACACTAGACAGCTAGACCGCCAATTTGTTCTGTTTTAGCATCTCCTATGAATTACCAATGGTGCCGGTATTATAATGTTATCACACCGAGAGGATGACCAATTCACTGACAAGGGAAAATATTTCTTCTGCTGAGACCAGAATGGTCCGATAGACCCGGGAGGGATTCTGTTGCGCCAACGCACGCACTGTGTGTGTGTGTGTGTGTGTGTGTGTGTGTGTGTGTGTGTGTGTGTGTGTGTGTGTGTGTGTGTGTGTGTGTGTGTGTGTGTGTGTGTGTGTGTGTGTGTGTGTGTGTGTGTGTGTGTGTGTGTGTGTGCTAGCCACACATGTTTACATTAAGCACAAGAAACCAGGTCAATCGAGACCCCCATCCCTCTCTAAACCCACATCAGGTGTTTCTAGCTTCAGAACACTTCCTCCACCACCAAAGTAAAATACCTCCTGTGTTTTCCCCAACGCTGGATGATCTATGCGTCTCCCAATGTTTTTTTAATTGTTTGCTTTCCCCCCCATTTTTGCTTTAGTCTGCGACTAGCTGCTGCGGTACGGGATGCGGTGCATTTATACACACAACCAAAGCGAAAGAAAAAGCGAAGGAGAGACGTCTTTGCCTTTGCATCTTACAAGTTTATGGGTTGTGCTTCTCTCTTTGAAACAGTGCTAGGATGCTGCCGAGGTGCCTCAGAGACTCTTCAGCGTGTGGAGAACCTTCCAGTGTGTGTGTGCACAGTGAAGCCATTAAATACTTTATCTTGAAACTAAGCAGCTTCCCCTGTAAGCATTCCCCGTGGGATGAACAGCGCAAAGCAAACAGGCTCCCTCGCAACATAAGGCTTGCAACGCACACGCACACACACACACGCACGCGTGCGCGCGCATCTTTGTTTGTATTTCTGTGTGTGTGTTTGTGTGTGTGTGTGCGCGTGCGTGCGTGCGCTCAGTCTTTCATCTTTTCCTTTATCACTGCATCAAAAGCCATTTCAATGTAGGTAGCACAATAAGTAGACACATTAGTTTGACAGTAGCAGCTGTAGTGTTTCCTTGGTAACCTAACTTTCCCTCTACCTCACAAGAAAATAAATTGTGGGCAGGATAATTAGACCTTGTGAGATAGATGCTGAGCCCTGTTTCATTATGATTACTCTTCGAATTGATTTACAGCCCAAAAGCTGTCTCTGTGTGTGTGGTGTGTGTGTGTGTGTGCTTTTTTTTCCTTTGCTGTATTACACGGTCTGAAATTATACCCTTCCATTGATGATGAGCAGATAAATCAAGGTCTCTTGGCAATTTCACACCAGCACATGCACAAACTTATGCCCACCACCCAACACTTTTGTGTGTGTGTGTGTGTGTGTGTGTGTGTGTGTGTGTGTGTGTGTGTGTGTGTGTGTGTGTGTGTGTGTGTGTGTGTGTGTGTGTGTGTGTGTGTGTGTGTGTGTGTGTGTGTGTGTGTACACATTATGTATGTTTGCACCTTCATTCGCGAATTTGCACATGCACCATGCTTTGCCATCGCTCCCCGATGCCAAAAACAATAATGATTGAAGTGTTTGGCTACGCACGTGCAAATCATCTCTGTTCTGGTTTTGCCGAACCCACTTGGTAATCAAACCCCTCCTGTGATTATGCAGCTGGATCACATCAATAAAAGATAAACTCTTGTCACTAATTTACTGTTACACATGTTGCCACTCCTCTTTCATTTCAAGCAAAACAAAAACCCCTTCACTTCTACAATAAGTGAAACTTTGCAGATTTGCTCAGTGTTGCTTGCATGCCTCTGTAGCCTCGCTCTACTTCTCAGTCGTACAGTCTCTCTTTATCTCTCTCTCTCATATTGCAGTTCGGTGCCCCTTCCTCTCTCCCACTCTCTCCCTTCACATTCATCATTAATTCATGGGGACTGGTGCAGTAGCGGCTTGGTGAGGGATGCACTTCAACCACGCAGCAAGCCTAAATATCTGCACTCAGTAGCCAGGATCTGCATCAGTTAAGATTGAGATGGCGTGGCACAAACCCACCCACCCACGCATGCACACACGCACGCCGTCGCACGCACACACAAACACACACGCACTAATACACATAACAACCCATTAAAGCGAAGACACACACACGAACGCAAACATAACCACACAAAGACACAAAACTATGCACTGAAACACACACACACACACTCACACACACACACACACACACACACACACACACACACACACACACACACACACACACACTGTCTGTTTTGCACTATAATCTCTCAACACTTTGTGTGTATTATCTTATATTTAATTATTTGACCTTAAAAAATGTATACATTAATTACAGCAATGTGCGTATGTGTTTAAATTAATATATGTATTGAAACAGCCTACAAATAGCCAGTAGTAATTAGCGGCATGGAGCTACTAGACTGTCCTTGATGTTGCAGTACTGCTGCGCAACAGATAAGTGCTTCTGTTCTGGCCAATTCCTGGGCCCTCCCGTCCCTGTTCTAACCCACGATAACTGTCGAAACTAAAGATATACTCTGAGTGCTCGTATTGACATGTATCTGGGTTACAACACAGCAGGTAGGAGCGCACAACTAGGAGGCAGAAAGAATTGACATTGGATAGACAACCGACACGATGGCAGAGATTTGTGGTGCCGTTAACAGCGCTAATCGCAAAATCCAGGGACAGAAAATGATTACCATACCAAGATTGGTTTGACTCCCTTTAATGAAAACAGCAGACAGACGGGATTGAAGACTTTAAAAGGGTGTGTTGGAGTCATATTCTAAGGATTTGTATGCAGGTAGATTTTCATTTGTAGGGACACCAGGCTTTTCTTTCAGATAGGTGGAGGCTGTAATGTCCTATAACGGGCCATACAAAAGTTGGCCATTGGGACACGGCTATGAGTATCCATTATCTGCAGTAATAACATAAGGATCCGGCCATGTTTTCCCGTTAGTGAAATCTTGTATCTGTAAATGTACGGTAAATGACCTCACCTGCCAAATGTTGCCTCGTAGCCAACTCTTCCTGGTAGTATTATTACAGTGCATTAATGGATCTTACTGACTCCAACGAGAGAAGGTTTGAAGTCAATGTCTGTTATTCCCGAACGTTATCAGAAAATCTATAAATACAATAAGGAGGGGTGGGATGTGACAAAAATAGGGGGGAATTTACTAAATATTTAATGTGACTGTGGTTACCTTTGTATAAAAGTTATAGGAAATACATTTTGAATGTCTCCTGTATGCCCTATATAAAATGCATTGAGTTAGTAAATGCTGTCTTCATCAATAGACAACATTACAATTAACATTGATATTGTCAAGAACTTACATGGACATTGCTCATAAAAAACAACTCGACTAAGGCAAATGTAGCTGTTTACAGATTGATGTCGATGCGATAGTCGCTAATGGTGCCCAAACAGTTAATGGTATCAAATCGTGTTTTTTCTGCACCCTGTGTTTGAGCTCAACTAACCATGTTTATAAACGGGATACCCATCTTTAAACAGCCAAGCAGAGTGCACCCTGCCAAACGGTAAGCCCGGCCTTCCCTCTCACACTGGGGTCTTTGTTCAGCGGGTGCTTTGGCTCTGTTCATCTCCATGTTCTTCTTTTTTCCCTTGTGTCTGTCTGCAGTACACTACATCTATACTAAACGCTAACTATTCAGTCACTCTTCAGATAGTCTTATCTAAATTGCCTGTGCGCACAGATACAGGTCAGGGGAGAGTTGGTCTGGGATAAGGCACTGCAGGAGGCCTACAAGTAGGCAGTAGACATTTGGGATCAAACGCTCCTTGCGATACCGTGTGAAAAGCGGTATATCCGGAAATATCAGCAGAAAGTTTGCCGAACAAACTCCGGCATAACAGCACTTTCTGCGGAGGTATTCTGATGTCATCAGAAGTTTATTATGCAGACCTGCATACAGACGCATATGTCAGAATACAGATGTTGGATAGAGATTTTCCGGAATTCACCTGACCAAAGTTGTTGGCTAAAGGCTTGGCTTGAGCGTATGTGTCTGTGTGTTTAATTTCTTTTCATAGCTGCTGTTTATTTATGTTTCTTTTGTCCTTTATTTCCACTGGTGTAGAGCCTCTCTGCATCTCTGTCTCTCTGTGTGTTTGTCCTCTTAAAAAGCATCCAAGAGGGCATTGTCTGGTTCACTGCAGATACCGACACGGGGACATTAATGTGAGGGGTGCGTGAGTCACCAGTGTCCCCAGTCCCCAGGACGGGCTAAATTTAAAGCCATGCCCGCAAAAAACATTAATATTTAACGGTGAATTTTCATAACATTAACTCCCTCCCCCATCCAGATGCAAGCCCTGAACACAATCTTTGCAGAGCAAAATAAACTGTTTGTTGTTTACCTAGAGGTCGTATCACTTCTAAACTAATCCAGCTGCCCTTGTTGCTTTGTTTTCTGTGTTTTAGAAGTTGTGGTGTTCTTTGATTTCATCAACAGTTGTAGTTATTATTTTGGGGAATGTCCAACTGAAGTGCAGCACACACAAAACTATATCAGAGTTTAAAGAAATAGTTGTAAAGAACTTTCTAAATAGATGGCGGCTCTATGTTCTGTTGTTTTGGGAGCGTGATGATCACTAACAATGTAGAAACTGGAGAAAGTAGAAGCAGTTATTTTTTTTCACTGGCAACTGTCATCTCTTGATGTGCGCACAGTCACTGTTGTCACAAAGTCATTAATTTGATTTTGGGCATTCACACGCATCAAAACCTCTCTGCTTAAAAAGTTAGATAAATTTTTTTTCATTTCTTTGGAACTTCAGTAGTAGTTAAATTGGTTGATTTTGGCTGAATTAATTTGTCCAGAATTATGAATCAGTCTGTGTCTGAAGTATACAATCTGCCCCTTTTTTACAGCTATTAACAATGTCATTCTCAACGTGTGATTGATAATGGCTACATGTTTTCACAAGGCCAGGGAAGTGGTTGTTTATTATGAACACTATATTGATGAACTCAATGTCTTGACCTTTTAAAGAACACATCCTATCAAGGTTATTGCAGTAGTTTAGAGAGTTTAGTGGAGTAGTTTATGGTCCTGTATCGTCTCTCCAACAAAGATCCTTCGGTGACCTTATGGTAAGGCCTGACTTCACCTCAATCAAAGCTGGCACAGTAAGGCCCAATCTCATTTCTAGCCCTTACCCCTTCCCCTTACCCCTCCCCCTTGTTGTGGGGGTAAGGGGTAGAAATGGGATTGGGCCTAAAGCCCAGGGGTCTCATTTATAAAACTGTGCGTGGGATCGTTACTAAAAGTGTACGTACGCCCAATAGCCAAGTTTTGCGTGCACCAAAAAATATTCAGACTTATAAAACCCTGCGTACGCACACCTCTAAGCAATCTTTGCTTTATGAATCACAGAGTGCCTACAAGTGTGCGCAGCTGAATCAGCTTCATATTCCGCCCTGTGCACGCCCCTTTTTAACCATAAATGGGCAATGCAAACGACCTCATGAATGCGATCTGCATATAAAACAGACTCAGATGCAAGTATTATTTCTTGTCGGAAACAATGGCAGAAGGACTGAGAAAAGCAAAAAAGTGAAATTTCGCGGAGGTTGATTTGGAGACACTTGTGGGTGAGGTGGAGGCCCGAAAAGTAGTTTTGTTCGGCGGTCACGGGTTTGGGATCACTGAGAACAAAAAGCAGAGTGAGTGGCAACATGTTGCTGCAGCAGTGAACTCTGTCAGTGGCACGGAGCGCACAGTCCCAGAATTAAATAGAATTGGTCTGACATAAAGGTACATATTTTTATGTACCAATAAATCGTTATGGTCCCTGGAGACCATCTCCCTCCGAATCTTGCCATTTGCATGTTCCTCCAGCAGTGCCAGCAGTGCCATGGTGCAGCATTACGCACAGAGCTCACCGCTGTATTTATAGGGTTACGGTAATAAGACTACCGAGAACGCCTTGGTTAATCAGTTTGTAATCACCCACGTAAAATGTTCTTGAAAATAACCCCTTCTTAATGCTTGATTTGTCATGAAAAGCATCAAGAGGAACGGACAATAATATAACGATTGTGATGAGTATGTGGCTTGGTTTTCCACACTTGGGATTCAATTGAAATATGATTATGTGTTTACAGTGTCACATAAAAATATATGTTATTGACACATGTTGGACAGATGCTTTATTCCATGCAGTCGCGCCGTCAATGGACAGTATGCATACTGTGACGGGATTAGATATAGAGAATTTTCATTTTAAATTTTCATTTTGATTCTAAGGAGATGTTTCTGGAGTTATAACTGAGTAATAACGCAGTTGACTTAAATTATTCTGATTACATAGATTCAACCGCAGTATACGGGTTGAAATTAAACTTATGAAGGGCGATGATAAAACATAATCGTTCTTCTCACTCTACTTTTCTTCAGTCTGACTGCAGTTCACCACCACACCGTCTGTGTCGCCAATTCTCCTTTCCCTCCAAACCATGCGTACGCATGGGTCAGAGTTTGCTTAGGGCTGCGCACATTCTCCCGTCAAGTTAGTTTTTTATAGATCACAACCTTGGCGTTCAAAGTCACGTACGCCACTTTCAGCCCCTTTTTGTGCGTACGCAGCAGTTATAAATGAGACCCCAGATGTTGACTCAGAGTTGTGTCTAAGATGTGGCCATCTTCTACCTATTTTAATTAGATTGTTAATGGAATTAGCAATATAAGAAAATAACGGTAAACTCCAATAATTAACAGCTCTAAGTGGAAGACTACGACCCCCCCCCCCCCCCCCCCTACCCCTTTGCCTCCCAATCACATATGTTTGAGCAAACCATTTGCAGAATTGACTGAGTTTAAAACACAAACAACTCTATCCCCAGCATCTCAAAGGAGGGTCAATATGGAGCAGTGTTACCATCGGTTTTGTAATGGCTTTTGCTCCAAAGTTGAATGCCCAATCATCCAGTCTTCCTCTGCTCCTGGCTGAACCCTCCTCCGCAAGCAAGCTTCTTCTGTTCTGCTCTAACTCTGTGTTCAGGCACACTGGGAGCCTCTTCGCCACCTCTCCTCGCTCCGTCACACACACACCCACTCTGCCACACGCTGCATTACACTTGCAGAATAATCACAGCACACCAACAAAAATGCTAATAGGCAAAACGACAATCTGTGTGTGTGTGTGTGTGTGTGTGTGTGTGTGTGTGTGTGTGTGTGTGTGTGTGTGTGTGTGTGTGTGTGTGTGTGTGTGTGTGTGTGTGTGTGTGTGTGTGTGTGTGTGTGTGTGTGTGTGTGTGTGTGTGTGTGTGTGCGTGCGTGCGCGCGCGCGTGTGTGTGTGTGTGTGTGTGTGTGTGTGTGTGTGTGTGTGTGTGTGTGTGTGTGTTTGTCGCAAACTTTCTGTAATTTGCCCCAATCGAGCCCAGTGGGGCAAGATTTAATCATAATTGAACAAGATGGAAATAACGAATGAATATAAATGCATTAAAGATCACTCTGAAAATACACTGTTTATTTATGTGTTCATTTGGAACGGCTTTATTAAAAAGGCAAAAAAAAAACACATCTGAGGGAAACTAAGTGGATATAATCAATATGAACTTTCTTGTGGAAATTCTCAGCTGCCAACTAACCACTCTTCCGAGGACCACAACTCACTGACAACATCCACGTCCAGCTCCCTCTCGAAAAAAGGCTCATTCCTTGCTCGGCCTCCCCTCTTGTTGCTTTTCGGCGCGTGTACATCGAGAGAGAAAAGGATCCATAATAGCCTGCCTCGTCGTCGTAGCCTAATTAGCCATACTAGGTGGAGAATGAATCGGCCTCTAATCATCCATATGCTGTTTTATGTGTTTTCGTTTCTGTGTTTCGCACACCCATGGTTCACACAGACACGTCATTAACGAGACAACTATTGATTGTTCCTTGTGTTGGTGATTGTTCCTTTGCGTGATATACAGGCAGGAGGTGACTCGACGCTTACGGGTTTGGTTTGGTCGTGTTGGACCCTATAACCGCTCTAATACGTTGGCATTAAACGCATGTAGATTAGATTAGTTTAGAAAAACTTTATTTATCCCAAAATGGGCAATTTCGTTCAAAGTTTCCAGTCTCGCATAATAAATTACTTAATAAATAGCTAAAGAAGGCATACAAAAACATATTTCAAAGGCATTTAATATATCTATACACATTTAACTCACAATTCATTTCAGCCTGTCAGTAACCACCACCCTGCCCCCGGAAACACCCAGCAACACTGGTGTGGTCTCACCTACTCCTGACTTTTGTCATCATTTAGTAACCTGATGGTTGCAGGGATAAAGAGTGGGAGTACCTCATTGTTCTTGTCCTGATTGAACAATAGCGCCGCCCTGAGGGCATTAGTGTAAATTCCTTACTGAAGACATGGTCAGGCTGACTGATAATGCATAGATAATAATAATGCATAAATAGCTGACGGCTTTTTCTTTCATCTCGCCACTTCCAGGAAAATCCAATCAGCTCTGAAGATGTATGGACAGTGGTCCCTTATGTTTCTTACGATCATACAGTTTCTATTGTACGACTTATTAACTATTGGTGCATACCTTTGTAGACTAGGAAAGAGGACTGGCTGGATTTGTATGTGATTCAAAGATAGCAATTGGAGACAAAGTTGAATCGTTTCACTGCCAAACTGTTCCTCCTTTTCTCAGATTGTGCGACCATATCCCCTCCATCTCCAGCATTTGAAACCTCCATCCAGCCCGGGACCCCCTGCACCATGGGGGTTTCCCCCCCCCCCTGGGAGAGCTCAGTGTATGCCCTCCAGGTCCTTCTAATGCCGACCAGCAGAAGCCCTGTTGTGCTGCTCTGTGGCTCATGCTGCATCGACAACTGCACCACTTTGTGAGGTATTAGGCGGTATTAGCGGGGAAACCTCTTTAAAACAGACCTCATTGTGGAGCCAAGACTGCAGTGCCACCTTTTTAAATTTTTCGCCAACAAAATGACCCCCATTTACGTTCTCTATCCTCCAGAGTGCAACTTAGTCAGGCACAAAATAGTAAAAAACCAAAAGTACCTATATAAAGTGTAATTTGGGCAAATTGAATACAGTCTGAGCTTTAGATATTGGCCTTGGATGTTGCACATAGCGAGCATCATTGTCTATGCACACCATTTAAAGAACTACCACAGATCGAGGCCAAGATTGTGAAGAATCTTTCATGGCAGACGACCTCTTAACTCATCGGGAGGTTGTTGCATAGTCCCTCAATAATTCATAAAATAAAATACAAAGTCTTACGTTCTCTCTCTCTCTCTCTCTCTCTCTCTCTCTCTCTCTCTCTCTCTCTCTCTCTCTCTCTCTCTCTCTCTCTGCAGGCTATAGCAAGATCATCAGAAGTCCAACCATACGTTGAATCTCTGATAGAAGTATTTTATGTTCTTGGATCTTAAAAGGGGCTCCATTTCAAATAGATGCTAAAAATCAGGAGGAGGAGAGAAAATAGTGCATTTTGATAAAGTCTTACGGTTTAACTAGGGTGACTACAAAAGCCTGACAGTACAAAACAATTAATTCTCTAGTGCAAATCCAATTCCATACGCCGGTGACGGCGACGACAATATCGCAATATTTAAAAATCATAACATTGCGTGTCAACATGTGTCGGTGGCCCATTAATGCGTCGGAAATGTAATCCATGTTGATGTTTTTCATGAGCCCCGGCTGTTTGCGTAAGTCAGCTAAATGGAGCAGGAGAGCGCTCTGAACACGTGCTCATGAATAACCAAGAGGCTGCGATGCGGAGCGGCGTATAGGAGGGCTGAGCTACTGTACGGGGTGTGGGTATAGGTGTTCTACCTGAACACGAAAAGCCCTGGCTTACTCTGTCGTGGTATCTTGCTCTCGCTGTTATCTACCGACTCCAGCGAATGATGAAACAAATAATAATAATACAAATAATAGGGTTTTCTTTATTTATCGTATGCCCAGCTGGACTAATAAGTTCAGAATGCACTATGCTTTATTTGTGTGTGTGTGTGGGTGTGTGGGTGGGTGGGGGTGGGTGGGGATGTGTGTGTGTGTGTGTGTGTGTGTGTGTGTGTGTGTGTATCAGTGAGTTTTTCTGTGTGTGTCTTCATGCCCCCTTCGGTGTGTCCACTTCAAGAATACTGCTGGGCACGGATAAATAAATGACAAATATCAAAGTTTTCTATTTATTGCATGCCTTGGCCTAATAAATCAAAATAATAAATGCATTGTACTTTGTGTCACACACAATACAATGCATTGGAAACTCTTGATTTATTAGGTGTGTGCATGTGTGTTTATTCACCTTTTGGTGCTCCTTGCTTCCCAGATACAGTCGGGCTCCGGTATGTGTGTTTGTGGCGAACACGTGTGTGTGTGCGGAATACAGTGTGGAATGAAAGTGCGGGGGAGCGCATGGAGAGGGTGAGAGCGAGGGGGGGGGGGGGGGAGAGAAGAGGGAGAGAGGGGGAGAGAGAGGAAGAGAGAGAGGGAGAGGTATCTGTGTCTCAGGTGCACTCCAGGAAATGAAAAACTGAAATGAATAAGGGGGGTAAAAATGGAACTAGAGGAGGTACTTGTCACAGACGGCAGCTGCCATCCCTGACGGGAAATTAATAATGTATTTTTGCAAATTCGCCGTGTTATTTGGGCATAAGGCCAGGCGAAGCCCCGCCACGGATTGGGACGTGAGGGAAATTCTGATCAACCTGGCTGGAAAGGGGAGTAGGCCAATTGCTCTTATACCAACAACAACAGACTATACTATGGCACAGACACAGCAAGTATACACACCGACATACATGAGTTGGCCTCTGCGTACATAATATACGTGTGTTCCTGTAAACACTTGGCATTGACAATTACTAGGCCCCTTGTAATAGCAGGTTTATATTGTGGCTGATTAGAGTCGATAGAAAACATTGATTTGCTAAGTGCAGCAGATCTGCGCAGGCAGGTGAAGTTATTTAGAGTAATTGCCGGTGGAAAAACAAAGAGAAATTGATTGATACTGCTGTTTTCATCCTTTCCCATTTATTTGAAACGCTGCATATCGCAACCAGTATAAACCAGAGCCATCAATCCACAATCTCATGGTAATTGGGTTTTTATTTTTGTCAGTGTATGGATGATTGACAAATTGCCGTCCGAATTATTCAAATTATGATATACTATACAAAGGTTACCAAATACACACACACCAAAGAGAAATGTAAGCAAATACAGAATTATATCAAGGCAAGGCAAACCCGATGAAGACTGCCGCACATGCGTTTTCCCGACAAGAATAGGCCATGAAATGAACGTGTGGTGTCATGTGAATTCGGTCAGATGAGGAACTGCTGAGGAAATCATCCTTTTTTTTGGCCTGGTGATTTGCATTGTGCTCTGGGGTTGGTGAGCTGTTGTCTTCCTTAGAACGACAGAAGGGGCTCATTGGCCAAGGCCTTAATAACATCTCCAGGACCTCCATCCACCTATTTGATCTCTCTCCAATCCAGGGGGGACATTTCTCAACCTGCTTCGTTTGCAATTCTGATGACGACCTTCTCAGTGCTGATGGGCTCGTTTGCTTACAGACTCACCGTGTTGGACCCTAAACGAACACCTGGACATGCTCACCAACTCTGCTGCCTCCAAGGAACCTTGGACCCTCTCTTCGCTTGCTTCATCTCGCATTGTACGTTGCTTTATATATATATATTTGGTCAGGACAGGGAAGAGGAACAATAATTGGGTCAAAGTAGAGAGGGAATTATAAAGAGCACTGGACCGCGGATGGGAGTCAAACCTTGGTTGCTTGTACTTGGTTGCTTGTACTTAGTTTTTTACAGTGTGCATAGTTAGCGTGCTAGCCGGCGGACCCACCGAGCCACTTGCTGTCTACGTTCTTTTCGCCCTCGCTAACACACGTACTCCCCTTTTCCTCCACAGAGAGAACAAATGGGACTTTGTTCTCTTCCTCCCGTCCCTTTCTTCGGATGACGCTCACGTAGACGCTCTCCGGCGTCCGACGGGTCGCGTCAAAAGACGCCGCAGCCGTAGTCGGGGACAACCGACACTCCTGGCTGATCAATTCGAGGGTGAAGGGTTAGTGGAGGAGGAAGCAGGGATGAAAGACTAAATTACACGTTTTTTTCTTTGTTTCCATGGCCACGTTTTATGTGTGATTTCCTCAAGAGAGACGTATTCACTTTGTCTTGGGGCTGTTACTGTCAGAGCTTAAGAATCAGAGCGCAGGACACAGAGTCAGGACACGTATGTAGAAAGAACCAGGTTTAATTAATGAATAGGGGGCTACGGTAAGCAAGGCAGGCAGGGCAAACAGGATAGGCAGGCAGGGTTGGAAGGCAGAAACCGCAAAGTGGTGTATAAACAGTAAGACACCTGGACAAACGACCAATAAGTCAACACTACCAAGCATTGCGAGAGCGAGGAGACAGACATGTTAAGAGGACAAACGTCCTGCAGATGAGTGGACGTGAGCAAGGGGTTTAAACCCTGCAAGGGGAATTGCAGGCGTGGAGACCGGAGGAGGGGGAGTGGATGATGGCTTGCGGCGGGACCATGCCCACACAAACACATAGACACAGGGGGGGGGGTACGAGGACGGAGCCAGCAGCACTGATTGCGTCTCGCACAGTTTAGAGATTTACCCAAAATTAAGAACAAAATCAACCCTTCTAGGTGTTTCTGGACGGTGCTATTGCTCAATCCATTGCTCGGTCAGTCACGCTCAAGGTTCATGCCTGGCTGCGTTCATAAAGTGTTTGAAAGATGCGCTGACAAAAAATAATATTGACCGCCGCAAAACCAAGTCGAAAGTCAGAAAAAACTTAAAAGTATTTACGTTGACTGGAATCCTTAATGCAACCTCAGTTAAAAAATGAGTAAGAGTGATGTGATTCATCTTCTTGGTGGTTAAAAACATGGTAGAAAGTGAAGGATGCGGGGGGGGTCAGATGGAAGCAGGGTTAACCTAAGAACACAGGCTGTTGGAGATAAAAGGTATCACATTAACGCCAGTTCTCCGGATCGTACTTAATGGCTCCATTAGCCCCATGTGAATCCATTGACTTCATTCCACCTCTCACTGGGACTCAGCGCACGGTCGTCCGTGACGTTCGCCCTTGAAATGTAGAGCAGCTCAGGTTGAGAGTGCAGTATGTGGATACGCGAGAAGATGAAGATGAAGGCGATGCCTTTTTGTGGGTGAATGGTTTGTTATCTTTTGCTAATAACACATGTCCTAACGACATACAGATTTGAGAACGTCATGAGTCATTGGCTGTAATTGCATGGCTGGAGATGCAACTTACATCTGTTCCCAACCCCATTAGCCTCCGATGCCCTTTCTCTCTTTCCCTCGCTCTTTTTTTGGCTCCTAGGAGACAGTCATAGACACTGGGACTTTTTTTATGGTTGGGTAGCGTAGGTAAAGACCTTCAGTTAAAGACCTTTAATGCTCCCTTCTTTACGGGTTTTATCACATAAACCCTTGGTCCCGAGCGGTGGTTTAAAATACATTGATGTCATCACTTAAAGCTCAACATGACTGAGGCTGCACAGAGTGGGAAGATAGATATGTTCCCCAGGAAACAAAAGACGATCGTTTGTATGGTATATTCTTCCATGAAGAATGTACTGTGAAAGGAAATTGTAAGGCAAATGGGTTTTTCTCTTAGCTTTTGATGAATATATTTGTGTGCCTGCACTACATTTTGGAGATGCTGTGTTCTTTTAGACTTTTCTTCAGTATATGGTACATTCTACAAAAAAGTCACGACAAAAGTGGTACCTTTACGCTCAAGTACAAAGGGATTTGCTCCTCATCCAAGAAAAAACATTGCCATCGTGTTCCTTCAATGTTACATGTACTGGGTACGACTGATAGACATACAGTCACCACGAACGCAAGTCTATCCTGTCAATGGAACAAAGTTTGGGATCGGCTGGTGCTCTCGCTGCTGAGATAGCCTCCGAATACGAGTTTTGGAAGGTACAGCGAAGACAATATTTTGCTTTTCTTTGATAAAATTTTATTAATTCAACCTATTTCACACCATTTTTCATATCACTTTGTTTTACTTGATTTCTGTTTACTTCTTTAGAAGAGCAATCAATTATGCGAGTCTTATAAATGGCAGCAGCCGTGCAAGCATTTAAAGTCACTTTTGCAGACCTAGACCCGTATTTCAAATCCATTCCTGCTGGCATTCATTTCTACACGTTTACCATGCATCCATCTTGTAATTAATATCTATATTTGATGGTGGACGATGGATGATCCCAGCTGTTTCTAACTTTTCTAACCATAAATGCAAAAAGCAGGGCGATACAGACGTCCTATACTAAGTGTACCTTGGCCGTGATTCGCATATTGAAGGATAATTAAGAGAGATTAATGTGGCTATTAAGTAGAAGCTCTGTCTGCTATTAAATCACAAAAAAAGAATGCGTAAGAGATATTTCCGAGTTGGCCCAGTGCTACATATCTCGCCTTCATCTCTCTTTATTCTTCATCCCTGCTTTTGTCTGCTTATTCAACACAGCGTCACATGACCTGCCCCTGCCTTTCAGTCATATTCTCATAACCATTAAGATGATATCATCAAGATGTATAGTTGCCTAGTAACAAGATGAAGCCCCCACTCGTTTCTTACGCCTGCGACAAACTGCCACTCCGGTAAACTGCGGTGTGTTGGGAGCGTTCCATTCGACGCAGTGCCACCATGGGTCATTTCTTTAATGAATCCTATTTCACAGGGAGGCTTACACGTCCCTGTGTACTGTCTCTTTTGACACCCCCCTCCTCCTGCAAATGCCTATCTACACTCCTACAGGCTGGAGCCGACAGGGAAGCTCCGCAGAACCGCTAAACACCCAGGGCCCCCGTGGTCTGGGCACGGCCCTCCCAGGTCCGGCCTGCCCAGTGCTGGTGTGCTGGTGCCTGTCCGGCCCCGGGCTGGGCCGGTCCTACTCCCAACTCCCGTTTCCTCCCGGCACCCAGGGGACTGCGTCGGCGGCAGGGCAGGGACGTTAGTTTACGAGGGCATCGAGGAAACAGCCTCGCAGACGGGGGGCGGGATTTGGTTGTGGGGGAAGGGGCGGGGGATTTAGGGGGGCAGACAGGAAGCTGCGAGGGAAAGAGAGGGAAGTAGTGGTGGAGCACGGCGAGGGGAGGAACCGTATCGCAGCAAGTAAGTAAGAACAATGTATTTATAGAGCACATTTAAAACAAAGCTTGCAATGCCCAAAGTGCGGTTCATAGTGCATACTTATAAATCTGTGATTTAAACTAAGACGACATCAAGAGACAAATCCTTAGTCACAGACATAACAGGGTAAGTCACGCTTGTATTCAAATTCGGGCCGGGAGTTGAACACAAGAGAATGTCTTTCCTCTCGGGAAAGGACGTTCCTATCTCGGACCGTGTCCGAGTGGGTGGACAGGAGGGGAGAACTGTGGTCGGGGGTGAGTTGGGATGGGGGAATCATTAAAAGGTAAATAGGCAGGAGGAGGAGGTTGCGTGGGATGAAGGAGGCATGACGAAGGCGTGCTTGTACGGCGGTGGCGGGGGGAGGTACTGAGACGACCGTCACGGTAGCATAGGTTCACCGGAACGAGGGTGCGAAAATGAGGAGAGAGAGAGAGAGAGGGAAAGAGAAAGAGAGAGAGGGTATATAATTGTGACAGGAAAGGCACTTGGGAGCAGGTTAGAAATAGTATAAAATAAATTAAACACTTTCAAAAAGCCCTCTGGGAGGGTAAACTAAGAGCTAAATTAAAGTCATAAATTGGAAATGAAACATTTCCAGGACATATATCGGCAAAAAAATAATAATAATGTAAGGAGAGAGATAGGAAGGGTGGGGGGGGAGGGCACAGCTGAGCATGGCTCAGGAGATATGAACAACATAGGGAAGGGATGACAGGGAGAACGCGTCTAACAACAAGATCAGCGTTTCTGTGTGATGGCACAGAGACGGAGAAAAAGATCAAGGTTGCCAGTTGCCAGGGCTGGAACAGAAGTCGATGCTCCCGCTCTGAAAGCCAACTCCAACTGTACTTTTATCATTACAACCCTCATTCCAAAGTATTTTTTTTTCAAATGAAGGGTTAATCACTGTGTTCCCGAAATCAACCATCATCTTTGGAGATGAAGACGCGCCGTCGAACCATTTAACCGATTTATTTAGTACCATACAGGTTAGGACATGCCCTCCTGTAAAACACCTTCTGTCGTGGTATTAGTGCACACAGTGGACACACGCTGCGTCGCGGGTTGCAACAGACAGCCCCCCCGTCTAGGCCCTCCCCGGTGAGGCGGCATTGCAGAGAACACATCCGCCAGCTCTCTGTACCACTGGGCACCAGTTGGGGCCTTGGCAGAGCTTAAGAAAACCTCCACAGGTGTTTGAGCAGATGCCTCTCTGTGTGTGTGTGTGTGTGTGTGTGTGTGTGTGTGTGTGTGTGTGTGTGGGTCTACCCTATGTGTGTGTGTGTGTGCTTTCCTACCTGCGTATGCGAGTATGAGGCAAATGCACACAATCCTTTATTACAGTGAGATTGCAGCGGGCCGCCTTTTAATACACAAACACACTGGGTGTAATTCACACTAATATGCTAATAAAAACAGGAGCTTCTCGGGGAGAAAGGAGCGAACCAAGCAGGGATGGACGCCACACTTAATCCCTGAGAAGGAGAAGGGAATTTCTGATTGGATTTTGCATGAATATATAGCAGTGCTTGGGGTTTTTATGTTCTATTTTGTTCCTTGTAGCTGTCTGTTATTGTTATCACTGCAGTGTCATGCCTTCCTTTTGAGATTAACAGCACCGGCAGACAGTGGGTAGAATCCATTGGATCACATGAACATGAATATTAGATACCTCTGTAGTGTCATTATAAATTGAGGTTTCTCATCCGTGCCCCAATGACTACCTGTTAAAAAACCATTCGCTGATGTGTGTGTGTGTGTGTGTGTGTGTGTGTGTGTGTGTGTGTGTGTGTGTGTGTGTGTGTGTGTGTGTGTGTGTGTGTGTGTGTGTGTGTGTGTGTGTGTGTGCGCGTGTGCGTGTGCGCACGCTGGAGCAGTGCCACCATGCATGTGCTTGCTTGTTCAAGGGTGGCGTGTAGCGCCGATGCATTCTCATATGCTGACGCGTTTGCAGAGCTTTAGCATCCAGGATATTGCCTGTGAGAGTGAGGCTATATCATATAAATAAGGCACCCAGCATTAGGTGGTGGAAACAAGGGAATGATTAATGAAAGTTTGATTGACTTTAACCGTCAGAATGATTTCCAATGTCTTATGTATTGCATTCGAGCCGTATGCAACGCTAAGCTTCTTCCCTCCCGGAGGAGTGCATTATCTAACCCTAACCATCGACACAACCGCATCCACTTTGTCTGTAGTTTCCAACCCGAGGCGCTAACCCCGATGCAGCTCCGTCACGATCACTGTGGCTCTAACAGGAATTGTCCATATTTCCCGTTCAAGAAGATGTTTGAGCGGAGTGTAACCTGTCTGGAAGACGCGGCACGCAGCCTGCCAGAGGGTGTTAAACCAACGCCTCTACCTGCATCACTAACCAGACCAAAGATACCAGAGCAGGCCCCGGGACAAAAGGTATATTCTATGCTACAATACACTTCATGCCAGATTGAACGAACAGAGGGATAAATGGGATGAGACGGGTCAAGAAAGGGAAATGACATGATAGAATGAGACAAGATGCATTAAAAATTGGAGAGGGGGGAATATGCAAGTGACATGGTGAAGGGTTATGAGAGAGAGACAGAGAGAGACGGAGAGAAAGAAAGAAAGAGAGACTCATCAATGTGATCATCACTGAACGGACAGGAAGGCTAGATTCTGCCTTCACCTGGCATAAATGATTTGATAAGATCATCTGTTACACTTAGGGTCCCGATCCATCCCACTCACTGCGGAAGGAACAAAACAAAAAAAAGGAAAACGGAGAGCAAACCAAACTTCAGCTCCTTGAGGTTGTCGACGCCGGTGTCTTTAATTGACTAACTTCCCAGAGGGAGAGAAAACTTTTCGGCGCGAGTACTTCACCTTGATGTGGATGCCACTTTTGATGACTATCCTATTTCTTATGGTGGGTGATAGTGTCCCCAAAGCCAACATCATGTGACAAAACGCTGATGGAACTGTCACAGCCGTGACGGCATTTCTGACGCTCTTATCATCCTGCAACATTCTTGTCAAGGTGATAAAAAGAAGTATGAACTGTTCACTGGGGGAATGGCAATTTGTATTTCTGTTGCAAAGCAGCTGGTATGATGAGCACCATCAATATGGAAAATGTGACACATAGATTGTGCGGCAGATGTTCTGGAGTGTGTGTGTGTGTGTGTGTGTGTGTGTGTGTGTGTGTGTGTGTGTGTGTGTGTGTGTGTGTGTGTGTGTGTGTGTGTGTGTGTGTGTGTGTGTGTGTGTGTGTGTGTGTGTGTGTGTGTGTGTGTGTATGTGCGCACTTGTTCCTGTATGCACGTTTAACCGCATGAATGTATAGTTATTTATTCATAACCCAGGTGGTGGATATGTTAATGATCTTCTCTATGACTTACCAACTTTTAGAAAAGCTTCAAACTAGTTGACTCACAGACCCACTCTGTAGGTGCTGGGTCTTTGCACCCAGCAAATCCGCAATGAATCATTGGAGTCGGGATTCATAGCATGTTACGTCCTTCTGATACAATAGTGGACATGGAACACACAATACTCATTTCATAAATGTGGAGGGAAAAATGTATTTGTTTGACTTTATGCGTTGAGACCAGGTTATTCCCAGAGCCTGATAAGTTCTTACTATGGATTTGGTCTTTCCTTCGTCATTATCTTGGAGCATTAGCTCTTCTCAACCCTCTTAATAGCACATTAACCTAAACACTCCATTAATTAGGCCTTTGACAATGACGTCTGGTTGCACTCTCCACTCTCCCCTTCAGAAATAATAAAAATATATTCTATTGTGATATAATTGCATTTCACAACTCAGTTTTCAGGAACAAGAACCAGATCTTGATTTCCGACTAAGAACGTTTTATTTGGCTGTAATGGCCAAACCATGCCTGATTATGAGCATTACAAAATACGAGCTGTGGCTTCATTTCCTTAGCATTTGTGAGACTTCAGTGGCCTTGTAAATCGTTGATAATCTAACTTTGAATGAAGACATACTTTCTTAAGAAGTAAATCACAATTTGATTGCTAGACGGTCCACAGTCAATACAAGGAGCGATGTGGAGGAACAGAGTGTTACAATTTGCATGCTACACGCCACCTAGATGTCTAACCCCCTCCATCTAAAGGTGGCCTTTGCTGGGTTCCTCCAGGCAAAGGGCACAACATGATGTTGGAAACGGGTTTATTGTAGAGACTGATGACCATGCTACATGAATATGGTGATCCATGCTGCCATGAAGCGGATCTGCCAGAGTTTGTGTGCTGACTGCTGGTTTAACATGTGTTCATTGAAGGCTCAATGCACAACAGGTGTGTACCCTCACCCAGCCCCAGACTCCAATCCAGTCTGAGTTGGGCCAGGTGAGTCTGCTTACACCAGCCATCATCCACAAACACTCCAAATAGTTTGTTTGTTTTGGGGCAATATTTGGTTAGTGCTTAATCTGTAGACATCCTTGAGAAAAATGCCCTAACCACATACCTGCAAACGATGAAAAAAGTTTGCTGTAATTATCTTTGGATAGAGCTTTCCAACATCTGACATGTGTAATGTTTATACAGTTACTTAGAAATGAAAGAAAACAGTGTGTGACATCAATTCACAGGTTGCTGTGTATGCCCAAAACTGATTAAACAACCGCGCTAGCAAGCAGACAGCCAAGTGGTGATTCATAGCATGAACATGTTTTACTCATGCCCTCATTATCTTAATTATAAGTTTTGCACCACAGTTATCACCCATAATTGCAGAACTACTGAAGCCTGATGATCTCCAGATTGTATTTAGAAAACATGCACAGATTTTCTGTATGCGTTCCGTGCATTCATGTAGTCTACACTTTTATGAATTATGTATCCTCTTCAAGATATATAAGTATATGAATATTTATTTATTTATTTTAGTTCTTTAATTAAGCAATGTGAAGTGCATGAACGAAACATGAATCTCACTCTTCATACTCTCTTTATACTGAATTCTCGCTCAGGGAGATGCCTTGACATTAAGACATCTGTGAAAAAGTTGATTAAAGATCTAGAGTTTTTTGCATCTCAGTTGCAAATGAGCCCAGTTTTTAGTCAGTTGAGAACGAAAGTCATATATGTTCGAAGACAAGAAGTGACAGAACATTTTGGCTTCATGGTTATTTAAGTGTGGTGCAAAAAAAGAATACGGAAATGGTGTTGTCAAATTCCTGGAAAGTATCACATTTTTTTCTAAGAGATTTTCCAAAGAATAAATTTGGAGGTTGGGTTTATGCGAAAGCCCATGGAATCCATTTTTCCACTTGGCCATGAATCAGTGCTAACACGCTATGAACTGGCGCTGTGGTGCATTGCATTGCGAGTTGGCGCGCCTTCTTGCTTTGCTGCCGGCATGCCCCAGCGATCCGTGAGCCACTGGCCGCCACTGTTAATTAGTCCTCATTGGAGTCGGTTAGGATCTTGTGATTAAAGCAATTTAGACCACGTTATACATGAGCACAACTGTGGAATTAGCATGAATCACTGTCAGAAACATCAATGTAATTGGCACAAAAACCTCCCCCACAAACACACAAACACACACAGGCACACACAAACACACAAACGCACACACAAACACAGGCACACACACACACACACGTACAAAATGCACATGCTCAGGGTCTCTATGCATACATTATAGCTAAAGGAGGGAAATTGTTGACAATTTATAAAACCGTACTTCTTTGGAAATGATGTTACCATGGATATGGTAAATGAGGCTTATCGTTAGATTGGATTTGATTAAAATAATTATTATTGTTAATCCTGGCGCTGATTTAGTGTATGCTAGAATTGGCTTAGGTTAAACACAATGATATGAAGTAATGACTGCTTCCCCTCTTAGGTCAGGTAAACACCTCTAAATCCAGCAGGTGTTATTAACCCACATTGTCCTTAAACCGCTGAAGTTACCCAAACCAGAGTGTGCTGAAGCCAATCATGAGAATAGACCTCTTAAAATTTCCTTTTGTTGCTTCCTTAATGCTTTGAGATCACCCAAATATTCACCAAAGCATGACAGTGGGATACCAAATACCACTAGAAAGGAAAGAGTTGTTTTTCGTCTTGCATTCAGACTGTGCCCCTCTGGCAGCTAGCTGCACGCTCACAAGCACGCAAAGGCACACACACAGACACACACTCACATTCACACTCTCTCACAAACACACACACACACTCACATTCAAACTCTCTCACACACACACACACTCACATTCACACTCTCTCACACACACACACACACACACACACATACACACTCCCACACTCTTCTTCACCTCCGATGACAGAAACGACAACCCTCTGTTTACGATGTCCATTTGTCTTTGCGTGTGATCTGTAAAGCCCCTCCGCCCGGTGGTGTCGTTATCCGTGTCTTCGGAAGTGAAGAAGAAAAACTGTCAGAAGAACAGCCTCCCTGTGGTCGACGACACAGCCTACATTCTGCCGTATTTATTTGTTTTAGGCCTGTCTATTTGAGACATTGGGGTTGGGTCTTGTGGGGACGCAAGGGGGTCAGTGGGGCTGAGACTGTTGTGGAAACAAAAACTACACACACGCGCACCGAGAACAAGGAGGGGCAGAGGGGAGAAGTTGTTTGTTCCTGGGGAAGTTGGGACAGCGTTGCTGGGTCAATCACACAGCGTGAAGGAAAAACAACACCTTGGCATCTTCCGCAGCGTCCCCCAAGCCCCTCAGCCCGTCCCCTAAAAATATATAAAACGAACAAAATGTATCAGTGAAACACCAAAGGCTCTGAGGTATAGATAGATTTGTTATATTTGATACCTTAGAACTATTTTTAACTGTTTCTTTTGAGTCCACTTTTTCAAAGTGCTTTTTACGGTTTTATTCTGAATGTATGTCATCCATATTGCGTTGTCAACCAAAATAGCTGTGGAACAAGATCTAACAGGATAAAATTGTATAAAGTAGAAGTATGAAATCCCAAAATACTTTTTAAATTCCACATTCCACCCATAAATAAAAGTTTTCTAAAATATGTTTTTTAAGTTTATTGATTGATGCCGACCTACCTCTCTCTCTCTCTCTCTCTCTCTCTCTCTCTCTCTCTCTCTCTCTCTCTCTCTCTCTCTCTCTCTCTCTCTCTCTCTCTCTCTCTCTCTCTCTCTCTCTCTCTCTCTCTCTCTCTCTCTCTCTCTCTCTCTCTCTCTCTCTCTCTCTCTCTCTCTCTCTCTCTCTCTCTCTCTCTTATATAAAATAAATAAGTGCAATGTGCCTGATATTAGTCTCTTTGATATATGGACCTCTTTACGTGCAAATCCATTTTCTTTGACCCAGAATAGAGCCCTCTGGAGGGACTTTGAGCATAAAGGAGCTGGAATATAATAGGGGGTGAGGCAATCTAAACAACAGTTTAGAGTAAATTAAAACAAATCAGGATGGTAATGACTCTAAGTATCCTGGACTTCTTCATTGGAGCAGGACGTCTCCTAGCAACAGTGGTTGCTGTTTGGTTTGTAAAAAAAAAAAGAGATTCAGACCATTATTCACCAGAGGTTAATTAGAGGGAGAAGAATTAGGCCAGGGTTTCCTAAAGTGTCTGGTGTGTGTGTGTGAGAGAATGAGGGACAAAGAGGGTAAGAGAGTGTTTTAGTGTGTTCACACCTGTGGAGCTTTACTGTAGTGGGTTAATATAAATACGGTTACAATACAGATTAAAGAGATTGTAAGTGTGTTTTTGTGCGTGGGAGTGTGTGCATACGATGTAAATATAATGAGAAAACAACCGAGACTGAAAACCGAAATACACATGCTTTTTCACTTGTGGCTTTGTCCTGTGAAAGTGAAATAAAACAGCTTTAATTTTCCTACAGGATTCAGTTATATACAGTCAAGTAAGAACATGGTCCTGATTGCTAGAAGCAAATCGAAAAACAGACCTCCTACGCATGCTTTTACATGTCTGTTGTTATAGTCATGTTTTTTTTAAACCTCTTGGACCTTAGTAGTGGAAAAACACATTCCACTATATTAACATAAAATCGGGCTAGAGCACGCTGGATTCATTCCTGTTTTCACTATTGCTAAGACAACATGACAATTCCCCCCCCATAACTACTCAATCCATTTCAGACATATTCAAACAGGATTTTTTTGAGATGGAACAGGACCTATGAGATGGATTTGTTTTGTGTCCAACCATGGTCATAATTACAGAACGCAGACTGATTGTTGTTTTTGTTTAGAGATGTCAGAACAGACTAGCCTGGCCCTCTGTGTATGTAAACATTATCTGTATCAGCCTTTCAGAAAGGGGTTGCCTGTGCAGCTGTTTCTGCTCTAAAAGCTATTGAATGATTCAATAATCCAATGAAGACCCAGTCGATTTTCTAGTTTGTGGACACATTTGTGCAGCGATTTTTGTCCTGCGTTAAACTTTCATAACCCATAGAACACAACAGATTGTTCAAGAAGAGCAGCCAAACAGCTTTTGAAAGAAAGGGAACAAAACAGTAATAATCCTAAAAACACCAGACAACATGAAAGCATTAACCTAATCAAACAGTAAAGTGCATAAAGGTTACACCGTTTTACCTTCATAGGCTTTTTCTATATTTATAGTCCCCGTGGAACTTATACACGCATAACAATCTTGAAACAACCTCAATGTCCAAAAGGTATAGATATAATCATATCTTAGTAATTGTTAAATTCATCGGACCAGAATATCTACTATAGATAGTGAGTTGAAATAAGATTTACTGGATCAAAAGATTTAATTTTACCTCTGCCCAATCATTTGAATGTGTTCTGACTGTGTGCCTGTCCCTTTAAGTCACATGGGGGAATCTCTGAGGACAACGGCCATCCTTGGCCTTTCTCCTCAAGCTGGGAATGACTCGCCTTGACCACTCGCTGTTCCACCAAAGGTCGCAGATAACACCACACAAATTGTATCTTCTTTACTCTTCCGTTCCCTTGCTCTTTCGTATGCTGGCATAATTGCACTATATCCACTCTTACAACAATATGTTGTTTTCTTCTATTTGTCTTTCTGGTTCACTTGTTACCTATTTCTCATAATTTGCTCACATTTTTTCTCAGTTGCACTGAGCCACACACACGCATACATGCACACACACGCGCACTCACACTCTTCTCTCTCACACACACATACAAACCCGCAGTGACATACGAACAGCATGACGGCTAGATAAGAGTCAGAGAGAGTTGTAGTGATCTAGAGACAGAGAGTTTGTTTTTGACATACTGCACGAGCAGTTATTGCTTGGTTAAACTATGGTAATAGGCCTCCATTTGCCAAAGAAAGCTGACAATGTTGAGCTTCTTGATGGAGGATTATCTATTTCAATTTGAAAAGGACGTGGCAAATACATGGGAGGGTGTCAGTGTTTAACTCCTTATATCCTATAAAACCATAAACTGTGTTGGATATTATGTAACCTTTTGCAAAGTATATTGCACCATTAACCTCACAACAAAGTTAAATGTCACACTTTACTTCAGCAAGATTATTACCCTTTTTTTAATCCAAATACATTTCAAAGTCTTTTGTCTGCTACAAATGAATTGAAATGGCACTAAACTGAATCCATGGTCTTGCTGAGATATGAAACGAATATGCTAAAAGCACCTTTTAAAATTGTTCCTCTATTATTCAAATCCCCAGTTGGCAGAGAGACAAAGGGAAAGAGAAACGGGAAAGTGTCACAAAATCTGATCAGACGTGATCAAAGATGCATTATACATCACAGTAGCTGGGAATGGAGTCTTGTTATATGGCACTTCTGGGTCAGTGTGTGTGTGTGTGTGTGTGTTTGTGTATTTGAGCGAATTACTATGCATTTGAGCGAATTAGTATTTATTTGTCTCAGACATACTTACATTGTACACGTACTGAGTGTGTTTTTGTCGCTCAGAGGTTCAAGAACACTTACACACATTGTAAGTGTCAATTAAACCCCAACATCTCGTTCAAAGTAGATGTTGGACTACCAAGGGAAACCTGGGTGATAGTACGCAAGGTACTGGTATATTTCTTGGATGGGATTCTTCTCTTTATTTCTTTCATACTTCTCTTGCTCGTGAGCCTTTTCTTTATTATCAAAGCGTCTCACACACCTGAGCCTCCCTCCGTGGACTCCTGCTGCCTGATTGGCATCGTACGTCTATATGGAAATTATGTCACATAGAGAAAATCCAGAGAACAATTTTCATTTTTTTTTCTTTTTCAAAATGTCTCTTCCTCGGTCAAGTCTGCAGACCTACCTTTCCTCACACGGCACAAGGACACGAAAAAATACGTGAATGACCTGAATGAATGGCCGAGAACTATGGAAAGAAATCTGTAACATCGTGCAACGGCAAGGGACAATTTGGATTGTGATACGAATACCTTTTTATTTTGAAAGGGCCTTGTCCAGTAAATGGGATAAATAGTAAAAGAACAGGGAGGATCTGGGAGAGTATGATGGAGATTAAATCTAATTAAACCGGATTTCTAATGTAATTGGAGGAAGCCTAGATGTCTACAGTCAGATTTGCAGGCTGTGCTTTCATAATACATTCAATTATACGATTTGGAAAGGCTCTTATGAAAACAGAGTTCTAAAAGCCTTTTTAGCAGGCAAAACAAAGTGAAGTATTGTATGCTTTTGGCGATAAAGTGAGGAACAGGCTAGAGAGAAACTCAAAGGCTAATTCTTTAAGCATTAATAGAGGATATTTCATTAGAGCAAGTGGCGGTAAAAAGGGAAACTTAAGAGGTGACGAGGGCCCAATCAAAGACACGACTTGAAGAGGCCTCTTATCTGCTTGCAACGGATTGCTTTCGTAACAATGCCGTTACGAATTTCTTCTCCGGGAGCAGACGACGTTACCTTCAGCTAACCTTTCCACAATTGCCATACCTGGGGAGATTGGACACGTATTCACCCAACCTTTTGCGAGGAACTCCTTGTTTTCCCCACATTTTTTTCCAGATGAGGTTGGGGTTTGTGAAGTCATAGGCCATGCGTCCTCCGTGCCCGGCTTCAAGGGTATATGGCACTTCCATCGTCTGAAACCCCCTTTTTGGAAGTTATATGGGTTGCCTGGGCGTTGATTGTCAGCAGCAGTTTGATCGCTGTTCGTACCCACCACGGAATATTGATGCACTATGTTGCCTAACCTTGGTCCCAATTACATCATACACCTTTTATTTTCAGCTACTGATACCATAGTGTGAGTTGTGAGTGTGTCTGCGTGGGGATGCGTGGTGAGATGGTGGGGATGATGATGGATGGTGATAGCCTAGTGCATCCTACGCAACACCCGTTGAGTGTTTGTGTGTCTCGTTGGTGTTTATTTGATGTTAAAGCTGGTACTACTGCATTGCACATAGCGGTGCCATCCAAAGATGGATCTGTGGCCCCAGAGAGATGATTGAGTGGAACAGGAAGGAGGGACATCATGCTGGCAGCCTCTCTCTAGCAGAGATCCTCTCTTTCTGTCTTCTCTCTACACCAGAATCCTCATACGTCCCCAATAACTGATCAATCAGTCATCTAGCATGTGCCTGCTAACCAAAAACCAAAGCCCTCACCCCCTGCCGAGGATGGATCAGATTTGGCTTCATACTTAGCAGCGCTTTAGAAAAACATAGAACCTAAAAATATATTTGTACACAGACTTCTTTTATTTCAAAGGATTAAAAGTAATGCTATTTTCCCTTCATCTTTGTTGTCGGGATCTCATTAGAACAGCACAACAACAAGACACAACCGGAAGCCCCACCCCCCCCCCCCCCCCACCCCCCACCCCCCCCCCCCCCTTTGTCTACACCTACATTCTTAATAAGAAAGGTTGAGAGTGATGAAAAGGAAAGTAACAGGATAATCTTTCCCTCCACCCGGGGCCTGCCTTCCAACACTGCCCATAGGCATGCTCACTACTGCATGCTCAGCATGTCAGCTAGAGTTAATGCACGCTACCTGCCAGCGGCCCCGAGAGCTTACTGGGGAAGTTGTGGTTCCAAAATAACATCAACCGCTTAGGATTTAGACACGCAAACTCGTGCCGAATAGGACAAAATGGCGACATGTTTCCGACGTGTTGAAGTTATTACAGCTTAAATGTATTTCCTTTGAAACTTAAACCTGTGGAAGGGTGAAGCTTTGTTGCATCACAGTTCAAAAGCCACTCAGGAAGGCAGAACGAAAGCAATCATAGACGATATAAACCCCCGCCCCCCCCCCCCCCCCCCCCCCCAGACATTTTCTGGACTCAATGCGAAAAAAGAACCGTATGTTCAAAGTTCAAACATATTTGCTGGGAGTTCATTTTTGAACACATCTAAAGATTTCATTTCTAATTCAAGGAAGCATTTCCATGTCTAATTGGATGGATACATTCTGCAGGTAAAAGCAAGATGCAATGTAAAAATTATCTAAGCTCTGGAGCTCTGTTTGTGAGGGCTGGGTTGAATGCTAAGTAGCTAGCGTCGTGGAGACCGTGTTAACGCTGGTCTATTTAAAGTGGGGTGCGAGTCTGTTGTTCTGCTCAGCTTGTTCCGATCAAAGAGATGAAACGCATTTTGAACTGACATATGTTGCCGTGCCTGAAGATTTATTTTGCATTTAGACTAGCAATTTAAATTAATGTTATGTGTGCAAAAAAAAAAGATTAAAAACCCTGAACCAATGATAAAATGTTAATTAATTTTTTAACGTTATTGCCTGAAAGAAATTAAAACTATTTATTTGAAAAGTAATTTGTACTGTGGTTCATTAATCCAAAATATCTAATATATAATTAACATTCACCCTTGTAGTAATTATCAGAACAGCCCTACAATTGTATTCACTCTACAATTTTACAAATATATATATATATATCTATATATATATATATACAATGTGTGCCTCAATGTCATGTCATGTTCCTTCACCTTTGAACATTGTGACACTATTACCAATTTCCTATCATTGCGATTGGGCAGTCCTAACATTGCATATGCTAAATGATGATTGTAGTTTTTCCTTTCTTTCGACCACTCGTATCTTTCTGTGATCTCTCGCTCTCGCTCTCGCTCTCTCTCTCTCTCTCTCTCTCTCTAGGGTGTTGGAATGAGATGAAGGCTGTAGTTACAGGGATGACAGAGTAATTAAAGGGTGCGATTGCAGTAAGGAGAAGTGGCGATACAGTGCGAGTACAAAAAAAAACATCTAATCAACTCTTTCACACACAGACATAACCACACATGCACACGGATAAAATGTTTTCCTTCCATACATCACTCGTGGCCTGTTTGGTGGATATTTTGAATTACTCTGCTAAATGTAGCAACTCAACCTACCATAAATCCTCCCATCCTACATTGAGCAGAGCTCCAATGCTTTTACAACTTGACACCAAACAAACCATTGATTTTCATCCGTGTCCCCTCGCCCAGCCCTCAATATGTTGCACGCCTGGTACACGTTTAAAGTTCATGTCAGCTTTACGCTTCTTTTTTTCTTTCTTTGCTCTTTTCCATTTGTAATTAATACCACGATAAGGATTATATGGTTTGTTTCTTAAACATGTTTTCATAACAATAACATGTTGGAGACTATAATATATATGAATACAGGCAAGGATGATCATTCACACAAGAGGGAGGGATTTAGCATGCTGATTTAAGGCTTAAAGAGGAATGAAATGCACTGGGAATGCAAATCGTGTGTTGTCTGTTGAAAAATAAAGAATGCACGAATGCACGTAGCACATGTTGTGTGGAATGCTTATTTGATACATTGAAATTAATCGACATAGCTAAAAAACCAACACATTCACATGATTGCTGGAGAATCCTAGAGGAACTGCCCCGAAAGCACAGAACTAAATCAACGTTTCTTGGATATACCACGCCAGTGCAGATAAGGCGGGTATGAGCATAAAGCTGATAAGTTATTGTGAATATATTTGTCTGTCAGCTCAATTCTCTTCTGTTTCAACCTGATATGGGACGCCCATGTTTTGGCTCAGAGGCAACAAATAAAAAAAACGAAAGAAAACGAAGAGAGACGGCAAATTCTTCAACATTGAACGGAAAGCTTTGTGCAATGAATGAAATGAGGAAAGTTCAGAAAAAATTATTTTGTGTTGCTTCGTAGCATGATATAGTGCTCCATATATGCATCACAACTTTTGAAGAAATCCGTATTTTGTTTGAGTAATGGGATCCCTTTTAGGATATTTGCGACCTTGCATTTAACATGCAAACTTTTCCCTTTGAGTGAGTCTATTTTCTCGAATCAACCTCTCCAGATGAATTTCCGAGACGTTTTCATAAAAGAAATGAAAAAACGTGAACATAAACTGGAGAACAGATTCTTTGGTCAGCCAACAAATAATACAATAGTAAACCACTGCAAAGAGATACAATTATATCATAATATTAGCAATAACACTATGGAGACAGATTCCTATCTTTATCCTCTTTTACCACGACATTGGAAGGCTTTTATGAGCACAAATAGCAAAGCGTTTTTGTATTGAATTGTTCAAAGTTTATTTTCATTGTCTTTTCAACCATCTGACTGGCATATTCTGGTTTTAATCAACGTTTCTAAGAATAACCAATTGTTTCGGGCCCATGTGTGCAATGTAATTTTAATATCTTCTGTAAGTTCATAATTTAGGTTTTAGGTTCCCTTGAAAATCAATTGAGTTTCCATTAGTTATTTGGCACGATGGAGACAAGTTCTTCTTTAAAAGCAAATACATTGTCTCATTATCTCATTATGTATAGTTCAGAAAAACCTGACATAGATCCTTGGGATTCATATACAACTCATAAAATAAATAGACTGCCCTTTTGGGTTGCTTCGTACCATGATCCAGTGCTTTATTATGTATCACAAATTTTGCAGAAATCCATTCAAAAGATAATATATTTCACATTTGTTTGAAGCGCTACGCTGAATAATAAGATCCCTGACTGGATGTTTGCGACCTTTTGTTAACTTGCCAACTTTCCCTTTGAGTCATCCGTTCTCTCTGTTTGCTTTTGGAGCTTGCTGCCAAGTTCACTACCAACTGTCTCTTGCACCTTTTGAGATAGGAAGTGAAGGGGTAATTTTCACAGTAATTTTGTTTGTTAAGTACCATGAGCTCCAAAGGAATGCACTTGTCTCTTCTGGAATAAGAACCAGCACCTTTTTAAAAAGTGCTGGCGGGGAGCCAGTGTCTAGAGATGGACTGATAAAAAAAAAAAATAAGCAGAAATTGGGCAGATAGACCCCATAACCTCTTTCAGAAGTGGTCGCTGTCAAGCAATGAACAGGTAAAGGATTCCATCTGAGATACAGCAATGCTGCCCAAACTCTAGTCTGCTACTTCTGAGGCAGGGTAATGAAAGGCTTAAAGGGAAATACCCGCAGTTTGCAGGAAATAAGTATGTTTAGAAAGAGTAAAAAATATATAGAGAGTAATAGTGTCAATATCCTTCTCCCCATGGATTAATGGTCACTCGCAGCAGGCTAGGCTGCACCTATGAACGCTTAACTTCCGATAATGCTTCTGAGGTAATCAATCTCCACCGGCTGTAAGCAAACAGCAGCAGACCTTAAATTCTGATGACCCTCATCCAAATTTAAAGGGGCGAAATGTATTAAATGTATACAAACAGTAGATCTTTTGGAAGGGATGCAATATGATATGGATTTGCAACAAACTAGAGAGAAAAAAAAAAATATGGTGTCTATGATAGCGATGGGCAGTCTGCTGCTCTCACTGAGAGCAGAGGGTCAACTCATTCATCGTTTTTATCTGAAGGCACTCATGTCAAACAATTGACATTATTTAAGTGAAGGTTATGCACATGCCACTGCATTGAAGTACTTTGAGTACCAGTTGGTTTGGGTGGACCGTGGAGCAAGCAGTAAGTGGCCATTAGAGTTAGTGGGTGGTACATGATGATGAAGATAATATTGTGAAGAACACAGTTAAATAACATTGATGTTTTTGGATGACAGGTTGCCATAGCAAATTTATAATCGGGTATAAAGAGAAGGCAAAATAATGAAACATTTTCATTGTTTTTGTATTCGTTGTTGTTATTGGTTGAATAATTACTTTGGTTTCACTGCAAAATTGATCTCGTAAATACCAAAAAATCTATTTTTACGTGAATGTCAGAAAGCTTTAAGAAAATGTCAAGATTATATTGAATCACTTACTTAAATACTACAATGTTTTTAAAAGGACTGAACTATCATTCGGTTTTATTCACATAAATAGTGGTATACCTTTATCAAACTTCATTTATACATGCGTAATTGGTAAATCCAAAGTTCATCATGGATACATATGAACACACACACACACACACACACACACACACACACACACACACACACACACACACACACACACACACACACATATAAGTCAATACCGAACAACATTAAATTCAATATGCAATTCTCGTTTAAATGAGTGGGGAGACGAACACACGCAACATAGCACAGGAAAGTTTGACATTTCATTGCAAATCCTCTGTAAAACGTTTGTCACAGAGTTCCCCATGCAGAAACAGCCAAAAACAAGCATGATGCCATGAGAGATAGAGAAGCACAGTTGGAGCCACAATGACAACTTTGTCTTGCCGATGTGAACCCACTGCCCCAGAACATCATTTAGATTCCCCATGGGAGGAGCTGGTGGAGGCGGTAATGGCACCGCGCTTTCTCTCGCTCTCGCTCTCTCTCTATCTTCCTCTCTCTCGCTCTCTTCTATCTTTCTCGCTCGCTCTCTCGATCTTCCTCTCTCTCTCTTCTTCTCTCTCTCTCTCTCTCTCTCTCTCTCTCTCTCTCTCTCTCTCTCTCTCTCTCTCTCTCTCTCTCTCTCTCTCTCTCTCTCTCTCTCTCTCTCTCTCTCTCTCTCTCTCTCTCTCTCTCTCTCTCTCTCTCTCTCTCTCTCTGTGTCAGCCTCTCTCTTTCTCTCTCACACTATCTCTCTCTTACTTTCTTGCTCTCTCGCCCTCTGTCTGTGGGTGGCTGTTGAATTCGATTTTGTGTATTTTTTAGAGCTCTAATCGGTCCATTGGTGCAATTAGTATTCCGTAAGGAACTGTATCAGAGGGTTATACATATTTCATGTTTCTTACGTGTGAGTGTGTGGATTCTTCCTCATCTGTGAAGGCATCAGCCCCATTCCAAAATGTGCTTTGATTTTGGAGAGTGATGTGAAGTTTCATTGTGATGGTCGTGTGGAGTCTTTTAAAGAGAGAGTGAGGACAAGAGAAAGTTGGAGGGAGAGAGAGATCCAGTGTGTATGTGGCACTGTGTCCTTTAAAGGACCTGTCTCTATAGTTGACTCGTCTCTCTCGCTCTCTCTCTCTCTCTCTCTCTCTCTCTCTCTCTCTCTCTCTCTCTCTCTCTCTCTCTCTCTCTCTCTCTCTCTCTCTCTCTCTCTCTCTCTCTCTCTCTCTCTCTCTCTCTCTCTCTCTCTCTCTCTCTCTCTCTCTCTCTCTCTCTCTCTCTCTCTCCACACACTTTCTGGTAGACTGATTTATGCGAATATGAAGAAAGAAGCGATAGGTTAATGCAGGTCTCAGTACCCCGGATCAGCCTTCCTGTCAATCTCCCGCCCAATCGCGTGGGCAGATTCATATCATCATGAGGTCATACCACCCCCACCCCCGACAACCAAAATAACGGTGTGTGTGTGTGTGAGAGAGAGAGAGAGGGAGAGAGAGAGAGAGAGATTTCAAGGTCATGTATAAAGAGTTTCTCTGCTCCTACCCTATTCGGATCACAGCCATGCCGAAAAGCGATACAGGTTTCATTGCATCAGCCGCAGAACGTATAGAGACCTGCGGCGCATTCGAAAGCCTCCCACTCTCTCTTTCAGGATAACAGGTCATCGAATGGCGGAGGATATGATGCATCTCTCCTTTGATCCGCGCGCCCTTTATGCACACGGCTGATATCCACGCCGGGCTGAAATTAATCGAATCAACCTCCTCACCCTCTAGATTTTTCTCATGCATGGGATTATACGGGACAAAGTGGGGAAGTGGGTGGGAAGTGGATGAGTTGAACCTGTGAGTGGACTTGACTTGATCTCTCATTGAGGCTGTGATTTCAAGGGAAAAAACGGCAGTTGAAGTATTGTTTGACTATTCTTTTAAATCAATCTTGGTTCCTGCCTTTGCTCTTTGTATTTCTTCTCAAGATGAGTTTTCAAGACATCCTCATTAAAGACACTAAAGAAGGGGACATAACCTAGAGAATAGATTTGTTGGTCAGCCCCAAATAATACAATAATAAACCATGCGCACTGCAAAAAGATAAAAAATTAGTTTTAGTACATAATCAAAAATACTATGAAGACAAATTCCTATCTTTATCCTCTTTTACCATGACGGAAGGCTTTTGTGGTTACAAATAGCAAAGCTTTTTGGTATTCAATTGTTCAAAGTTTACTTTCATTGTCTTTTCAACCATCTGCCTGGCATAGTCTGGTTCTAATCACAATTGTTTCTTAGACTAACCAATTGTTTCGGGGCCCATTTGTACAATGTACAATGTTTAATATCCTCTCTAAGTTCATAATTGTTGAGATTTTGATTCCCATCAGTTGAAAATCTGTTTAGTTTCCATTAGTTAGTAGACACCATGGAGACAAGTTCTTCTTTAAAAGCAAATACATTGTCTCATTACGACAATGTCTTGACATGCTCAATTTGATCCATCATTTATTGATATCACATTATCTTTGTCCTTCCTTTCTCCCGGCACTTCTTCAGCAGCTCACTGTTCCATTTCCACTCTTCTTTTCCTCTAGATTAGATGCAACAGAATTCCATCTCTAAGATAATTGTATTGGTCTAGATTTGGATGCATTGTGTTACGCTCCAGAGACACATACATCACAAAAGAAAGAAACATTAACATAAAAGGGATAAGCTACTTCGAAGTAATCGATGGAAGACAGACATTCCATCAATGTTTATTATGGTTTTAAGTCCCATCTTTTTCCTAGATCATATTCTTCCAGAAAGGATGGCTGATTAGGCTAGCTGTAGCCTTCTGAGGCCCGTCCCGTCCTTATCATACTTCCCACTCAGTCACTCTCTCTCAGTATCTCCCAGTATCTCTCTCTCTCTCTCTCTCTTTCTCTCTCTCGACCCTACCAGGCTCCTCTCTGATTCCATCTCCCCTGCTTCCCAGGTGCTCACCCCTGGCTCGCCCCATTCTCACCTCCACCAGCCTCCACCTAGGGGGGCCGCCATACTCCACTTAGGGGGGCCGCCATACTCCACTTAGGGGGGCCGCCATACTCCAACTAGGGTGACTGCCATACTCCACCTAGGGGGGCCGCCATACTCCAACTAGGGTGACTGCCATACTCCACCTAGGGGGGCCGCCATACTCCACCTAGGGGGGCCGCCATACTCCACCTAGGGGGGCCGCCATACTCCACCTAGGGGGGCCGCCATACTCCAACTAGGGTGACTGCCATACTCCACCTAGGGGGGCCGCCATACTCCACCTAGGGGGCCGCCATACTCCACTATACTCCTTCTAGGTGAATACTGTTGGTTGGGCTCCTCCAGACAAAAGGACGCAGGGTGGTGGTGTTGAAAGACCAGGTTATTGTGAAGGTTTGTTGAAAACTATCCATGGCCCGGTGTTCCTTGTTTCCATCCAGGGGATCCAGTCTTGAGTGTGTGTGGAGACGGCTGGTTTAACCTGAGCACACAACAGGTGTGCAGTCTCACCTAGCCCCAGGATCCCCTCCCCCCCCACCAGCCCAGCAGTAGATGAGTTGGTGCTCAAGGTTATACCGATGGTGCTCCCTGACAACAGCGACTTGTTATTCATCTTACATATCATCTCTCACATTGGACCAAGATAAGGTCACCCTGCCCTCCCTCTCTCTCTTTATATTTTTTTTCGCGCCACTTTAGTCTGTCCGGTCATAGAGATAGGCTACAACAGAAGTGGGTGGAAGAAATGTCCAACAAAAAGCAGATCAAAGGGTCGTGCACGGAAAATATTAAGCCTGGCTCCAAGAGATGTACTGTAGCCCTGCCTTGAACACACAAAAAAAACGCAGGAAAATCAACGGGTTTCTTCTTCAAAGTGTTTCAAGAAGAACAATTTGACACATTGAAACGTACACCTCTGCTTTCTATTTCCCCCCACCTCCCTGTATGCAGGCTTTTGTTGGTTTTTTTTGTGCAAATCTATTTTTTAGTTTTTTCTGTTTCCAAGTTTACTTTCTGCTGTTCTTTTTTTATTTTTAACGTTTCTACTTTGGAAACAATAGCAAGCGCCCCTTACTATAATTGTGCAGCAAGGGAATTTAAAAAACGATTTGATTCCCCATTGCTCTTACTTTGAAAGACCACACTCGCTGCTTCCTTCTTCCTACCAGACCAATCTTCCAGACCTGTTCCATGCCCCCCCACACTCCTGACCTCCCAGCCCACGCGTGACCCCCGCTCTGAGGCCCCTCGTTCCCCCACTCTCCACACCCTGTCACCGAACAAACCCATCATCTCAGTGAGACTTCTCACCTCGCTCCTCACCCAAGTTGAAGACTGGACCTGTCAAAGACACTTTGTCTTGCGCTCACACGTTTAAAGTTCAATATCCCATTACACAAAAATGCATTAGAGAAGCTTCAGTGAAAGGGGAAAAGGAAGAAATCCAAAAAAAATTCCCAAACTCAACAAAAATACAGAAAGGAATGAAATTACGCGCCTTTTAAATCTGGTTATTGAAAACTTGACAATTAAATGACATGCTTTCTTTTGTGTGTCCCCGTTGGAGAAAGAAATCCTGAGTGTTTTACTAAGAACTCAGGATCCTAAATGTACTACACTTCATCAATCATGCAACATAAATATCTGAAGTTGCTATCACAGTCATGCAATAAATATAGTTTGTTTCAGACATCCTATATATTATTTACATTTGCATCAATATGCGGAAAAAAAGGCTTGAAAAATAACAATGCAAATGTGCAATGTGGCAGCAATAAGAGAACGACACACACACACACACACACACACACACACACACACACACACACACACACACACACACACACACACACACACACACACACACACACAGCTGTAAGGGGCCCCGGGTGGCAGTGAGGGCCCCGGGTGGCTGTGAGTTGGGGCCCAGGTTTGCTGTGAGGCAGGGAGTTATTGGGATTCTGCGGTGGGTTCGGATGAAGAGCAGAGTTCACGAGGTTGCTGCTGGAACTTAATTAAATATGAACCTTGTACCACAGCAAGGTGCTTTGCGCCCCCGCCAATACAGAAATAATGCAGGGTCCGGAAGACCGTCCCACGATGGCATGCATATGCACGGATTGGAGCCTACACTGCCTAGACCGTGTCTGTGCATTAACAGGGATAGATTCTCTTTCTCTTTCTCTCTCTCTCTCTCTCTCTCTCTCTCTCTCTCTCTCTCTCTCTCTCTCTCTCTCTCTCTCTCTCTCTCTCTCTCTATCACTTTTCCCAGAGTTTGAAAAGGCATCTCCGTATTATTTCTTTCTACCGCCACGCCGTCTAGTCGGAACCCACTAGCTCCATCTTCATTACCACGACGGAGCCGCTCCAAACGCTGTCTTAATGGAAGACCTTTATCTGCTGTCTCCTCACACGCTCTCACACACACGCACACACACACACACACACACACACACACACACACACACACACACACACACACACAGACGGCTACACATAAGCATAGGCATACACATACTCACACTCGTTCTCGCTCTTTTCCATGGCCACCGCAGAGGAGAAATGTACACATGGGGCTCGGTGCCTAAGGGTAGGATGGGGGGGTGATGGGGGGGGGGAGATGCGCCTGAGGAGTGTTTAGCTGATAAAGCCTCTAGTGGTGCAGATGGGGTTATGTATTATAGATGTGGGGGGGGGGGGGGGGAGTTGTGATTTGTTGTCGTGGAGGGTGGGGGGGGAAGGTTACCGAATGCGACACAACTCTCAATGGGACCTCTTACACTCCCCTAGCCCCACACACACAAGCACACACACACACACACACACACATTCCCTCTCTTTCTTGTAGTGTGAGAGCGAGTGTGGGTTTGTTTTCAAGCCTGGATAAGCATAAGGTCCCCCGTCGATTTCACATCACACACACGCACACACACACACACACACACACACACTCGCAAACTTACAGACAAACACAAACATATAGACGAAAACACACACTCACACAAACATACAGACATACACACATACACACATAGACACCCCACTCACACACCCATGCACACTGGTGACTGAAGACATTCATTATAAAATGATGGGCATTAAAAGGCAGCCGGGGGGCATTCTGTTCCTGCAGACGGTAGGGTTTAGGGGGGGGGGGGACAAAGAGGAGAACACTGCAAATTAAGAGGCAATGTTTGGGGTCGCGGGGAAGTGGGGAGGTGACGCTCACTGGCTTGCTTTTAATAATGGTGGCAAGTTGGCGGGAAAGAAGGAGAAAGTAGTAGCACTTAAGCAAAGAGCACACAAGGCTGATATTAATGTCGTATGTGGGAGAAACCCAGGGACCCATAGTTAGGAACAGGGGGAACAGATGAGGTGCTGTGTGATTAGTGGTCCATCATCAACGGCCACCTTATTACAGTCTCTCACTGTGTTTTAGTTTGATTAAAAGGAAGATTGTCTCCTCCTGGGTCGTATTTCTCTGTTTAACGCCGGACCAGAAGAGAGAGACTAAAAACAAAGCTTACGAACAGGCCTCCTTGCGGTTAAGCGATTGTATTGTTAAAAATATAAAAAAATAATATTTATGAAAAATATAATAAGAATACGTTTTTTAGTTGTTTGATCCATCTTTTAAGTAGTGATCATTATTTTTATTGACTAAAGAAGAGTTTCCTGAAGTAAAATATGTTTTTCAATAAGCCGCTCTGTTGGAGAATCGTTTAAACTTTAAGCTGTGGTTCAGCTCTTAAACAGGCTCCTATCCCAGTATTGTCGTCATGAAGACAATAAGATTATGTTAGCGTATTGGCAGCGCCCAGCCTTGCTTTGGACACCTCCTTATATTTCCAAAAGAACAATCTATTCCCTTAATTTTCGACTTAAAGACAGAGCAAATATCAGAGTAGCGAAAAAAAGCAATTAAAAAAATGATTATGTGACAAAAGAAGAAAAACAGGAATCCACCAACCAAGTTAATAAGAGCGCCGCAGACAAAAACAAATCTATATTTCTGCAATAAAATAAGAGCCTGGAATGAATAAAAATGGTCTGTGTGGGATAGCGCATAGATAATGAAGATTCAGTGGACGTATATGCAGAGCCATAAAACACAACTAGACTAAACAAATATTGATCTTTTGAGTGGTTTGGAGGCCGTATTTGACCAGCAGCAAAAAAAAATACGTACCTTTCGGGTGACCCTTGTTTTCCAGACCTTGATACATGTTGCCACGGGCCCCACTGAGACCTCGCAGGCTTGAGGAAAACAATACAGAACTTGCATCATTGATCCGAGTCAGTGTAATTCATGTCACGCTTTGATTCACTGGGGTTTCCATTGCTTATGGCAGGGGTTCAAATAGAACTAATATAACAGTCGTGTCTGATACCGTCAGCTGGAGATTCACCACGGGCGGAATGCGATTTCGATCCGCAATCCAGCGAACACAACGGGGCCAATGTGAACGTTGGAAGAACGAACGCTTTATGAGGTTTCATGCAGGATAACATCAAGAATTATCCAACATTCGGTCCCCTGTGAGGCCTGTCCTGATGTCATGTTAAAGGTGACATATTATACCACCAGGTGTGAGTGTCCAGCCGTTTACAAGCCGTTTTGAAAGTCTGTAGCAAACGTCGCTCATCTATCATCATACATTGAGGTGGAAACACCCATTTGTGATGTTAGAAGAGGCAGATTTAAAAAATGGCTTGTAATGGCTAATCACTCTTATAATATTTCACCTTTAAGAGGGCTTTAGATGCATGTCCATCACCACAGTGGATCAGTAGCTCCATTGTGTTTTTATTCAAAATGGGATCCCAACATATCACGATCTGTGTTCGTCGTTCAAGTGTTGGAATGTTTGGAAAGTATTGTTGATGGAGGTAGTTAAGGAATCCCTCACGGTGAAGTTTTACCCAGAGCGGCAATTGAAACAGATCTTTGAGCGAGTACGTAGCTGTTAGAATTATTTGAATTAAAAAAGAGTAGCTATGGACAGGGGCTTCAAACGCACTATTCATCCAACAGGCAATTCACAAACTTTGTTTTATTTTCCATTTGTCAAACCAAAAGTTTGTATGATCGATTTTTTGACACTACTAATGATGCAAAGTGAAGTGTTTTTCAGTATAGGTAAAAATATTTAATCAATATACCTATGCTGAAAAACACTTCATAAAAATCGATTATTTAAAAAAAAAATGTCATCAGTGTGTGTGTGTATATATATATATATACACACATTAGTATTCTAATAATAATTGTAGTGCACGAGAGAGCTCTCGGAGACCCTTAGAAGGCCGGTGCTACACAATGCCACAGATTGTAAGTGGTTGGAGGCTGTGAATGGGTATGGTAGCATCTAAGAACACAGCCACCACGTGAGAATCCATAGTTCTCATCTGGGATCCTTTTTGAATGTAGGGTCAGTTCCCTTATTGGGCTGCCACACCTGGCTTCCTTAATTTACCCCATGGAGTTTCATTATAAAATTATATCCTTCCTCACTAAGAAATGGGCTTTTAACTGGTTTTACATGAAGCGTAACCCACTCATATCATCAGCTGTCGTAGCCCCTTGTCATACTGATCTGATAATAGATGAAATTATCAAATATTAAATTTCCAGAATTACCATGTGAGGACAAAGGATGATATTGTGTGTGTGTGTTTGTGTGTGTGTGTGTATATATATGTGTGTGCCGGTCTGGGTGTGTGTGTGTGTGTGTCTGTGTGTCTGTGTGTGTGTGTGTGTGTGTGTCTATATTTTATATGTGTGTGTGCTTGTGTGTCCGGGTCTATTTTTGTGTGTGTGTGTCCCGTTTCATACATTAAACACAACCACACACCCCACCTCTCCTCACCCTTTCTGTGACATCAACAAAGGAGATCTAATTTGGTTTCTCCCAGCAGGGTGTCTCATGCACCCTTGGTAGACAACGCACCCATTTTTTCAGATTACACCTTGTACCAACAACCGGTCATTTGTGTGCGACATTAAACATAATCCACAACCTAGCAGCAACACACAAACCCACACGCACCGGAGACCCAGTGAGCGATCACGTATCGGTTCGGACACATTCAATTGCCAGCCTGTCTGTTTGTTGGCGAGCTCGCACCTGTGTTCTCCTCCCCCCCGCCCTCCTCCCCCCCCCCCCCCCCCCCCCCCCACACACACGCCCTGTTTTTTTCTGCATGCAAATCTGTGAGCCGGGGGGGCGGGAGCTTCCCAGCCACCACTGGTGTTGTCGTCGTCGGCACTCTGTAATTTAGCTGTCCCCCAAAGCTGAGCTCCACAATGCACATTCAGACACTAACCGCCTCCTCCCCACACACCCATAGACTGGCACACAGCTGAATGGTAACGCCACCCGTTGGGGTGGCGTTACGTCGCATGACGTTGTTACTTTTGGACTAGCATTGTGGTTTCGGGGGGGGGGGGTGCAGTGGAGGAAGGAGAGAGCCAAAGGGGGAGGTGGCAAAGGAGGAGGTGGTAAGGGAGGAGGTGGTAAGGGAGGAGGTGGAGGAGGTGGTAAGGGAGGAGGTAGTAAAGGAGGTGGTGGTAAGGGAGGAGGTGGTAAAGGAGGAGGTGGTAAAGGAGGAGGTGGTAAGGGAGGAGGTGGAGGAGGTGGTAAGGGAGGAGGTAGTAAAGGAGGTGGTGGTAAGGGAGGAGGTGGTAAGGGAGGAGGTGGTAAGGGAGGAGGGGGGGATGGCGGATGAGGAGATCAATGAGGATGGATGAGATGGAGGGAAGAAGAGGAGAATGAGATGGATGAAGAGAAGATCAATGAGGGGGATGAGATCAAGGGAGAGGAGGACGAGTGGGACGATGTGACGGAAGTGGAGGAGGAGGAGGAGCAGATGGATGAGATATAGGAGGTGGAAAAAGAGATGGAAGAGGAGAGGGAGGACACTTCACGTCAATGTCAGTGCTTTTGGTCGGCAGGTCGATAAAGAGAGGCAGAGATGTGAAATGAATGTGTGTGTGTGTGTGTGTGTGTGTGTGTGTGTGTGTGTGTGTGTGTGTGTGTGTGTGTGTGTGTGTGTGTGTGTGTGTGTGTGTGTGTGTGTGTGTGTGTGTGTGTGTGTGTGCTCGCAAGAAGGTGAAGATGGAGACGAAGGTTTCTATGAATCGTTTCTATGGAGAGGACAAACTTCCAGGTCTGACATAAAAAAGTAAGAGAAGAGCCCCAAGACGAGCCTTAATAATCCTTTGTACTGTTTGTGTGTGTGCGTGCGTGCGTGCGTGAGTGCATGCGCCTGCACACATGCATTAGTGTGTGAAAAAAAACGAAAAACATGGGTTCTACAAATTCATTTGTAACAACGACCATGGACATGACGGTGGACAATGGGATCTGATTGTCAGTGGACCACGTGGCTCCAGATCATCAGGCCCATATTGTGATGTCCCATGTGGTCTCTGGTGACGCTAGCAGCGTGGACTAGAGGAGGGGGACTGGAGTGAACAGCATTAGAAGCCTCACCACCATCACAGATTTGGATTAAGTTTGTGTTTATGTGTGTGCTTGAATGTGTGTCAGTATATGGCTCTTGTGTGTGTGTGTGTGTGTGTGTGTGTGTGTGTGTGTGTGTGTGTGTGTGTGTGTGTGTGTGTGTGTGTGTGTGTGTGTGTGTGTGTGTGTGTGTGTGTGTGTGTGTGTGTGTGTGTGGATGTGTCTGACTATATTCCTCTTGTTTGTGTGTATGTGTTTTGGAAAATGTATGACATACATTTCGTACGCGTTTTTGTGTGTATTTGAGTATGTAAGGTGTGTACATGTTTGTGTGTGTGTGTTACTTTAGTGTATAGGTGTGTGTGCTTGTATTCGTTAACGTGTGTGTGTGTGTGTGTGTGTGTGTGTGTGTGTGTGTGTGTGTGTGTGTGTGTGTGTGTGTGTGTGTGTGTGTGTGTGTGTGTGTGTGTGTGTGTGTGTGTGTGTGTGTGTGTGTGTGTGAGTGCTTATGTATGTGCTTGTGTAGATGTGTGTGTTTGTTTGTCTGTTTGCGCTCCTGTGTGTGTGCCTGTGTGGGCAGACGGGTGTTGCCCGGGCTACAGACAGAGGGAGCGCCTGCTGCCAGGCTCCCAGACAGACAGACACACGGCCGCCTGTCTCAGGACGCGAGAGGGAGACAGAAATGGTGACAGGCCACGGGGGAAATGAAGAACTACACAAAAGTCCAAGAAGAGCCCCTGGCACGGAGTAGGACAGTAGGCCGACAGGTAACACACACACACACACACACACACACACGAGGACGCACAAAGCATCAGACGAACACACGCACACATATGCAGACACTCGCACACAAGCACACACGCACACACACACACACACACACACACACACACACACACACACACACACACACACACACACACACACACACACACACACACACACACACACACACACACACACACACACACACGGAGGGCGATCTGGGTGGGACTAAGTGACAGATCTAGACAGAGAGAAATGAATGACTTCAGTGTGTTGCCGTGTCCGGGTTCCTCAACTGTCTGTTAAAAAATCCCCTGTTGCCCCCCCCCCCTCCACTCCCACTCCCGCTTGACGCGTACAAAAAAAATACATGTTATCGGCAGGTAAAGAGTGAAAGGATATGTCCAGGGGAGAAACCACCTATTTGATATTTGATTGCCTTTGATACTTGATATAATGTCAGGTTTGTTATTTCCAGTGTGTGTGTGTGTGTGTGTGTGTGTGTGTGTGTGTGTGTGTGTGTGTGTGTGTGTGTGTGTGTGTGTGTGTGTGTGTGTGTGTGTGTGTGTGTGTGTGTGTGTGTGTGTGTGTGTGTGTGTGTGTGTGTGTGTTTGAGGGTGGTCTTCTGTTAAATTCAGACACTGATTGACCTGTTTTGACATCACTTCCTGGGCTGGTATGCTCCACAGCTTCAAAGATATTCTGAGCGATGCTTGTGTGTGTGTGTTCCAGTCACCACTTTCATAACAGGCATCATTAGGTGTGTGTTCATGTCCATCATGTCCATCCATGGCAAAGAAAAACCGAAACTGAAAGGGCATTCAATGTTATAGTGCATACAGAAATCATACACTACTACTAATAATAATAGTTATAAGCAATAATATGTATTATTACATATGTATTATATGTAATAATAATTACGTATAATACTGTCATGGTGCAATAATTTGTGGAGGACATAAGAACATAGTTAAAGTCTTTGTCGATTTACCCTTAGTTGTAAATACATTCCTTTAGGAACATTGAGCGAAAGACACTCATCCTAGAGATAATTGGTCTATGAAATCACATCCATCCTGAACAGATTTTTCTGTGCAGGCATAATTTAAGTGTATAGCAGTACTATAATGTTTATAATAGTGATTGATGACGATTTTCCTTCATCTTCACAGGCTGAACCACAAGCTGACATTGATCGCCGTAACCATTTCAGGGCATCCCTCTGTCCTGCCGTTTGTGTGAGGGTTAATTAGTTAATTGGTTATTGGTTGTGCGTCGTTAAGTTGATTGCCTTGGCGGGTGGCAGCTGGTACATTAAGGACAGCGCGAGGAGCCCAGTTGCCACCTCCATCTCAGCAATGTCGCGTCACTCTGAGTTAGTTTGGCGTTAATGAATGTATTATCCTTCAATTTACGGCTACTGTGTTTTAAGTTGTTTTACGCTCAGGTGAAAGTGGCCAATTTGATGTGGCAGCTGTTACCCCTTGATGAAGATATCATGAAAAATGTTATATTGGTATTTAAATAGCACTGCCTGCGTCATCTCTTGGCAATAACACTGTTTATGTGTTATGCCGCTTTTCCACTGCATGGTACCAGCTCGACACAACTCGACTCGACTCGACTCGACTCAGCTCGCATTTTTTGCGTTTCCACCGCGAAAACATGGTATCTGGTACCTGAAGTGGCTGCTTTTTTTAGTACCGCCTCGCTCTAGGTTCCAAGCGAGCTGAGCCGATGCTAAAAGATGACGTCGGCAGACGGCCGGCCACTGATTGGCCAGAGAGTGTGACGAAGTCACGAGAGCGACATGGCAACCATGCTGGTAACAGCCATAGCAGCGCCGCAGCCAACATATTCCACTTCTTCAACTTGCCAGCTAATAATAGTAATGTTATCGATGTCCTCCATTGTTGTTATGTGGGTTCTGTCCATGTGTGGGTTGCGTAAGTGTTGTTTGCGTCGCGTACAAAAATACGTCACGGCCCTTTCGCGCAGCCGACCCCCGCCCACATCCAGGAGGTACTATTTGCGGTGGAAAACGACCCGTGCTGCTACCGTGTCGTGTCGAGTCGAGTCGAGCTACATGTGCGGTGGAAAAGCGGCATTAGTGTGTGTGTGTGTGTGTGTGTGTGTGTGTGTGTGTGTGTGTGTGTGTGTGTGTGTGTGTGTGTGTGTGTGTGTGTGTGTGTGTGTGTGTGTGTGTGTGTGTGTGTGTGTGAGCGTGTGCGTGTGTGTGTGTGTTGCATGTGAGGGTCACGTTTATTGTAATTCTCTCCACCAACATCAACACTGGCAGTAGAGCAGCCGTCAGCTGGGATTTTGTTGCTTGAAAAAGTTGATTATCGCCGTGCTGTACAAAGCAACTCCGAGGGCTGGCTTCTCTTCAGGGCTGCTTTCTCAATATACTTTTATTGTGTGTTTTTTCTCAATGTTTATCTGCTGAGAGGCGCTAAGTACCAGCCCTGGGGGAACCAATCATGGAGTCCCAATGCAGGAAGCAGCGCGGGTAGAGCAGTGCAGTATTGTGGTATTTAATGAAGGGCTGAAGTTAGGTGGGTCCTCCAGAGAGGCCGCTCACACAGCAATGGTAAATAAATGGGAAGCCATTATAATGGGATTATTTAATAAACTGGGATTCGAGTCGTTTCCCAGAACATTTAGGCCATTGATTTGGTGAATAAGAGAAGTAATACAATTTATTACTTATTTGTGTCATGGTGGTCAGGGCTGGAAACAGAAGACAACAGACAAAATGTCTTCATAAAGCGTGGTGGTGTTGACCTAAGGCTCTCTGTCTCATGGCAACACCGTTCTCTCTTATTATATCAAAATATTTTTTTTACCTAAAGAACACAATTATTTCTTAAATATTACAAAACTAATACATACAGTAATCATATGCAATAATAAACCACAGCATTAATATAAACTGGAATACAAGATTGCTATTCATATATTACACTTTGGAGCATAAGTGGAAACAGGAGACAACGGACAAAATGTCTTCATTAATGTCGTGGTGTTGCTCTTTACAGTCTCTGCATGTATGAAAACAAAATGAAATGCATATACCTTCAAATGCAGTAACATTACTGTGAAAGCATAACAAACTTTTAAGCTAGTTAGCATGCACATGGTCTGATGAAAATAATAATAATAAACGTTTCATTAGTTAACACAATTATTCCAAAATCATCACAATGCATGCTAAAACAAATAATACACACACTGCAATAAAACATACCACGTAAATTATCTCTTTCTCCTTAAACAAAATACAATACAGGGAGAACTGTTACTAAGCACATTTCTCTGTCTCATGGCAACAACGCTCTAAAGAGGCACGGCAACACGCAACAGACAAAACACACCAGACCTGTAGCACACCACAACTCCACAAGAGACTCCATTAGAAATAATAACATTTTAGGCTGCTTAACTCTAGCAAAACTCACACATATTCAAAACAATTTCTAACTCTGTTGCACCATTATAATGGGATTATTTAATAAACTGGGATTCGAGTCATTTCCTAGAACATAAGGGCATTGATTTGGTGAATAAGAGAAGTAATACAATTTATTACTTATTTGAAAGACCATTATTTGAAAGAGCATAGAAGATGCTTCCAAATATTTCAATTTCAAATAATATTTATGTGTATCTAATTTTGTTTTGCTTACTTTTTGCAAGCGAAACTAACTGCTCATCAATGAGTGCAATTGTTTATCATGTTCAATTCTCTTTGAACACACATTTTAACAAAAAATACAAAAGGAACATTGCTTATTGTAGAAATATGGAGAAACAAGAGCTTGAAGAGAGGAACTCTCTTCCTCTCTTGATGGACACGCACACAGGCAGAGACACACACACTCTATATATTTTCCTCTCTTTCCATCACCCTGCGGCGGCACATTCCCAGACACGTGCGTCAGCCACAATACATTTCCTCGCTTTTACGCACCAAAAAAGTGAGAGATCACTGCAGGTTTGACCTTGAGGGATTTTCCCAGCCTTGCAGCGCAGTGCAGTGCAGCGCATCGCCGTGGCAACGGTGGAAGCACCTTCCACCGAGACATTAATGATATTGATGACATATAAGCCCCATGCGCGTGGCTGATGTATGGACGATAAATGTATGGAGTGTGACTGGAGTAAAGGCTCCCGTGCGGGACATCAATGATCCCCCTAAAGGCTCCCACTACCCGGGAAGCAAAGTACGTGTGGGTGGGGGGGTGTGGGCAGGTGTGTGTGTGTGTGTGTGTGTGTGTGTGTGTGTGTGTGTGTGTGTGTGTGTGTGTGTGTGTGTGTGTGTGTGTGTGTGTGTGTGTGTGCGTGTGTGTGTGTGTGAGATGGACCCGCTCCCAGCGTATCTCTAATGGATCATGCATGCATGTTTGCAGGCGCTTTTGATTTGCGGGCGGATTCGAATCCCGTCATGTCCAATTGATTGCCTTCGACGTGCGTTGGGTTCCATTGTTAGATGCATTCTTTTTATTTGGCTCCCCTTTCGCAGCAGTTATTGATTGAGGTGCGGTGCCCCAGACAGCCTATTACAAAGTCCCATTGGGCTCGGTAACGCGGTGTGACCCGCCCCCCTGCTGTACACGCCGTGCACTCATTCAATTAACACCGCCGCAGGAAAATAATTACACTGCCTGGACACGCTTGACATTACACGTGTTCAACTCTGGGGGGGCCGTGGGGTCCGTCAGTTCGACTGAGGTGTATAACACATGCACGCACACACACACACACGTGCCTCCATTGTGTAAAACAGCCGAGGTCGAAGGCACAGTGAAAATAACGACGAGTGAAGTATCCATGACCTTTAGAATTTGACCTTTTAACTTTGGGGAAAATCTACCAAGCCCAACCCTACTGCTGTTCAGAATGTTTCTCCGCAATTATATATTAGCTAACGGTGAATAAATTTTTTTATCTGCAGGAAATCTGCATGCTTTTCCTTTCAATAGTTGTATTTTTTTTTTTTTTTTTTTTCCTCCATAACAGCCCAAGTAAAAATATCCAAATTGAGCGCTGTATGCAAAGAGGTTCATTGATTTATTTTAGCTTGTGGTGCAAATGATTTGTGTGTGCAAATGACAAGCCAATCTAGGTAATTGGGGAGGGGGCTGATTCTGTTTGCATCGCAGCAGAAGTGTTGATGGGGCGGGTGATTGAGATGCTTAGCCCGTGCAAGCTTAGCCCCACCAGGTTCTACATTATATATTATGCTGATTATGGCTCTCAAGGTGTGTGGAAAATGACTCATGTTACAGAGAGGCAAAGGATGTTGCTAAACACACATCAGAAATCACACAAACACACACATGAACGCACACACACACACACACACACACACACACACACACACACACACACACACACACACACACACACACACACACACACACACACACACACACACACTGAGAAAAGTATTTGACAACAGCATAGCCTGGCAGCAGTGAATGATTGAGTTTCCCTTCTGCAGTCCTTGTCTGTCCCATGGGCAGGACCTGTGACTGCTGCTTCTATTGACCGGCTCTCAGCTAAACACCCACCATACACACAGGCACACACACAAACACAAATTCACATATAGACAAAAACTCACATACGAGCAAGAAGTTACACACATCCATACACACACACACCAGCTCATGCACACACAGATACATTTGCAATCACACAAACTCTCTCAGACACACACTCTCACACACACACACACACACACACACACACACACACACGCACACAAACACACACACAGGATAGAGGATGACCCCTGAAATATGTATGATCCTGAGAGTGTGAGAAAGAATGAGAAGAGGGAGTGAGAAAGTTGCAGGTGGGTATACGATAGAGATGGCGAAATCGCATACACTTCCCCTCAAAAGATCAGACGCTTTCTCCTTCTATTAGGGTCAGTAAAACGGTGTAGGTATCCTAGGTTATCTGTGGGCTTTCATCCCCTTGCTTTCTAACAGGAGACATATAGAGTTGACATTGGTATAATGCTATGCCCTTATCCCGGGCAGACAGCATATATTAGCGCAGCACCCAGAGGATTAGCAGGAGATGGCTCGCCACTAATTGTTATATTTATCACCTACAGGGACCCAGCGCTTATCTAACCTCTGTTAACATTGTTCTTCATTAAATGTCGTTTTTTTAACATGTGACCTTTGAATGTTTTAAGAAATACACGCATATCTGTGGAATGATACGAAATATGCTGCATTGAATCTGGATTTTGATTATTGACCACTGAAAAGTATGTGAATTCTTAGGATGGTTGGACAAGAGTGAGTGTCTCCATTGGGTTTCTCATTGCACTTGCATCTGATGGACAGCAGTAAACAGCTCACAGCTTTGGGAACATTTCTTTGCAAGGTAAGGCCAGGTCAGCTATAACGCTGTCAAACTGACAAAGACGTATTTGATCATTCTAGTTTTTCAAAGGTCTTCATTTTGCTAGCTTACTGTGCCAACTCTCTGTCTGTCTGTCTCTCTCTCTCTCTCGCTCTCTCTCTCTCTCTCTCTCTCTCTCTCTCTCTCTCTCGCTCTCTCTCTCTCTCGCTCTCTCTCTCACTCTCTCGCTCTCTCTCTCACTCTCTCTCCTTCTCTCTCGTTCCCTCTCTCTCTCCTTCTCTCTCGTTCTCTCTCTCTCTCGCCCTCTCTCTCTCGTGCTATCTCTCTCTTCTTTGCACGAAACTAGCCCTCCTTATCTTAACCTTGACAAAAATATCTGTCTTTGACAGTTTTAACAAGTGAGTAGAAGAATAAAGTGGGAAACACACACACACAAACACACCTACACAAAGATAAACACACGCATATGTACACACTGTGCTTTATTTTACTCTTGCACCTTTACCTGCCCCTTGACAGAAGGACTTTGGGGAAACTTGACGTGTGTGTGTGTGTGTGTGTGTGTGTGTGTGTGTGTGTGTGTGTGTGTGTGTGTGTGTGTGTGTGTGTGTGTGTGTGTGTGTGTGTGTGTGTGTGTGTGCGCGCGCGGGCAGGCTCTCTCCTCTGAGAGAAAGAGTTATTACCACAGAGTTTCACTTTGGGGAATTAGCATTTCTTTCTCGTATTCGCTGTTTCGTCTCGAGAACCTTGACTTCCTTGTCGCAATGCACACCTAGCTCTTACTTAACATGGCCACTTCAAATAATCATGCACACACACACACACCACCCATACATATACACACACCCAAACGCATGTACGCACGCGCGCACACTCACACGCACAAACACACACACACATTGAGCCTAGAACTTCTTAGTAGGTCAACCCCTTAAGGATAGCCCAAACCAGGTAAGAGCACACTGCACATTTCCTGGTACACACCGCCTCATTAGGCGCAGAACATAAAAGATCACATTGAACCGCGGCTTTCTAATTAAAGGAAATACCTGATTTCCCTCTCATACCTATTCATGACTAAAATAGACATTTGCTGAAGAGTGGAAAAAATGAAATAAACTTGTAAAGTACAAAGAATTGTGTTTTCCCTCAGGTGATTTCCATCTCCCTGCTTGAGGGCTCAGGCCGCCTCGTTCAAAAACATTTCCTTTTCTTACTTCCTGTTCTGTTCCTTTACACCTTGCTAAGGGGAGATTGTGTCTCTCTTAAGATGTAACCAAAGAAGCCAGAGGAATTAGCCGCAACGCAAGTTTTTCTATCTCAAAGTGATGTACGCATGCCTCGGAAGCAGTATTCTGAGGTCACCTGCACTCAAAGAGCAGCGATGCTTTTATCAGTCCTTCAGTCAGTGTCCTCGCACATGGGGAATGAGTCAGGGAATCGAGATCACATATTTTACGGACGTGTGGGTCGGCAGCATCAAAGCCAGCTTGCGAGTAGGAGCAAAGAGGAAACAGGGCCTTAATGGCCTAACTCTTTATTCTTAGTAAGCACTTATTCCGCTATCAGCCGAGAATGACTGAGAGCTTGAGGTTGTTTAAAACTACGAAAAATATACAGTTTTTTCTGGTTATTAATCCTGGATTTCGATATGCAGCCATCTAACGTTCAATGAAAAACATTGGAGGAAAATAGCTTGTTCATTCTAATCCTTTTGTTAAATTTTTTAATCATCTCAGCCGTGTTTTTGTAAAGTCAAGTGTGTCATTTCTGTACGCTTGGCGGATGCAGACTTGGGAACTTATCCCATGAAATGACACTGAAATGAATAGCTGCCACGTCCCTTTCAAAATCCCTTTACAAACCATTCGAGCCTTCACACGATAACATTTTAACTCTATTTCTCCCAAAAATTTCTGTCACTTCTTCCGTTGTCCTGTTTATTTCTCCTTCCTATCCCTCTCCCTCTTTCTCCTTCTTCTGCCCCTTCCCTTTCCTTGTGTGTCTGGTTTAAAACCAAGGAATGTGTCTCTTTAGTCTTGGGATGGACGGTGTCAATAAACAACAACAAATATCAATTTGCTGTGCATCTAATTCAATAAGCCAAGAAACACCCGTGCTTTCGGCATTCTGTCCTTTTCAATTTGAAATTCAGAGCTGAGAAGAATTGCTATATTTCCGTGAGGGCAAATAGAACAAAACAAACAAGAAAGACGGAGAGCCTGACAAAGTAATCACATGTTTTGGCATATTTATACCTCCCCCATCAACGGTGGCTCGTATGTCGGTGTGGTTGGCATTTCATCCATCTCTGCATACCCCCTTTCTATTTAATAAGTATTGCTAATTGCTTCAGTCATGTCTGATGATTCTAGAAATTAACCGAGTAGATCCTCGTCATTCCATAATGAAGAGAACGTATGGAATATCTTAATTGGGTTTAGTCGCAATTAAAGAGGTCGGCTGTACATTGAAAAACATTTCTTGAAATTAACATCTGTGATATCTTTATCATTTACGTAAGGCTGAGTGGAATAGTACCGGTATATCAGTTCAATTTGTACATATAGTAAATAAGATATATTGTACTTCTCTCTCCCTGCGCGTTAGGTATCTCTCTACGTTATCGCAGTTTAACAGCAAGCCAAACTCAGGTATAGCACACTTGAGCCCGGATAAGGGCGTCTTGCTCCCTTTATTTCCTCTTTCATATTGTAGAATACCACGAGTGAAACTGTAACAGAAACAACACAAAACCTTAGTTTCCCTTACAGCACAAGTTGCTAATAAACAGAATTGAATGAAGCTAGAAAGAATAACTAGGACTACGCGCCAAAAGTGAGCCCCCCCCATAATAACAATAGGCTAATACACCATCATTGCTAACGTAGGCGGACACTTTACATTAGCTCATTATCTGTTAACTGAACATCACATTTTTTGAGTGCATCTTCATTACATATTCATCTTCATTCATGCAAAGTACTGCATTATAAACTTACAGCCATTGCTTTCATGAGCGTGAGAAGGGAAGAGAAAATTCACCAAGTGCCCGACTGTCTTTCTTACTGCTTGCTGCTATGGTTGCAACAAGTATTAACATCACGTAGCCTACTTTGACACTGCAAAATAAAAGTCCAGTTCTCATCGTGTAAATATTACTGTGTGTGTGTGTGTGAGTGTGTGTTTTCTTTCACACGTTTCCTTAGCATATGTTTTAATTAGTACATTCATTCAATAATTTAAGTGCATTTAAGTTTGAACATGAATACTATTCTAAGGGAAGAACATAAATATAGAACGGCAAAAAATATGAGGAAACAAGGAGACGTTTGGCTGAACGTGGAGAACGTGGAGTCCAAGGCCAGTGTAGCATGCAGAGGAACACGCCTCTGTGTTGAGCATCAAGCGTCTCCGTGCCTAGAACCTAACTTTTAACTCGCGTATAAGGCAGACTAGAAAAGAAGGACATTGGGAAATAGGGAACCAGGGACGAGAGATTGATTTTTTTCTTTCGTGCTTTCTTCCAGATCTCAGCTCGAGCACAAAAGGGCAAGAATATATTGAGTGTCTTTCAAAAGTTTTATTTTTTTATTTCTCTCGAAAATGCAACTGACTTTTCCCCCTGGAGATGGAGAATCAGAAGGAGGACTAGCATGAGAGAAGTTGGATGTTGGCACGTGAGTTCAGTCATTGTTTCTCGTCTAGAGCGCCGCAAATGACATGATGGATACTGAATCACAGTCCTTACCCTTTCAATACCGCCGGCGTCCCCATTAACTCCTGCTTGTTTTTTCTTTTTCCAGTGTGATCGTTCGTCGCTCGTGTCCTGCAACCATTCACTACCCACTCTTGAATTATGGAACTGGAATAAAGGAGAAGAAAGCGATGACGCAATCAACCGAGTGCTGCGTTTCGATTACGATTCTGGAAGAGAATTGTAATTGAACAGAGTGGTTCCTCGACGTTCCATAATGGTGTTAACCTACGGAATAGCTTGATTGGCTTTATTCATTAATGAGCAAAGGCTCTGGCAAATTAAGGCATTGTAAAATATTTCTTATCAAATTGTATGCATATATATATATATATATATATATAATATTTTAACTTCCTCTCAGGCATTGTGTTTTGTGTTTTATGCTAACTTACAAGGGCTACTGATATTAAAAGGTACCTTCTAAACTGCTACAGGTGGCCATTGAAATTAATAGGACCAGAATGGTGAGTTGTGTTAGCCTTTACAAGCCAAATTATGAAAATAAAAAAATACAACTATCACTATGTCTCTTATGTTTCTCATCATGAAACCCTGGTTGAAGATGGAGGGGAATACTAAATTAAAGCCTGAAGCAAGCAGACCAACTGCATCTTTCACCGGGGAGCTAGTGTTTCAGGGGCTGTAGTATTTCTCCAGCAGATAACTACCTCCGCAGTGGTGTGGACGGCTACAACCTTGCCAGGCGGTATCGATCTCAGGCTTCGCTTATGAATCTCTCAAGGACTTCTGACACACACACACACACACACACACACACACACACACACACACACACACACAAACGTACTTTTCATTTGTTAAGGCGAGGAGACAGGTACTTTGATTCCCGCTCTAGTCTCAGTGTGCGAGCGCCCTCAACTTTAATCAAATCACGCCCGTAGTTAGTTGTTGTGTGGGTGGGTGGTGGAGGGGTGGTGCTGTATCTTTAGGTATCCTTTGTTTAGGTAACGCTTTGAACACAATCAACACAGCATATTTATATAGACATAAAGACATAAACACCATATATAAAATCAATCTGAACCTCATCCTTCTGGAGGACAACGTTCCAGAGGAAGACACAACACTGGCAACAACCACAACGTCACAACTTGCTCTTCTTCTTAAGAAGGAGCGGAAAAGAAAAGCAGCCCTAGCCCTCCCCAACACGCACACTCTCCCTCCCTCTCACGTATCCCTCTGTGTCTTGTTCGACTATCAAGAGTGGTGGTTGAGTAGGATGGTGAATAAATGATAGGCAGAATGGATCCGGAGATTCTGCGGGAGCCAAGTTGGGTCTGAGGGGTCCTTAGGGCCCCCTGAATCTGAGGGCCTGGATGAATCGCTAAAGCGTGCCCATGGAGATGCATATTTTCGTGGGCGCACACGTACCCAAGCACATGTGTACACACACACACACACACACACACACACACATACACATGTTAATGCAATATATGTGTGTGTGTGTGTGTGTGTGTGTGTGTGTGTGTGTGTGTGTGTGTGTGTGTGTGTGTGTGTGTGTGTGTGTGTGTGTGTGTGTGAGACAAAATACCACACAAAAAACAGTAGTGGAGAAGCGGCCGTCTAGCTATAGATTTTAGATAGGATGGTGCTCCCACCCAACATGTCATCAATTATCTGATACAGAGATGATTGCTTTAGTTAATCCCTGGGGCGTGCCTTAGTCCGGCACACACACACACGCATGCACACACACAGACAAACGCACACTAACACGCGCACACACACACACACAGGGCCCTATTTTAACGGTCTGAAACGCAAGTGGGAAGCGCAAAGCGCAAGTAGCTTTGTGGGCGGTTCTACGGCGCTTTCGCTATTTTACAAATGGATAAATGTTGTGTCAAAAGGGTTGGTCTGAAGCAGCCTAATTACCCGTAGGTGTGGTTTGGGCGTAACGTCCAACAAACCAATGAGAGTGCCAGCTCCCATCCCCTTTAGAGCCATGAGCGCATTTGATTCGGACGAGTTGATATTTGGACAGCGCGTCTGCAGTCTCCGATGAGACAGATGCACATGAATTTCAAACTGCAAATGGCTCAGTTTATTGCCAAATAATATGGCCTAATTCACACATGGCATAAGGGGTTTTCTTCCACAACTTCAGAAATACTGAGTCCTCAAATACATTTCGGCAAAGAAAACGTATATGATATAACATATGATATGCGGCAACTGTGGTTCTATTTAATGATCTACGCAATACATTATAAGCATTGTTTCTTATCAGTATTGTATGCTCTATCCTAATATGCCATTGTCCCCGCGGTAATAGACATTGCCATTGATTGTATTACGCGTTACGTGTTTAGTTTGCGTGTGTTTAAACAGAGCACACACGCGCGCCCGAATTCATTCATTATTTTTAACACTCACTCGCGGTAAAACAATGTTTTTCACGATCAAATACTCATCAATCCTAAAAGTTATGGGCATGTAGGCCTACACGATGTCTGTGTCAAGAAAATATGTGTTTGCTGTACGGTGTTTGCAGATGCATTGATTTAAAAGTACAACTTATTACCGCTGCATCAGCTGTTCTTTCCCAAATAATTTACCAAGAATGTGCAGCTAGGTAGATGAGAGAAGCAAAGTGTATGTGCGAGGTGCACAAGCAATCCGTATGCAAAGCATGATGCGCATGTATGCATGCGCCCTTAAAATAGCATCTGAACAACGCGCCGTTGACTTTTAACCAGGTATTTCCTGGTCAGTAGCGCAATGGTATTCAGAAACGGCAAAATACCGTTTGCGCCAGAACACGCCTCCTCCTTCCGCCGAACCGCCCCTTGGGGCGCATGATCAATCCCTAATTTACCGGCGAGTGGCGGTGGTGGGAAAAGAACGCTCTGCGCCAGTTGTAAACTAGCAACGACACATGCGCCAGTGACTAAGTCACTTGCGCCGGATGCAAGATAGGGCCCACAGACTTGAAGCCCACAAGTTGGCCCCTTATCCAAAATGTCACAGTGTGTGTGCATCTCGCCTACTGCCTTGCTGCTGGATGAGATTGCTGATATCCATAACCCTGTGGGAAAGCTATACCTGTGGATGTGACTGGTGGGGATGCACGGTTCAAGGCCTTGATTTTGTCCGCAGTCATGTGGCACTCCACCTAGAGAGAGAGAGAGAGAGAGAGAGAGAGAGAGAGAGAGAGAGAGAGAGGGGGGGGGGGGGGCATGTGGTGGACCTTCAGCAGCACTGAGGATGATGGTGGTTGCAAGGAGTGTGTGTGTGTGTGTGTGTGTTTTTATGGGGAGGGGGATCTAAAAGCTGCTGGATGAGGGGTTGAGGTGGATCAGGGATAATAGGTCCAAACAGACCATTCTCTCCATCTTCCTTTCTATTTTTCTTTCTTTTTTCTCTCTCTTTTTTCTTTGAGATTATGGCCTGGTGTGGGAATCGTGGGGAGTGATTCTGGCCAGATCAGAGGGGAAGCTGATTATCCTCCTCCATTTGGTGGGGGGGAGGGGTCAGGATCACCACTGTAAATCCTCCTCTCTCGCTCTCTCTCGCTCTCTCTCGCTCTCTCTCGCTCTTTCTCTTTCACTCTCTCTCCCTCTTGCTCTCTCTCTCTCGCTCTCGCTCTCTTTCGTGCTCTCTCTCTCTCTCGTGCTCTCGTACTCGTGCTCTCTCTCTTTCTCTCATGCTCTCTCTCTCTCTCCCTCTCTCTCCATTTTTCTCTCTCCCTCACCATATCTCCTCTCTCCCCATCTCTTTCACTCTCTCTCTCTTCTGCTCTCTCGCTCTACCTCACTTTGTCTCTCATTGGATGAGGGGCAAAGGGGATCAGACCAGGATGAGAGGAGAGGAAAGGAATTCGGATGAGATGGGGAGAGGAGCGAGGTAAAGAGGGGAGTGGAAGGGGGAGGAGAGGAAAGGACAGATGAAGGAGTGAGGAGAGGAGGGGCATGGGAGGGAGATGAGTGGTATAGGAGAGATAGTTGAGAATAGATGAAAACGAGGAGAGAATGGGGGGAGCTAGGTCTGGAGTGGAGGAGAGGAGGGGAAATGAACAAAAAGAAAAGATAGACGACAAAGAGAGGAGGGTATGGAAGTGTATAGGGAGATGTAGAGGATAGAAAGACAGTGGCAGGAAAGTACTTACATGCAGGATGAGAGGAAAGAAGATGAGATATACATTAAGAAAAGGGAAAGGAGCTATCCTCCATTTTCTAGCCACTCCTGAATGCATTATGCTTGTGTAGTACATCGATTATGTCATCCGCAAGCTAGCTAACACAGAAAGATATAGGTATAAACTATGTGTTGCACATGCAAACTCTCATCTGCATACTTAGTCCAATGTTTGAGCACCCTGTTTGTAGTTGCCCCCTCTTTCTACACTTCACCTTTCATCATCGCTGACGACAAGATGAACTCGTAAAAATATCACTCTGAAGTGGCCCTCTGATGCACCTTGCCGTGTGTGTCAGATGCACAAGGAAATCCAGGCTAATTGCATGCCGGTTGGTGTGTTTGTGTGTCTGTGTGTGTGTATGTGTGTGTATGTGTGTGTGTGTGCACGGAGCATTCAATCTTCCCCTTTCTCTGAGCTCACCTGAAGCAGCACAGGAGCCATTTAAACACTGGCTGAGTGATGAGATGAGGCGGCTTTCATTAAAAAGGCATTTGGTAAAGACTGGGGAAGGGGGGGGGGGGGGGGGTGCAGTTGACAAGAAGAGTGAAGCTGAGGCGTGTGTTTTTCTTTCGGGGTGGGTGGTCCTGTTGTGTGTGAGAGTGCTGGTGTCTGAGTGCGTGTGTGTGTGTGTGCGTGTGTGAGAGTGTGTTTGTTTGAGCGAGAGAGAGAGGGAGAGAGAGCGCATGGGGGAGCGACGTGTTGCTCATGTGCCAGTTCGGTTTTAGAAAATGTCTTTGAATGAAAATCAAAAAAAGTTGAATTCAGCGTTCCTCTCTCCGAGCGAGCGCTCAAGACAGCATAAAAAAAGCGAGAACGCAACCAAGCTTTGACAGATATTAGAGGGAAAGTGAGTGGGAGGGCCCCCCACTGCCACTATTACCATAACACCACCCCCCGCCCACCACCAACACCACAACCACCTCACACGTAAACACACACACACACACACACACACACACACACACACACACACACACACACACACACACACACACACACACACACACACACACACACACACACACACGCAGGCATCAAACCCCGGGTGGTGTGCCCAGTGTGTGATGCCTGCGAGAAAGGGAAGCTAACCAGTCATGAAATTACCAGACAAGTAGAAGCTTCTGGGCTCCCCGGTGGAGCCTCCTGGAGCTGGTGCTAAGCCTGAAAGAATTCAGCACACCTGATCAGGCCTGCATCCCATTCAGATTTAACACAACCATCAGGACGATGAAGAGGACGAGGATGAGGTTCGAGGGATGAGTTCCTAGCGATTATGATGGTTGTAATGATCACACTTTGATTGAATGGTAGAAAGACTGGTGAGGGGTTCGGGTTGGGTTGGGTAGTAATAGCTGCAAAGGGTGTTCGACTCCAGGCCTGAAGGTTAAGGGTTTCAACCCCATTGCTAGCAGGCTACTTGTCAGCATCCTTGAGCAGGATGCTACCCGCCCGCCTGCCCCTTCAACAACCAGTTTCTGTACTCACTGTGAGTCACATGTTTGTGAGCCTGTTGTTGTTGTTTGTGTACCTGAGTAGTATTTCATGCATTGAAAGAAAACTTTCAATGCAGCAAAAGGTTACTCGCTAAATATCGCAGGAATAACAAAGAAAGAGACAGGCTTTCCCATGGAGGCCCCTCACCTAGCATCTGACAGTGTGACAGCCTATTAAACATCAAGTCTCAATGTATCTCCACTGTGGGATGCTCTGGGCATGTAGTCAATACAACATCCATCACTCAGGGCCCCACCCGGGCCCCTGCTGCCCCAATATGTGTAGATCCTGCAACGCTTTTCCGCAGTGTGTAAGTAAAGAGAAAGACCGTAAACAGAAATGAGAAACAATGATTAAATATGTAGTGATGCAGTGAAAAATTACATAAAATGATATTTCCAGCGGACATTTTATCACAAAGTAAGTTGTTGTTTGGTATGTAATGGTGGCATGTGGAGATGGAGCTGCCAGGGAAAATATTCTGCAATTAGGGCGGGAAGCTGGCGATTGAAACTTGCGAGCGAAGAGGAAATGAGACAGTCTTATATCTGATTAACTTTCATTATTGAGAATGGAAAGGATTGTTTTATTGACTTCAACATTGAAATAGAGCGCAAACTTCCGCCACTTAAAGCCACTTACTATTTATAATGGCGCCTTTCTTGTCCGTTGATGCATGTTGTTTGTTGATGTCTATCAGGGCACACTGTTCATGTCTGACGTTTAAATGTTTAATGTCTGCGTCTCTGGCCAAATCCCTCAGGGTTTTATTTTAAGGCTGATGAATAGTTGTATGTTTTGAAATCATGTTAATCCTGTTAATCTTCAAACAGTTTTCTTCATGTAGATGCACATTAGCAAACATGTAAGCACCAGATAGGGAGCAGAAGCCACTTCTGTGCATGTAACCAGCTTAGTTTGGTCTTGGTTTATTTGTGTATCTGCCTCAACAACATTTTACATAAGAAGAAGCCTTTCGCCTACATTTCACCTTAGCATCCATTTCCGGAGTGTGTGAGTGTGTATGTATGCGTTGCAACATTAAATCGAATGAAAAACAACTCTGGTTCATTTAGCATAACATAACATGATGGGGGAAATACGCGGTTGAATTTGTTGAAATGACATACAGCGCGCCAGTAGTGTTTCTAAGAGGAGAGGATGGCATCAAATTGCCCACTGATTGGTCATACTCTTATTTATTTTAACCTATAACCTTTAAGAAACAGAAAATACAAAGCAGCCTTTATGTACAGTCCATTTCGAAAGGGCTTAGGTTTCACCCACTCCCTTCAGAATATAAACTGATGAGTTAGGGGGTGCAAATGGTTGCATGTTTATGGGTCATCACGTTCATGATTATGCACGTTAATAACCGATTCGTTTACAATCTAACACTGGATACGAGAAAGGGACCCCTTCCCTCGCAGGTTAACGAACAGAGCCATAAACTTGCAATGGCAAATTAGTGTTCTAAATGCATTTCAATGAATACTTTATCATTAGTAAGCCCATAACCACATGGAAAATAAATAAATAGACGGAGGATTTAGTGTTTGAAACTTTGATATTAACTTAGGGAAATACAGGGAAAACGTTATCAGAATATCAGCTCAGACAGGCAGCACACACCCGCAGTCTGAGAATGCGTTGGCTCAAAGGGGATTGTGGTTCCCATCCGTCGGGGCTAGAATTCATAATTACAGTTGGCAGCAATAAATCTGTGTTTATCTCGTGATCACGTAAGCCCCCCTTGTTACCTTGAAGGTAGTCGATTCAATTTCTGCTCGGGCGGTGATAAAAAAAGACAACGAAAATCGTCAGAGTGCTACAGCACACACAGAACACTGGGTGTTCCCATTGCATTTAATGTGTGACTGAATACAAAAAAGGGGAAGCTTGTGATTTGATTCCACAGGTGTCTGCTGTGTTTTATTGTCATGGAGACGGACAGACATTGTCATAGCAGCCATTCATTGAACCCAGGCAGATGGAGCACAATGAGGAAGCCTTGTGGAATTACAAAATTGATTGAAAGCATTAATTTAAATATTCGCCCTGGAAAACGCAGGTGAGCGCCGGATAATTGACCCTGGAGGACATTCACCGCTCATACAGACGATGATCACTCCTCCCTTGTATGGGCAAAATATTACCGGGATGCCGCCCAGAGTTTATTCTTTCAGACAGGGCGCCCGAAATACAAAGTCAAAATCGTTTTTTAATCAGAGCGTTCCGTCTTCCTTCCTTTCTTTCACATTGCGACGAAGGCATAAGCCCAGGCAAAGATGGTGAGACTGTCACATAATGTAATGTAGTATCACATTATATAATATAAGGCAAAAAGAGGGGTCAAAGTGCTCTCTCGGGCAAGATGGAAAGTAATAAAACCACCACTGAGTAGCCCGGTAATCATGCAGGAATAGAAAATCCCACCGTTCCGTTCTGATATATAGCTCTCCTGTTTCACACAATGTGGGGACAGGCCAGTGAACACCTCGGATACGCTGAACGAAGGCAGGAGGCCTCAGAAGACCCATGAGTGTCAATTTAGCCGGCCGTTTTCCAGAGCCTTTACAACCCTGTGTCTGGCCACCCCCCACCCCCGCCCACCGCACACCGGCCCGAGACATCCGTCGTTTCGTATGCGGATGACTCGCCGCTGATGTGGTAAAGCTACTCCGAACACAGAGCTCCCCTGCAGGTCTGCTTATGGAGTGTGTGTGTGTGTGTGTGTGTGTGTGTGTGTGTGTGTGTGTGTGTGTGTGTGTGTGTGTGTGTGTGTGTGTTGTGTGTGTGTGTGTGGTGTGTGTGTGTGTGTGTGTGTGTGTGTGTGTGTGTGTGCGTCTGTTTGGGTGTGTGTGTGTGTGTGTGTGTGTGTGTGTGTGTGTGTGTGTGTGTGTGTGTGTGTGTGTGTGTGTGTGTGTGTGTGTGTGTGTGTGTGTGGGTGCGTCTGTTTGGGGTGTGTGTGTGTGTGTGTGTGTGTGTGTGTGTGTGTGTGTGTGTGTGTGTGTGTGTGTGTGTGTGTGTGTGTGTGTGTGTGTGTGTGTGTGTGTGTGTGCGTCTGTTTGGGTGTGTGTGTGTGTGTGCGTCTGTTTGGGTGTGTGTGTGTGTGTGAGTGTGTGTGTGTGTGTGTGTGAGAGCCTGTGTGAGAGTGTGTGTGTGTGTGTGTGTGTGTGCGTGTGTGTGTGTGGGAGGGCTGAACGGGACCAGGTTGGCTTGCCCGAGGCTCTAGTAATCAGATATGTCCTCCAAGCACCGTGCTCCACTTCCCTTTGATCAGGGGACCCAGATGGATCTGGAAAAAAGGGGTGTGTGCGCGTGTGTGTGTTTGTGCGTCTGCGCGAGTGCGCATGTGTGTGTGCGTGTGTTCGCATATGTGTGCGTGCATGCATGTGTGTGTCTGCGTGGGGGAAGAAGGGGGTCTACATAAAGACAGAAATCAAATCACAGAGAGCGGTGCAGGCTGCTCGCCCAAGGCATACAGCACACTTTGATGGGAGCAGCTCACCCAGGCTGCCTGCTCAGATGGCTGAGTGACAGAATACAGGGGGGAACCAGCCCCAGAGCAGGCAGCGCACCAACCCGCGGAGAGCAGGGGAGAAGAGGCTGGAAATCAGGGGGAGAAGACAGTACAAATTACTGAGAGAAGACGGGAGAGATCCTGGAGGGAAGAGGGTAGGATTCATGGGGAGAGGACCGTAAAGATGACGGGGAGAAGATGGTGGAAAAAATTGAGGGAAGATGGGGCAGATCATGAGGAAAGTGGTCGAAATCATGGAGATAAGATGGTAGATATCAGGGAGAATACATTGTGAAATTATGCGTGTGTGTGTCTGTGTGTGTGTGTGTCTGTCTTTCTGTGTCCGTCTGTCCGTCTGTCTGTCTGTCTGTCTGTCTGTCTGTCTGTCTGTCTGTGTGTGTGGGGGGGCTGGCTAATGTCTGGGATATTGAATTCTAAATGGTATATATGGGTTAAAAGGAGCCATATAAGTGCGTACACATCAAACGAGTGTTGTTGTTCTACTGGCTTATCACACCGGACACATCACCCTGGGCACACCGGGTTCACCATCACATTCTCACATTGCTTCTGTTGTTTTTCTTCCTCACACCAATATCTATTCAACAAGAGAGCAGGTGTCATTTTGTTGGTCACCCTATTCCCCGTGTAAGACTTGTAACATTGGTGGATGAAAAAGTGCACGAGAACACACACACACACACACACACACACACAAGTTTCTGTTCACGGCATTATTTTTGTACTTTACACAGTGGTACCGACAGGTTATAGAACGCAGTCAATTCTTTATACATATCTCTCTTGTCAACAAACTCCGTTTTTTTCGTTTTATTGGGTTGTCCAAGTTTTATGCTCATATACTCTTTTCTTGATGTTTGTTCCTGTGGCCTCTGTCATGTATTGATTTGTCGTAAACTAATCAAATACTAAATTGTTCTCTGAAGCACTCCTTTAAGTTATAATGGATACTCTGAACTATAAGTGCTATAAATAAAAAATATATTATGAGTGGCGGGGGCTCTTTTACAAATAGATAACAGAACAATCAACCTTATAATTTACTGTTTTGTGTATGTGTCCATAATCACATGCTCGTCCATGTGTGTGCGTGTGTGTGTGTGAGTCCACATGTATGTTTATGTGCATGTGTGTTCATGTGTGTTTGTCAATGTGCACACTGTGTGTGTGTGTGTGTGTGTGTGTGTGTGTGTGTGTGTGTGTGTGTGGTGTGTGTGTGTGGTGGGTGTGTGTGTGTGTGTGTGTGTGTGTGTGTGTTTTTTTGTGTGGGTGTGTGTGTGTGTGTGTGTGTGTGTGTGTGTGTGTGTGTGTGTGTGTGTGTGTGTGTGTGTGTGTGTGTGGGCGTGTGTGTGTGGGCGTGTGTGTGTGTTTGTGGGTGTGATACGACCAGGAGGGCCAGCTGTCTCTAGCATTAGAAGTTTGAACGATATTGGGGTCACAGACTTTCTGTTTCGATGAGAGACAGCTTTTCATTACAGGGCAACTGGGGGGAGGTCAGACCAGGTCAAACCCCCCCCCCACACCTACTCACTCACACACACACATCGCCCAGCGGTGCAGACAAAAGTACGCAATGCACTAACCTTTCTGCTCCACATCCTCCTGGGTGGGTTCCATCCAACGCTAATCAGTGCACACCCGTCACCCACCCAGATTGATGTGTGTTTCATATCGCGATGACCCCGAATGGGAGTGTGTGTGTGTGTGTGTGTGTGTGTGTGTGTGTGTGTGTGTGTGTGTGTGTGTGTGTGTGTGTGTGTGTGTGTGTGTGTGTGTGTGGGGGTGTGTGTGGGTGTGTGCATGCAATGGCACAATAGTCTTTTTATTGGCATTCATTACACTCAGACATTTAGCAAGTCAGGTGGGTGGAACCATATTGGGTTTTCTTCACTCCCTCACTTGTCATTCACTTCATGTAAACAATATCCAACTAATTGAGAAGCCTAAACAAAAAAAAGATGTTGTTTTTATTGCATAAGCGACAGGTGGGCGATTACACTCGTAAATGGGTACATAGGCGCCCCGCATGAGTCACGCAGCTCCTCAGAGCTCATTCATTATCATTATTCAACGATAATTGCTTGTGCAAGTTGTTTGGTCTTTAAATCGATTCTGGATGCACAGCGAAGAACTGTAACAGGACTGAAGAACAATAACAGGATAAGTGTGGGACAATCGCAGGCCCCCACGATTAGAAAGTGTGTGTGTGGTCTCCGACTTCAAAGCAAATGATTCCATCCACAGAATGAGCATCGGGCGTGGCCGGCAAGGTGGGAATAATCTGGCTGTTACCATGACGTCACGTCCATATGCCATGGGAATATTCTTAAGACATGCTTCCTGTTATCATTTTAGATATCCTTTTTTATCAAGAAGTAAAGCAGATTTACAGTACATATTAAATGTACACTCTTAGCTATATTTACGAGATTTCAATCGATATTCTCAGACAAAACGTTTTCTTAAGTAAATAAAGCATCACATGTCAAAACCGTTGCCAGAAGCTAGGACCTGAATAATAACTAATTTGACTGAAATTCATGCTATATTTTTTCAAATATAAGTGAATACGTGTCCATCAAAGTAACGATCACAAGCAAAAATAAACAGACACATTCAAATTAACTAGCTGTTGAAAACCACAGTAAATAAATCTGTGGAAACACAATAAAGAGAGAGTGAAAGTCCACTGAAAATCCACTGCAGCATTTATGACAAAAGTCATAAATGCTGAAGTTTATTATTTTATTTTATTATAATTGTTTTACTGGGGTATGGCCAGGCTACGACCTATTAAAGTACAAGTTCTGGATTTAATTGAGATATTTTTTATTATTTACAAAAGTAATCCTTGAGAGCTGAGGATCTCTAGTAAATGGTGTTCATTATTAACTATGGAAAAAAAAAGATAAATGAAAGCAAGGCCAGGCTTGCTGAAACTTTCAAACCAATTCGAACCTCTGCTATAGCTTATTAATCTTCTGTTCTCAACAAATATAGCAACGCACACTTTTATGTTCTGCTCGTGCAAATATATGTATAAATATGAATATATAAATATATACATGAGGCCAAAACAAACAATATATACACAGTTTGAGAAAAAGGTTTAAGAACCTTGTTAGATTCCAGACTGCACTGAACTTCCAATTAGAATCAATGAAAAAAACATAATCATGTACCTGTAGAGGCAAATCTTGATGTCGGTAGAACATTGTTGTTTTAACAAATGTAATGTATGAACAGTGCACAGGTGGTGCGTGGGACTTTGGGTGTGCATGTGTTGGTTTGTGAGGGGGGGGGGGGGGGGGTGGGGTTGTCTGTGTGTGTGCATGTGTGTTTGTGCCTCATGCTGAAGGGGTGTGTGTGAGGCACTCTGTGACAGAATGAGGTCACCTGTATCTGACTGCACAATGACACGTTCATCATGTCAGCCACTCTATAGCCCTATAGCAGATACCTCACCACACACATACACACACACACACACACACGCAGAAGCACATGCACACACACACATGCACACATCCCGATGTGATCGCAACAGAATGTAGACCAGATTCAGGAGTGAGGGGGACACACAGAATAGCTCAGTGCTCCTGAACTGTTGGATAAGGATGAGAAACATCCCAGGCAGCCTTACCCGTGTCGTATCCTTAACTTCCACTGTTATCCCTCTGGGGTGGTTTCATACAGAAATTCATGATATGCATTAGATATGCATTATGTTGAATCAAAACACGCTGGATTTAAAGCAAAGGCAATGGCAGCGCTTCCCAGATAATTTGTGCTTCACAGAGGATCCAGTGAACAGATGGCGCCCAGTCAGAGGGAAAATAAACAAACATGAATTAATTATCACATCAATTACCACTATTTACAATTTAGTCGGTTTAGCCCAGGCACTTTTGGCCCAAGCGACACAGTGAATACAGATACAGGTCGTTAGAGGAGTAGGTAGGGGGTGTATGCATTTATGTTTAAATACTCTATAGTTCGAACTGAGAGATGTGGATAAAAACAGTGTCAGTCTGAGGAATACGTCCAAGGAAATGTGTAGCTACAAATAAAGAGGCCTCTTTGGGTGTTTACGGGCCTCTTTTAATTGTATATTAAAAAAATTAAACGCATACGTCTTTGTTTTCATTTAGCTTTACCCTGTGTACTCATTCCCTGTGCCATTGTGTACATGCCAATCTCCCACTTATTTAAAAAGCAATCCAAGCTTTAACGTGATTAACCAAAACCGACGAGCCGTCTGCTTCTCTTCTGCATCCCGCAAGCCGCAGCTAAGAGTCAACACTGGTTTTGCTCACTCTTAAAATAATACTGAATTAAGTTTTAGCACCTGTGCTAGGGGCCGTCCTAATAGGATTTTATTGTTTTGTATATCAAATTAATTGAGTCTGCTCGTTTTACTCACCGGCCCCCCCAACCGTGCATTGTATTGCTCTGCCGTTGTGCGATGATATTGCCTGGCTTCACAATAGAGTGCGGTGGATGTGCGCCCGTTTGTAGTTGTCCTTTGTTCCTCAATGGTAGTGGCTGTTTGCGGCCCCCGCCAACAGTGCCTGTTAAACTTCAGTGTGTTTGAGGTGTTGCCTCCTTGTGCACGCTTTAAAGTAAATACTTTCTGTGCGTTGGCTTTCACCAGGCCCCTGTGTTGCTGCTCCGCCGTCCCCCATCCCAAAGGTTGCATACTAAGCATATATTTTGTGTAACTCAAACAAACCACAGTTTCTGTAAACAAGCCTGTGTTCTTTTTCGTTCACTCGAAGCCCGGAGCGGCTAGTCTTGGTCCTGTACTGTGTGGTATGAGTTTCCATAACACAGATCGTATATCATAGTAGATATGACCAGACAGTCAAATACATCTATGTAAATGCATGCCTGTCTATATGCATTTTTGCATTTGTGAAATGTCGATCAAAAAGTTTGGATGAGAGTAAAGTTAAATGGCAACAATTAGGAAGAAAAATGAAATGATGTCAAAGTAAGTCATTTAAAACGTAACACCCTGGATGACAAGGCTTCCTCCGCCACTGTTATGTGTTGATGTCTTTATGACGATACGGAACATATCGCACTAATGGTGTTCAACAACCCGAGACAGGCGAGACTTTCGTTTTAAGACTCGATTTCGGCTCGCACCACAACACTACTGTCATCACGCCTCCAAGCTAACACTGGACCTACTTTGCTAGCGCTAGTTGCATGCGAAGAGACCCCATGCAGGTTTCTCTTCCTCTATTCTACGCACGCACGCACGCACGCACGCACGCACGCACGCACGCACGCACGCACGCACGCACGCACGCACGCACCCACGCACGCACGCACGCACGCTCTTTGACACCCACCATGTCAGTCTTAATCACAGCCTCAAAGGCCTGACCATTGCCCAAGGATATCAAAGCCAGAAACCTCAGATATTTTAGATAATTGCACAAATTATGTAGGGCTGGTCGTGGTTTTCTGGGCCAAGTAGGCCTGGTGGCAATAGGTGCCTGCCCTTATATCTGTTATTAATTGTGAAAGATGCTGTTTTTCTCTTTTCTGTGACTGTTGCTCAGACATCATTAGTGACTAGCAGACCTGCCTGCGGCGATGCTCCCTTAACCCCTACCACTAGTAAGAAGACTTGATGTGTTTTTGTTTGAGTGTGTGTGTGTGGTTTAGAGTTGTGTTGTTATGTGTGCGAGCCCAATATAAATAGCTTGGTGTGTTGCCTGTGTCCGCATTCTTATAGACCTGAAAAGATGGTTACAGTATTTAATGTGACTTAATTCAATAACAAAGCATATTTTTGTTTGATTCCAAAGCACCGTGGGCTTTCTCCATAAATCCACGACAGGATGATAAGGACTTTTACGTTATGAATATATAATGGCACTAAACTCATGCTAAAATAGCCCATTGACTGCCATATACGCCTAGCATAAGAGGCACTCAAGAATAATGCTGAAGAAGCCCTAAACCTGCATGTATTCAAATACGCCTGTGGTGGACCTGGTTTAATGCAGTATGACTCTTAACTCTATTCAATATTAATACACAACGACACAACCACCGATAGCGAGTAGCGCAGCGCTGCTCGTGTGAGAGCGCGAGTCACACTCAGTGTTCAGTACAGACTGTTTTTTAAATAGCTTAGCCCGTCACGGCACAACCTGTGGCCATTTTAAGGTCAGGAACTAGGCTGTGTTACACAATACATACTGCTTCCCCCCCCACCCCTCCAGAAGCAGACAAGTTTCACTACTCTGCCAAATATCCCAGGATGAAATAATAATGGCCGCTATTAGGTATGGCCTGTGGACCAGAAACGTTTATTGGACTTTAAAAATGTATATGGAATCACAAGGGCAGCCCATGCCAGCTGCATTATTTAACTGGTCTCCGGAGGCCGGGAGAGTTGCTTAGATGAGAAGGGAGATGTGTGGCCGTGGGTTCACACAGTACTTGGTATGGATTCATATACACCCTCAAAGCTGTAGTTCATATGTATCGGGGACTCACATGGCCTGGCCAATGTTTATAAAGGATTAATCAGGTGGTTGTTGTCATTGGAGATGTGCCATGTACTTTGTTATTATAAGTGCCATTGTATGTTTATCACTGTTATGTTGATGATGTTGAGTCATCAATTATTATTCTTAATTATTAGGTTTGATTGTATTGATTTGAATGCCCTTTCTTGTTACTCTTCATGCACTGGTCAATGTGTTTTTATGTATTATAGTTTTTATGAATTTATATTATGTGTTTGTAATTCTATGCATTTATGTATTATGTGTATTCTTAATTTGATATTTATATATTATATTTGTGTTTGGGCCTGTTCTGTGTGATTTAATACTTCTATCTCACTTGTCTCAGGTGAGGTCGAGTCTATCGGAATTTAAATACAAGCAAGGGGTCAGGGGTCAGGGGTTTATGTTTTGATTATGGAGCCGTTCGCGCCATTGGGGTCAGAATGTCACTCATCCACGCAAGTTACTGCGTTTGCGGTTTTTTGGTCATGGTCTGTCATGTCACATATAGGGTCCAGCTGACAGAGGTTGCTTTAAAACGTTAGTTTGGCAGAACCCAGTCGGAGGAGTCGCAATAAGAGACTACAACAACGGCTAACAAATATGCCCCGAGTTTCAACCAACCGACACAAAGGCTACAAGTACCAAGCCGAAAACCTGGGAATTATATCTGGTTAAAGTTGTACGCGAAATGGATTAAATGGACGGGTTAATTTGGACAACAGAAACTATTAATGTGGCAACAGGAGCCCAAATGCCTTAAAAGCACGACCGCGCCGCCGAATATACATCCGGTATTTTGTGCGCATTGGGGACGGCAGGGGGATATGCAGGTGCCACGGCGTGCGTAAAGGCAACGGGACTGTCATACCGCCGTATGCTCTGGTAGGTATCACTTCCCTGATGAACTAATGAAGATGATATTTAACACTAACTTGAAACTTTTGAAAGGATGGTGTAGAGGTGGGCTATGGCAACGTGCACATATGTCAAAGATGAATACACAGTTGTATGGTCAGAAGTTACGCCACTGAACAGTCTCCAAAATAACGTTATTCTCGCTTGACAGGGCTCTGCAAGCGCTGGCCAAGGAATGTATCGTCGAGGTCCTCATCTTGGAACCGTTCCTGGCCAGCCTCAGAGCTTTGTTGTGGTTAGGATTCCCCCCACAGCTAAGGAGGCTTACCAATGGACATACCTTCTGGAACACGCGCAACTGAGACTTCGTTCATGACAGCCTGTGAGTTTGGGAAACCTATATTGGTGGGGATGGGTAGGCAACCAGCATGCACACACAATAGACAGCACAGGCTCACATCAGCCCTCTCCTATGGCCATATTATTGACCAGGAACACAGCACACACCAATGCTGGTGTGTCTTTGGTCTTTGGGGCCTACGAGGGGCCCTATGTTTTTTAGGGCAACGCCTTCAGGTTTTATGCATTGCCCTAAAATGTTGAGCTTATCTAAAGGACTCAGTTGTGGGCCCTAACAGACAGCAGTTCCTAGCTATTTTCCATCATCACCGGGAGGCTAGCCCAATATTAAAATGTGTTTGAATTCTGGTTTTATATCCCCTCGGACCTTGCTACATTTGTGTTGGCTTAGCTGCAGTGGTTTGGGTATGGAATTTGATTGATTGAAAACTTTATTGAACAACAATCAACAAGAAGTGTTCAAAAGGATAAAAACACAATAAAGCCCAGAGGCTTGTTTCCATTGTTGTCCTTAAAATTATTAGGAGACAAGCGATCAATACGTTTTATGTATTTAAGTTGTACGCAAGCCAAGTAGTAATTGGGTGGGCCCTACCCTAACCCATGTGTGTCTCATGTCCATCTTGCTGCTAGATGGGGATGGACCACTCCTTATATGCTTTAATTATTGGAATGGGGAGTCGGCGTGTTAAATCAAGGCTATTATTGTCTTCCTTCCCGTAAACCAGTGCAGCTTAAGGCCATTAAAGAAATGATGTGTAAAGTTAAATGGACAGGGAATCCAGTTTTGTTTCTTTTTTAAACATCTTTGTTTCTCTTCTTTGATCTTCAACATAGTCTTCCATGCTATTTTCGTCACGGTTGCTAAAATATATCCTTGTTCAGAAAGGAGCTGGTGTAAAAGCCTAGGTCTCCTGCCAAAACAGTTGGTGAACTGAAATTGTGTTTGAATTTTAGGGGGTTCATTTGCACTTCAATGGGCGTCCTGGTAATACTTTAATAGACTCGGGCAGTGGGCAGATGTTGCGTGCCCTGATATGATCCGGTGGTAATACAATGCGTCCATTGAGAGCAAAAGGCCTACTATCAAGCTAAAGTGCAGATCACTGTCATTAATTAGGTCTACTTGCACTTCTTTGGTCACAGACTGGGCTCAGTCACATATCTCTCCGGGTGACAAACTGTATTCAAACAGCGCATTTAATATTCTGCATCTGAGTGCTCATAGCAGATAATTGTAGAACAGTTCTGCATAAAATGGGATTCTTACAAGTATAAAATCATTGTTTTCATTGTGTATGTATGTATGTATGTATGTATGTATGTATGTATGTATGTATGTATGTATGTATGTATGTATGTATGTATATGTATATATATAGTCTTTGTTTCTCTATGTATGAATTGTATCATAATCTGTGAAGCGAAGCAATCCAAACTGCGGAATAGGAAATATGAATACTGAATATCAAAAACACATTTTAATTGGGGTTCATATGGAATATGTCATTAGGATATACCTTAAGATGTCTCATTTGATGTTTAATTTGTGGAAAGATTAATACAATCTGCAATCATTATTGGGCTCACAATAATGGAGATGAACCCATAACTGAAACAAAACTTTCCATCTTTGGTCAAGACAATGATGTTTGATTCACTTAAAGCAATTGTGGTTATGCAGGCCCTTGAAATCCAAATTCTCACAATTTGAAAAAAAAAGATTTTGATTGAATAGAAATGGTTCACCAAACGTAATGTCCTAAGAAAATATATAGACCAGGGGTGCCCAACCTTTTTTGACCCAAGATCTACTTTTCAAGTAGCCAACCTCCCGAGATCTACCAGCAAACCTACCTTCAAGCGGGGGGGGGGGGGGGGGGGGGTAGAGAACAATTGTTGACGGGGGGGGGGGGGTAGAGAACAATTGTTGACGGGGGGGGGGGGGTTGTATCGTGAACCTACGGACTTCAGTGGGGGTTTCATTCCGTCTGCGCACGGCACCTTCTCAACGATAATCAATAATCTTCCTCCCACTCAGGGTGAAAATGGTAGGTCTTAGCTTGTTTCCCCTCAGCCATGCCAACGTTTAGGAGTGTGTAACTACTGTTGACGGCTTTCAACAGCACATGCGCTACCGCACGTATATGTCCCGCGCAAATTTAATTTTATTTAAAAAAAAAAAAAAAAAAGATTTTTTTTTTTTCTTCACCCCTCGCGATCGACTTGGGATCTGTCGGCGATCTACTGGTAGACCGCGATCGACTGGTTGGGCACCCCTGATATAGACAGATAATTTTACATTCATTGCCCTGAATAATCAGCACAATCTGTTTTGTGGGGATATAAAACCAACCAGAATTCAAGCAAAAAATAAGAAACTTAATCGCAGACATTTTTTATCGAATGCCTCAAGAGGCAACAACAAAGAAACACACTTCTTCTCATTGGTATTTACTTGTTTACTCGCCACATCGCTACAGATGACAATAAAATAACAAAGAACAGAAACAAGCATTCTCCTATTCCCAGCCTACCAAAATACATGGTTTTAACAAAAGGCGGCCCTGTGTAGACTTGAGAAAGCTTGCAGTCTTTAAAACCTGAAAATGCAGGCATGTAAAAGTCAAATAGGCGTTGTGCCATTGTATTGTATTGAGACGTCATGTGACATCCTTTCCAGGGAGAGACATTAGATTATGGATTGAAATGTTCAATTTCAAGCCCTGTGGATTGGCTGGCACATGACCATCATTGGATTGTATTTGTTTTGCTTGTAGGATGCCTCATGATAAATGAGCCTGCTGTAATTCGGTTGAAATAGTGCTGTTTCTTTGTGTTCTGTTTATCTGGCAACATGGTAGTCGTTTTCAGCGTGTGTGCATGACGGTTTCCTTTAGTAGAGTCCAAGCACATATTTTGTACGGCTCAAAGTAAATACTAGGCGATGAGTTATTAAATAAAGTGGCCCTATATCAATCTGAAAATATGTTCTTTGTTATATTGCCAATTATTTGTTAGCAGTTAAAACCCTGGCATACAAATTATGTTTAATTCACTGGACTACAATGTAATTTTCTGTGCGTTTGCTCATCGTTATTATTATTTTTGGAGCTGTTTTGTGGAGAGGCAGAGCCGGCGGGGCCTGAGGGTGAAATCAGACGAGGCCGTGCGGTTGATTGTGCTATTCAAAGAAGCCTTATTACAATCAGTTGGCGACTGGCTCTGCAGACAAATGACTGATAGAGAGCCTCATAGGGGAAGGAGAGCACAGAAGATAGGCTCTGATATCGTCTATTGGCTCCTCCGCCTCGCGTTCCTTCTGCCAGCGTGGAGAACTTATTAATTTGTTCAGAATTCTGGTGACACAACGGCATGTATTCTCAAGCTGCACACACGGCTTTGTTAATTATCTGCAACAAGACGGAAATACCACCCCGCATTAAATATGTATTTATACGTGGGTGGGGGGGGGGGTCTTATTGGACTGTGTGTGTGTGTGAATGCATTAAAAGGAAATTGGGCATTGACAAAAATCGTCTGCATGGCAGTATCCTAGCAGCTATCAAACCATGTTTGCATGGGATGCTGACAATCAGGGCTGAGGGGGGAAATTGACCGCTGAAGAGATTCAGAGAGTTTTTGCTTTAAGGGAAAAATGACCGATCACGAATTGAGAGGAAAAGCCAAGCTGAGACGGGCCTGTGGTGTTCGGTTTAGTCTGGCAGACGTTATCTTTGTAATGGGGATTATTGACTTTTGGAAGTATAGGAATGTGTCGTTTGTTACTCTAATTTGTTCACGTGGAGAAATTTAAGCAAACTATCATGTGTTTAAACTAAAGAAACGTACACACACACGCTCGGGGTCAAAAGTTGTCACTTTTTTTTTGTTATTGTTCCGCCCTCTTATAATTTAATTTCATATGATGTTGACAAGGATAAGTAGTAATTAATAAATTAATTTATTAGTGGCTACACCAGTTAGGTGGGGTTGCCTTGTGTTTGAAAACCATACAATAATGACCGCTCGCTTGGAACAGCCCGACATCCAAACAGAAAGGGACATTTCTAGCGGTATGTTGCTAGTGTGGTGGTGGTGTATCCAATGGTGACATCTTGATAGCAGTTGGATGTTTAATGTAGAAAAGTATTTTGATATTCAACAGGATAATCCCGCTTCGAAGTACAGACAACTGATGCAGAGGCAATCGTGTGATCACCGGTTTGAGTCCCCTGTATCGAGCTTTGTGTAGCCGAGCAGTCGGATAGACGGCAATAACCTCTGAAAAGATGGTCGGGTCAACATTCATACAGAGTCCGCGAATTAGAACGTAGCCTGCCCTAAAATCGAGCTCAACCAAAACTCATAGAAACTGGATATGTGAAAATGGTGCCAATGGATGTAAGGCATAAAGACTAGCAGTAAGCCGCGAGCAGGGTAAAAAGCAGGTAAACTTTGCCGCCAGTAGACCTCGGTGTAACGCACATAGACCATCAAATAGCGGTTGAACTGACTTTCAATAAGTTGGTGGAGACTATACGCAGAAAATAAAGGCATACAAGTCGACACAATACCCAACAACGGTTTGAGATTTGGACCTTGTATCCGATTTAGTTTACTTCGTCAACACGGACACACAATAACAAACAGCACAGTAAACTGTAAAATAGTAACGGATCGTCCCCCCTGAATCCCAGAGCGAACCCCTGAAACACTGTAAGAGAATATTACAATTAATTGTAATTTGTTCCAACATTTAAAAGTGGAGACCTTTTGATACTTTGAAAATGAAAAGCAGCCCTCTGGTTAGCACTGTGAAATCACAGCGGAACCAGGCCTCGGGGTCTGCCGCTAATCAAATCACACACCCGCATCACAGAGGAATAGAACCGCGTAGAACCACAGAAGGGCTTATATGCTAATGTACCCCCCCACACACACACGTGCACATACTAGACATAGCATACACAGCGCAGAGAGGGGCCTGTTCTGATTAGGATAATGAACCGTGGCACCTGCTTAGGTGAAACGCAACAGGAACATCGTCTCGGATACTAAATTCAGTACGTCTAAATTAGCATCCTGTACACAGCGAGCGTTTACCGTGCGGACTCTGTGTGTGGGTATGGGTGTGTGTGTGTGTGTGTGTTACAAACCCTAGGCACACGTCAAGGGGATTTATTATATATTTTTTTTAAATGTTTTTTATTCAACACTCGTTTTATTTATTTTTAACTGGACAGAGTCAATTTGCCCCCACTACCACTGTCACTTTTCCCAGAAAAAAACCTGACTAAGCCGGTTAGAACGCCTGCCCGTAGATATTGAATCTGACAGTTGGGGGCGGCTGAGGCGAGGTGAAGGAGGGGGTTCTTGAAATGAAAATGTTTTTGAGTAGCACCTCCACCACCATGACAGTGTTGGTTTTCTGTCCGTGTTGGTGGGCTCCTCTGTCGATAAAGTGTGTGTGTGAAGGGGGGGGGGGGGGGGTACTCTAACTGCCACTGGGTCTCCTGGGTAATAGGGCATTGGCACAGCTCCAACCCAAAACAGATCTGACAGGAAGGGGCACAGAGAGCCATTACCATCTGAGTGGAGTGTTTATAGGAATCCCCCCCCTCTCCCCCCCACCAGCTACAAAAAAAGGAAGAAAATAAATAGGCCTTCAACACTGTACGGACCATCAGAGAAATACGGAGAAGCCGGAGACAGAGAAAACATTGTGATGACAAATGGGATGTTTAGCACGCGACCAACCCGTTCCAAAGAAACGCCACGTCGTATGAAATACCGGGCCATTCTTTTTTATTACGGCCCTCTTAAATCCTATATGCAGATAATATTAACTTTATTGTCATTGGCCTTGCCATTTGGTAGGGGCTACTTTGTCTTTACTAGGCTCCAACACAGGAGCAGTTCCATTAGGAAGCGTCTGGCCCTCTATGGAAGTCCACAGCAACCTGGCCCTGTTCCTATCTGAAGGGAATTTTCCCGTATTTCATTCACTCATTCACTGTATAGAGTTTTAAGCCAGGAACTAAGCCAAGCTGTGTGTGTGTGTGCGTGTGCGTGCGCGTGTGTGCGTGCGTGCGTGCGTGCGTGCGCGCGCGCGTCATATAGTGTAAATGGCAGTACACCGCTTTGTTCCCAACTGCAATCACAGCTTGTGTGTCAATCAATGTCAGTTCCACTGTTTCCCTATGAGTGAGTCAACAAATAACCTGTGGATTATAGATACCAGGAATAACGTTTAACACAGCATGTCAGAAAGGGCAGTCATGGTTTGCTCAACATAATAAAAAACTTTGTTGACGTTCGTGGGTACAGTAAACATTTCCAATGCCAATAGTGAGCCCCAACTACGACCTATAGACGTCACTGTTAAACTCTGGGATTATAGGCAGTGTAATACGTCTCAAATATCAACAAAAAATATCAACGTCATTAACTAAACATGTTTTTCTTTAGACAAGGTTGATTTCTTACAGCCTTGTGGCTTCTACAGGAGCATATAGCATTGTTTCACATAATCAAAGCTAGTGGTAAGTCTTCCATGGATGCCCCCCCCCTGCCCCCCCAAAAAATGATTTAGTTGTAAAACACTAAAACTCGATCTAGTAGAGTTTGCTAATTGGAAAACTAACATATTGCAGGTGTCCATTAAACAAGTATGATGATGATTTTGTTGGTTGATGTAAATTTCAAGCCATTATAGAATCTATGCTACCCTATCACGTGCCCACAAAGATAAATGATGGATCAACATGGCAGTTGACAGTCCACTGGGTATGCCGGTAAGTCTGGGTGGACAGTTCCACGTGTTATTTCATTTAGGGTAGATTTAGAAAAGATTTGCATGACATCCTCACGCTTGGTTGTGAAATAATGTCCGTCTAGCCTCCTACAATCCTCTCCTCACCTGTCGAACCCACCGCCTCATCAATATTCCAGCCCCCCCTTATCACTCCTCCCCAGAGATCACTCCTCCTGCTTGTTCGGGAAGAACATGAAGACATTAGCTTATGACCAGAAGCGAGCCGTTTTTCTGTGTTCTCCCTGGGCATCGTGTTAAAATCTAAACACAGCTCTTGCACATGTGCTGGAGGTTTTTTTTCCCCCTTTTTTTTTTGTCTTCTCAAAACACGCTCCAGTGCTCCTGAAACTCCCTAATCACCCGTCCTTAACCACCCGGCCGGCAGAATGTCATTACCGGCTCATCTAAGCCACTGACAGACACATGCTGGGGAGCGGGAAAGACACAGCCCCTCCAAAATCTCATTAACAACGCCGCACACATCGCACACACATCTGAGGAGGGGGGATGTCCAGTCTGGAACAATCTTCATTACATCCCCCGACTGCGTAACTGCGGCCACCGAAGGCGCGGCATCTCCACACAAAATGGCGGTACGTTCTTCTCCAATTTGTCATTTCCATTACAGGAGTTCAGAGGGGCTTTACCTACTACCGAGGACTAACACTCCGTGCCCGGCTCTTCAAAGCCCGGCTCCTGTCATACGGAGAACCAGAGTTTGCACAGCGCTTTGGTGGTATAAGTGTATGGTGAAACCTTGCTGTGCCCTCGAAAAAAAAGCCCTGGATCTAAATCCATGAAAGCCTACACACTGTCACACCATTACCGTTTGCGGCCCAAGAAACGGCTCCGTTCAGGAGCAGAACACGGACATTGAGGGACCAAATGCTCGCCCCCGTCGTCTTTTAGGTTTCGTCCTTTTTAAGGTTTCGTGAAACACGTGCATAGACCTGCATGTAAAAAAAAAAAGAGGTAGTGTAGAAGCAGTGGTACAAAACTGTAGGTACGTCAATGTGGACACCAAGTGGTGTTTTTAAAAGACGGCCCTCAGTGTCGGTGACGCACAGACAATTGACGTGGGTCGGGATGGCGTTAGTGATTCAAGCCCCGTTATGCAGTGTTGCCACTTGCCAGATCTGATTGGCAATTTGTAGCCCAACTACAGTCTAAAAACCGCCCTCTCAATGAAAAACCTGCCCAACAGGTATATTGGCAGATAACTTGTTAAAAAGGAACCTCTGTCATCTTCCACAGCACACACACACACACGCGCAAACCTAACAAGGTCTGTGTATAGAACACACTGACGGCAGCAGAAAATGTGTCTTACATCAATGAGCTGACCCTAATACACAAAACACCAATTAGGCATGTCAGACGAGGAACTTCGCACTATCCAACACACACACACACAGCCACAGAAAATGTGTGTTTGGTACATGATCTGTAATAAAACAACCTTTGAAATAGGAGTGTATGAAATTATCTTACATTTAAGTAGAAATTCAACTTGAAATCATCTTTCAAGAACTTAAATAACAAGAACTATGTACAGTCAACGCCAGCTCGACTAATACGTCATGAATCAAATCTCCCCAACAACTTGCAAAGTGAGAAGTCTACTGGCCCTCCCTTGCCCCGCAATACTGTTGGACAGTTGACTATCTCCCAGCCTGTAATACTAACGTTATTGGGTCAAAACGAAACATCAACTCAACCGCATGTCTATTGGTACTGATTGATGTTTGTGTATAATAATTTTCCAGACTAACGTGATCAAAAGTAGCCCAATTGGCTGGGAAACCGCCCAATCTGGCAACATTGCCGTTGAGAATTATCAATGAATGCTTCGGGAACTATTCCGTAGAGCGAAAAACAAGAGCCAGCCAGAGATGAGCAAACAAGCCTTCTACTGGAGTACAACCTCCTCTCACTATTTGTGTAGATATAGCATTATATATGCTACATATTTTAGTTTCATTTTCTTAAGAAGCGTGTAGTTATCATTAACAAACTGTAATTGACGTTGGTCCTATTATTCAACCGGAAATGCTAATGTTTTTTTGCTATGCTTTATCGTTAATTGACATAGAAGGCCAACCCTTTTGAAAATTATATAAATATAAATAATGTATGCTGCAACAAGCAAGTTGCTGCATAAAGATGAAATGTCATCCAATACACGACACAAAGAAACAAGTCCAACATTTGAAGGTCCGAAGACGGTGTTAACAATAATGTAGCTGGAAAATGGGTTTTAGTCCCTGCAACATTAACATGACATACACCTATCTACATAACTACATATACCAGCTATAAATAAAGAGATGCAGAGATATTGACATCAATTACTCTTTAGTTTTCTTAATTCAACCTAGCAAAGATGATACATATTTGGTTGCTTGACGCCTGTAAAAGAACAGTTGTCAAACAGGCATTAAAAGCATTTATGATTCTTCATACGTCACGATTGTGTATTTATATCATGTGTTGGAATAGCATGCATTAAAAATGGTTTTGTTGGCTCATTAAAATCATAGCAAGCAATGTGAGAGTTTAGACCATACATGGGTGTGGATAGGAAATGGTGTTCCATGTTGCACGCAAAACACTTAAAACAAGACTTAATTATCGATTCAGAGAAGCTGTAATTAAAGTTAAATCGTTATCAAGGAGAGTTCGTCAACCTCCAGCCCACTGTCACTTCATGGGTGCATTGTCTATTTATTTTATGATCAATATTTTATTACTTTTTGCATTGATTTGTTGTGGTCCTTCAGAATTGGATTATGCATTTATTTATCTTTATTAGTCGACATGCTTTGAATAAGATCAGCAATATTTATTGACGCGCGGTAGCATGTATCTAAAGATATTGTTTGTGTTGTTTATAGCCTGCCGTTCTTTACTTTGTTTTTCTTTTTTGCTTTGACCATGAATTATAAAAACTGCTTTAACAACTCTGCTGTATCCATCCCTTGTGCTGTCTTATGCTTTTTACATTTGTTGGTGGTAAAGTTCTGCAATTTTCATGAGGTCCAAATGGATGTTATGTTACAATATAATATACTGTGGAGAGCAGCACGGGAAGGGTTAAACAGGAGCGCAGGTTCAACCAATTATGCAGTTCCGTGCCCCATACACCGCACGACTTCGGACTGCCTTTATCGAACGCACACCGAACATAACAGAAACACGGCACACCTGACCAACACACACAACACTCTCACTAGTGGTCGCGTTCACACAACAATGGAACTACACACAATTAACACACAACCAATAAAGACCCCAAACCCGTTAACCCCACTTATCCAAACAACTACCAAAAGGACGACAAAGCCCCTTTGGTCAACAGGCCACCTGGATACCCAGAATCCCCACATTTCACTGGACTTTAGCTTTGTTGAATGATCATTTTACCGTTCTGGTTAAAAATGATATTGACTAGATAATTTTGGCTTGCTGCTCTGCCAGTGGCACTTATTGCTGCAGTTGAAGCAATTTCTACCTTGAGTGTTGAACGCCACCGTCGGGAAGCCATTACCCGCATTGGTTTCTATTAACTCCCCCGCCGATTCACTGGATGGGCCTGCAATTTCAAGCCAATCCTCGTCTGTTCTTCAATGTCCATCACCACTTGTGAAGTGCCCGGTTAGGGTTAGCGGAGCCCTCTCAGCTGTATCTCTATTAACACCGCAATCGGGTAAAGGAAACAACAAGGATGAACAGGTTGACCTCGCAGTGAAAACGCTCTGCCATTTGCATCTCAAAGGGAGGTTTGCTGGAGTTCAGGCCGACGGGATAAGAGGGGAACATAGAAGCTGCGTTTTTCTAATATCCCCTCCCTCTGGAGCACCTGCGGGCATCCCAGCCTCCTGCTCTCTTCCTCTGGCCTGTGAAACACACACACACACACACACACACACTCATTCCAACTGGGCTCGATTTCCGCCTTCGCTCTTCAACTCCATAATCGGCACTTAAGGATTGGGCAGAATTCGGCGGCATTGCGTGTAATGGCTGCGGTGCCCAGGGCGATTGGCGCTATGTAGAGGCAGTGGGAGGATGGGAGAGAGGAGAGTGGTGTAACACCGGGCAGAGCAGTGCACCGCCATCCAGGGCCCGGTTTCACCACTCTCCCCCTCAACATCATAGGTCAGGGGTCGCTGCTTTCTGAGATCACCTATCCCCGCCAGCCTGGGCTTCACTCTCTGATGGTTTTCTGTGTGTATGTGTGTGTGTGTAAACATGTATTTTTGTGAGTATAGCTTTGTGTGAAAGTCTTATCTTAGTTTGTGTGCCCGTGTGTGTTTTATTGCACGTATGTTTGAGTGTTGTTTCTTGTGGGTGTGTGTATGTTTGTGAGACCGTGGAACCTCTTGGGCCCACTGCTAGCAACAACGCACCTCTTTCCATCAATAAATAGAAGCAAATAAACGGCCCCCCTTCAATTGTTTTGACTGTTTTCCCATCAAATAAACCAAAATGGATCACACTTAAAATGTACCCTCAAACTTTTACGACATATCAACAGCATTGGCAATATATTCAAATCCTCTCGTTACAGGATTGAGGGAGGGTGGGGGGGGTGTCAAATCATAGGGCAACCAATCTGTCATTGTTATTCATAACATGTTTTAAGTACGGACCGCTCTATACCGGCGGGGACACACGACAACGTATTAAGTGACTGACAGTTTAATTTTCGGCTTTGGCATTATGGCAATCACCCTCCCCCTCCTCCCCCCACCTGACCGCTCTGTTCCCGCCTTCTGCGTAAGCCACTCGCATATCACCTGGGAATGCTTCACCGCAGCTGACATTTTTATTCCCAACAATGATGTGATAGCTGTTGCACAAGCTCCACCGGGGGCCGCCGTTAAACCACTTCACCGCTGACGTGGACGTTAATCGGTCTGTTTGGGACCTAATCGCTGTTGTTGTTTTGGTTTTTGTTGCTGTTGTCCCGCTTTGATTAGTTTACAACCCACCGGTGAGAGTGATCGCATTTGAACGTTGTTCTTCTCTATGTCTAGATAACTTGTTCATTGTCATGCGACTTTGTTTTTTTGGGGGTTAGCACACGCAGCAAACGTACTGCTCCTCGAGTGACCTCTGACCCCCTTCGTCTTCGTCTGATGCCGACGACGTGATTGGACGAGACGCTGCCGGAGCGTAACATGCTTTGACAGGATGTCAGCGGGCAGAGTTGAATTGCGGCTGAATATGTTAACCTGGATCGGGTTGAACGCTAGAGAGAGTAGGAGACGGGGACGATGACTGAATGCCAACTTTCAATGAGCGAAAACATAGCGTCTGGACCTCCTCAGCCACCGTAGCTCCGTTTATAGTTTTGTGGTGTACACTGACTAGATGGGATTTCTCTACAATTTATTACACATTAAGTATGCCTAATGTAAATAAATGTACGCCTAAACGCAGAACAACAACAACGATATATTTTGATCTTGTCTTTATATTTCTCTGCGGTGCTACTGCTCAGCATTCAAAAGCCAACGCTAAACAACAAGGGCAAATAGTTGGCAGGGGGACAATATCCTCCTGTTTATTCAGCACAGTGTGAATTATGTGCGGTGCAGTCGCTTTATAAACATCATCTTAAAGCAGCCCTAGCCCTCCACTTCCTGCAGATGAATGGGAGATGGAGACACTCTGACTTTTCTGCGTGACTTCTGCCAAGCACCGTAAGTTTGGAATCTAATTAGAACTTCTGTGTGTGCGTGGGGTGGAAGGGGATGTGTTTGTTTGTTTGTGCTTGTGAGGATATGATTGTGTTTTTGTTTGATTATAGCCGCTAAGGTCCAGCGAACAGCATAAAGCCATGCCCTCCCCCCCTTTGTAAATACTGTGTGATCTGCTGCTGATGACCACTTAGTTGTCCCATTTGAATCCATCCAACTCTTATCTCCTCTGTCATGTCCACACACACACATTTAATTCTTTATTTGAATCCACCAATCACATTACAAGAGACAAGATTCAAATATTTCAGAGATAAGATAAGTCATTGTTCAAGGGTACAAAAAACATCTCCTGCGCCACACTGCTGATATGGAGCAGAACTTTGCTAATTGTTTAGATGTTCTGCTGGAGAGCCCAGCCAGCCTTAACCCACTGAAAACACGGTTGTGGACATGCCCCAAGCTTCCAAAAATAAACACTATTAGCTTGCATACGTAGCCTAGGTCCCTTAGTATTTCCAGAATGGGCTGGTATTTAATGATTTTATCGTTGAAAGCAATTTCCATGCACGCACGCACGCACGCACGCACGCACGCACGCACGCACGCACGCACGCACGCACGCACGCACGCACGCACGCACGCACGCACGCACGCAACGGCACGCACGGCACGCACGCACGCACGCACGCCACGCACGCACGCACGCACTCACGCACACGCACCACGCACGCACCACGCACGCACGCACGCACGCACGCACTCACGCACGCACGCACGCACGCACGCACGCACTCACGCACGCACGCACGCACGCACGCACGCACGCACGCACGCACGCACGCACACACTCCCGCACGCACGCACGCACGCACCACGCCACGCACGCACGCACGCACGCACGCACGCCCACGCACGCACTCACGCACGCACGCACGCACGCACGCACGGCGTGCGCTGGGCGCCGCTACCTTTATACTCAAAAACGTAACTGTCAAATCCCATTTTAATTGTATTTTTTTTTTTATTCAGTTTTTTTTATTCAGTTTATTCAAAAAAAAAGAATGGATAACCGTTGCTTACACATTAAATTCATTATTCACCGATATTTTTCCGTTGTTTGTATTTTCCATCTGCTCTACAAACCACTTCACCCTGAGAAGAGATTTTGCTCTTTTCCTTCAGTCTTAGGCCCAACCCCATTTCTACCCCTTACCCCTTCCCCTTCCCCCTTCAAAACAAGGGGGAGGGGTAAGGGGAAGGGGTAGAAATGGGGGTGGGCCTTAAAAGGGGCGGGTGGGTCTAAACATTAGGTTTCACTAAAGTGCCCGGCCCTGACCATTGCTATCCTCCCGATCTAAGCATTTACAGTTTGCCTGATCCAGGAATTAAAGTTTATTATACGGTTGCACTCCATCCAAGGTCTGCTGCCGTGCATGAGCTCATCAGCAAAATGCTAATTATATCCGAGCGTAGCCAAGCTAAGGAAACCTTGACTTCATCCTTCCTCACGCAGCACTGTGTTCAGCGTTACAATGCTGAACGCTGATATTTTTGCCATATGAACGTTGAGTTGTCTCTTTGGAGATTTAGACGCAGAGCTTTTTCTTCACCAAAAGCTGCGTTTCGAACTTGTTTGTCTTTATTATTATTATTTTGAGCTTTTTCCTGCTTCAAGACACTGCAAGATGGAGAAATTTATTAGAAAAAAATAAGAAGGCTCTCACTCAATATTCAGGGCACTGTTCCCATCCTGGGTAGCATTTACAATGCATGTGACGCCAAAAACTCTCCTCAACAAAACAAGGACTGCCTTGCAGTGGGATCAGGTCATTTAGTCCAATAGTCTCCTCCATTTGACCTACATCAGATACTGTTTCACTCTCAGCTAGTAGCTGACTTCAAAAGTTTAAACGCCCTTTGACATGGAAAACCGACACCAGCTTGTGCTTCTATGATAATCATTCAGGCAGTGCTTGTGCGTACGTTTTGTGTGCGTGTTTATCTGTTCCAGTTTGTCTCTAGTGAGTGATCAGAATACATTCTGATCCCACCTGCACGCACGCACGCACGCACGCACGCACGCACGTAAACCCAGCATCCTTTATCTTATCTTTTATTCCAACCCGATGCCTGCACAGACAAGCAGTCCCTTAATCCGTAGTGGGTCGGTAACAGATGTAATCAACTATTAAAATTAAGCTGATTAATACCTTTGGAGGGACCCTTGTGGTGAAGCTAAGGAGATCTATGAGAAGAGATTTGTGAATAGGGCCGTGATTAGTGTCTAAGTGTAGTGTGCAACGTGTGTCGTGTGTGTATGTGTGGGGATTGTTTTGTATTTCTGCTCGTGAGATGGAAAAGAAGAAGTACAGAAGTGGTGGGCTTGGTTGTAGAAGATTAAGTGGGTTGGGGTTTGCTGGGCCCAAGCGGTTACCATGACGACATTAGTATTTGAAAAAAATCATTAAACAAAGGTGGTGTGAGGTGGTACTGGAATGATGACTGTGATTCCCACCGCTGAGGACAATTAATGTGTGTGTGCGTGTGTGCGTGTGCATGCGTGTGTGTGTGTGTGTGTGTGTGTGTGCGTGCGCGCGCGTGTCCGGATGTGTGTGTGTGCGCAGCTAGCGCATCCGGATGTGTCTGTGCAAAGTCGGCTGAAGACTTTTCTCTTCCGGAAGGCCATTTGTTTTAGAGCCTAAATCACTTTTTTAGGATTTAACTTGTGTTAGATATTGTAAGTAGTATTGGTGTATGTGTAATAATTTTCAAATCCATCTTGCCTTTAGCCTAGCACCGGGACGCCAACCCCATCTCTCGAAGTCGCATTCTGTTTCTCTCTGCAGATGGGTCTGGCCTCGATCTCGTTGAAAGCCTTTTCCAAAAATGTAAAAAAGGAGGGGAGGATTCGGTGCTCGGGGGGAGGGATTTTAAGTTCATGAGGGACAAGGAGCGCCACAGCGTGCCGAATTAAAAACATGATGGTGGTGCGAAGGAAAGTGTAGCAATCTACCAAGCAATCAAAACAGTGTTTATGCGAAATAGGCAGAGTAAAATGTTAAAAGATTGACAGAAATCTCCCCGGAAAGCTTTTCTCCGATTATAATGTTCTTGCTCTACTTTCACCCGGATTTGGCAAGTGCGACGAGGGGGCCAACGTTGCCCTGGATTTGTTTTTTTAAGAATGTAAGGCTGCAGCCATGTTTGTGAATCAATTACGGTCCCGACTGATCAGCCTAAACTGAAGTGCAAACATGAATATATCATGGTCTCGATCGCCTTTACTCTGGGCGAGTTTAGGAATTGCTTGAGGGTGGAGGTTCAAAATATATAATCAAACCTGCATGCTTACCTAATACCCTTCAGCTTCTATACAGCAGGCTTAAACTTAACTTACTTCAACATTGACACGAGGCAGCTATTTTCATCCATGAATCCCACACAAACATCCGTGTACTCTCATCTCTCAGCATATTGCCACTGTCACAAACCTAATTTACCCTGAACCATCCTTCAATGGATGTTTGATGATCATTTGAGTATAAACCCCATAATTTCTATGTGATGCGACACTTAAAGCACCAAATGAGTTGAATGTGAATTGTGTGTCTGCGTTCCTTCACATCCATATTGCTGAAGGTTAAGGGTGTGTGTGTCTGTGTGTGTGTTTGTGTGTGCTAAATGCATGTGCTTTTGTCTGTGGGTAGGTGCGTGAGTGTCTCTCTATTAGTCTTGTTAAAATGGCGATGGCATTGGGCTTATACTGCTGTCTGAAAACCCCACTCCCAAAGAAACGACACACTCAACCGACATACACCCAGAGTAAACTTGCAGCGAAATCACCCCCCTTCACCCCGCGTTAATTGTAAATCTATGTCTGTATTCTTTGTATAGCGCTACTGCCAAGCTCTGGTCTCGTCTTTTATGTATTGTCTCACAGTGAACAATCCATTTACTGGCGGCCGCAGCCTGATACGTCAGCAGTCGACAGTCCCTTCATCAATAGCACAAGCCCTGAAAAAGGAGAGAGGGGGAAACAGACAAAGACAGTGGGAATGATGTAGTGCATTGAAGAAGGTAAAAGAAGGTAACTCACTGAGGCTTCATGCAGCACAAATGTTTTTGAGTCTTTTTGACGATCCAAATGTGTTTTCCAATTGCGTTTTTTCTTGTTGAGGCGCACATTTGCCGTCTGTTTTATCGTCTTTTTTTCGTAATCTGCATCGGTTCGTCAACTGCCATCTGACTATCCCAAGCTTCTATCCGGTTTTTAGTTTTTTTTACTTGCATCCATTACAGTTGATTTGATGGGCATGGAGGGTTTTCAGTGTCGATGAGTTTAATCATGTACATTATGGTTCAATTACGGTGGACTGGAAGTGCAAAACACAACCAAAGCAAAAAACCCAATACAAATACAGCCCTAATAAAAAATGGTCCTCTCCAACTCAAAGACATGCACCCTTAATATGAAAACACAAACTAATACAAAAATCACAAAGATATTATCTCAAACCAGAAGGGGTAGGTATAATATTCCTGAATGAACTGATTGAACGGTCAATTTCATTATTTTTTTTATGTTTCCCCCGCCCCTGAAGAGCGATATCCATAGGCGTTCAAGAACAGGTCATGTTTGTCTTTATCTTCCTCATCCTCATCCTCATCGTCATCCGCTTATCCGGGGTCGGGTCGCGGGGGGAGCAGCTCAAGCAGGGGCCCCAGACTTCCCTTTCCCGGGCCACATTGACCAGCTCTGACGGGGGGATCCCGAGGCGTTCCCAGGCCAGTGTTGAGATATAATCTCTCCACCTAGTCCTGGGTCTTCCCGAGGTCTCCTCCCCACTGGACGTGCCTGAAACACCTCCCAAGGAAGGCGCCCAGTGGGCATCCTTACCAGATGCCCGAACCACCTCAGCTGACTCCTTTCTAAGTAAAGGAGCAGCGGCTCTAATCCGAGTTCCTCACGGATGGCTGAGCTTCTCACCCTATCCCTAAGGGAGACGCCAGCCACCCTTCTGAGAAAACTCATCTCGGCCGCTTGTACCCGCGATCTCGTCCTTTCGGTCATCACCCAGCCCTCATGACCATAGGTGAGGATAGGAACGAAGATCGACCGGTAGATCGAGAGCTTTGCCTTGCGGCTCAGCTCTCTTTTCGTTACAACGGTGCGGTAAGCGAACGCAATACCGCCCCCGCTGCTCCGATTCTCCGGCCAATCTCACGCTCCATAGTACCCTCACTCGCGAACAAGGACCCCGAGGTACTTGAACTCCTTCACTTGGGCTAAGGACTCATTCCTACCCGGAGTAAGCAATCCACACGGTTTCCTGCTAAGAGTCATGGCCTCAGATTTAGCGGTGCTGATCCTCATCCCAGCCGCTTCACACTCGGCCGCCAGCCGATCCAGTGAGTGCTGAAGGTCACAGGCCGATGATCCAATGAGGACCACATAATCTGCAAAAAGCAGTGACGAGATCCTCAGACCACCGAACTGCAACCCCTCCCCACCACGACTACGCCTCGATATCCTGTCCATGTATATCACAAACAGGATTGGTGACAAGGCGCAGCCCTGGCGGAGACCAGCACCCACTGAGAACGAAACTGACTGGCTGCCGAGAACACGAACACAGCTCTCGCTTTGGGAGTACAAAGATTGGATGGCCCTGAGGATAGAGCCCCATACTCCTGCAGCACCTCCCACAGTTTCTCCCGGGGGACCCGGTCATACGCCTTCTCCAGATCCACAAAACACATGTAGACCGGATGGGCATACTCCCAGGCCCCCTCCAGGATCCTTGCGAGAGTGAAGAGCTGGTCCGTAGTTCCACGTCCGGGGCGAAAACCGCATTGTTCCTCTTCAATCTGAGGTTCGACGATCGGCCGAACCCTCCTTTCCAGCACCTTGGAGTAGACTTTACCAGGGAGGCTGAGAAGTGTGATACCCCGGTAATTGGCACACACTCTCTGGTCCCCCTTTTTGAACAGGGGAACCACCACCCCGGTTTGCCACTCCTTTGGCACTGTACCCGACTCCCACGCGATGTTGAATAGGCGTGTCAACCATGACAGCCCCTCAACACCCAGAGCCTTTAGCATTTCTGGCTGGATCTCATCAATCCCTGGGGCTTTGCCACTGCGGAGATGTTTGACTACCTCAGTGACCTCCACCAGGGAAATTGACGACGAAACACCATCAACCTCGAGCTCTGCCTCCAACATAGAGGGCGTGTTATTCGGATTCAGGAGTTCCTCATAGTGTTCCTTCCAACGTCTGACGACCTCCTCAGTTGAGGTCAACAGAGTCCCATCCTTACTGTACACAGCTTGGATGGTTCCCCGTTTCCCCCTCCTGAGGTGCTGGATAGTCTTCCAGAAACACTTTGGTGCCGACCGAAAGTCCTTCTCCATGGCCCTCTCCGAACTTCTCCCACCCCCGCTGCTTAGCCTCCGACACGGCAGCCGCTGCAGCCCTTCGAGCCTGTCGGTACCCTGCAACCGAGTCAGGAGTCCTCCAGGATATCATATCCCGGAAGGCCTCCTTCTTCAGTCGGACGGCTTCCCTGACCACCGGTGTCCACCACGGTGTCCGAGGGTTACCGCCCCTTGAGGAGCCTAATACCCTGAGGTCACAGCTAGCCACCGCAGCTTCAGCAATGGAGGCTTTGAACCACCGCCCACTCCGGCTCAATGCCCCCAACCTCCACAGGAATGCCAGAAAAGCTCCGCCGGAGGTGTGAGTTGAAGATACCTAGGACGGGGGCCTCCTCCAGACGTTCCCAGTTCACCCGCACTACTCGTTTGGGCTTACCAGGTCTATCCGGAAATTTCCCCCATTCCCTGATCCAACTCACAACCAGATGGTGGTCGGTTGACAGTTCCGCCCCTCTCTTTACCCGAGTGTCCAAAACATGCGGCCTCAGATCAGATGACACGATCACGAAATCGATCATCGATCTTCGGCCTAGGGTACTCTGGTACCAGGTACACTTATGAGCACCCTTATGTTCGAACATGGTGTTTGTTATGGATAATCCATGACTAGCACAGAAGTCCAATAACAAACGACCGCTCGGGTTTAGATCAGGGAGGCCGTTCCTCCCCACCACGCCTCTCCAGGTGTCTCCATCGTTGCCCACGTGGGCGTTGAAGTCTCCCAGCAGAACTACGGAGTCCCCTACTGGAGCCCCATACAGGACTCCATTCAGGGTCTCCAAGAAGGCCGAGTACTCTGAGCTGCTGTTTGGTGCATACGCACAAACAACAGTCAGAGTTTTCCCCCCTACAACCCTTAGGCGCAGGGAGGCGACCCTCTCGTCTACCGGGGTAAACTCCAACACCGCGGCGCTCAGCCGGGGATTTATATCCCCGCCCGGCGCCTCACGCCCTCGGCAACTCCGGAGAAGAATAGAGTCCAACCCTTATCCAGGAGTACGGTACCAGAGCTGAGACTGTGCGTGGAGGTAAGCCCCACCAGATCTAACTGATAGTGCTCCACCTCCCTCACAAGCTCCGGTTCCTTTCCCCACAGCGAGGTGACGTTCCACGTCCCCAGAGCCAGCTTCTGCCGCCCGGGTCTGGTCCGTCGAGACCCCTGACCTTCGCTGCCACCCATGTGGCTGCGCACCCGACCCCAACGGGTCTTCCCACAGGTGGTGGGCCCATGGGATGAAGAGAGGGGGGGTGCCACGTAGTTTGTTCGGGCTGTGCCCGACCGGGCTCCGTGGCAAACCCTGCCACCAGGCGCTCGCCATCGAGCCCTCAGTCTGGGCCTGGCTCCAGACGGGGGCCCCGGGCTTCCTCCGGGCCGGGTCACATCTCCTCTTTTTTCGTTCTTCATTGGAGTTTTTTGAACCATTCTTAGTCTGGCCCCTCACCTGAGACCACTCTGCCATGAGAGACCCTACCAGGAGCACAAGGCTCCAGACAACACAGCTCTCAGGTTCTCAGGTTCACAGGGACACGCAAACCTCTCCACCACGATAAGGTGACGGTTGTCTTTATCTTATTGAAGGTTATTCATATGATTTAAAATGTATAGAGTATACTCTAGGGATCATTATAAAATAAAGAGTATAGTAAGCAATAGAATATATGCAAAAGCTGAAAAGCACTTGAGGGAAGCAGGGGTTTTCAAAACATTGAAACGACGCTGAAAAATGTCAGCGGAACATGATTAAAATGTTTGGCACAGTAAGGGCAACGCATATTCCTGGCTTCTCTTGCTGGCGCTCTTCTGTACTTTTACGTTGGTACATCCAATCAGCGACAACGAATCCTGTAGCATACCCTTTTCAGTTTGAGTTAATGTCATTGTGTGTTCGCTTGTATGTTTTTGTATCAGGTAAAGGCGTGTGTGCGTTCATTTGTATTGACTCGGTGTGTTTTGGGTGGATGTCTTTGATTTAGGGGGGTTCAAGTCTAGGGGGGGGGGGGGGGGGGGTTGTATTAGCACTTATGTTTTGCACTTGTAGACAATGTAATAATTCATAACAATGTTTTTGGACGTTGGAAAGAATTGTACGAAAAAATGCAATTAAAAAAATAACTGACCTAAAACAACACACCACCTCTGTGGTCATCTAGCTCTCACGGCAGTGAGAGCTAGATGAGGACAGAGCTAGAGAGAGAGAAAATAAAAGATGGACGCCAGTTTGCTCCTAGGGGCTTGTGCTGTCTCGAATTGATGTAAGAAATGAATCTCGTCAAAGAAAAAAAGAAAATAGACTCCATTTCAATACGCAAAATGATACCAATCTCCATATACGTGGCTGTCAGTCAATCCCGGGTAAAAGCAAGGGGATGCTGGAAGTGGAATTCAATATCTAGACGGACCACAGGCGTCCAGGCACTTCACAGGATACACTCCGTGTGTGCGTGCGTGCGCGCAAGTGCGCTTGTGTGTCGAAACAGGGGAGCTGGAGGAAATATGCGTATAGAATTTCTCATCGCCCACTCATTTGGTTTGAAACGCTAGTAGTGTGGCGTCCACAACTGCGCATGATTGTAAATGAGTGACGGTCTTGAGGCGTTTAGGCCTCATCTCGCTGTGCGCTCCTGTCGCCAGACTGGGCTCCAAACAGCCAAGTGGGTTGAATGTTTTCGGCGGGGGTTTAGGCCTAAGATATAGGGGCGTTCTGGGCGGAGGCAAGCCCGTTGTCTAGCTTGTTAGTGTTTGTGTTCAGAACACAGCTCACCCTCCTGATTAAATATTGTAGCGGGCCAGTGGGTGTGGGGTTTCCACGCTACCAAGTTGAGTAGACAAAATGACGCAACACACAGAGCAGTTCCAAGCAGAATGGTTTATTTACCTAGTAAAACCAAAACCCGGGTTGGAAAAGGGTCGTCCACCTCCTCTATGATCCAGACAACACTTCACCTATCTCTTTCCCTTAAGCCCTTCCGTGCTTCCAGTCGATCACACAGATCCTGCCTGTCCTGTGCTAGCCCTAGCGCCAGCTCTAGCTCCAACTTCTCCCTTAGCCTTCCTTCCCCTTCACGACTGTTTGCTCGCCCTCATAAGCCCAAGCACCCCTGGATAACGATCCCCAGGCTTGCCTCGTTAGAGGGAGGAAGTCCATATATGGCTTGGGGGTGGAGCCAGCAGGTTTCCAGACCTACCACTCCCCTCACTCCTCCCTGGCGTCTGCCACAATATATATCTGAGAGGATTTGGGTGGTTGGGTGGGTTGGTGGGTGTTGTGTTGGAGGTGGGGATCGAACTTTCTCCATGCCGTAATTTTAATTTCTGTTTACAATGGCACACAAGGTCACGTTGCAAAATGTCTGGATGCAATTACAGGGTGTATTTACCTTTTGTGTGTGTGTGTGTGTGTGTGTGTGTGTGTGTGTGTGTGTGTGTGTGTGTGTGTGTGTGTGTGTGTGTGTGTGTGTGTGTGTGTGTGTGTGTGTGTGTGTGTGTGTGTGTGTGTGTGTGTGAGCTTGCTTACACCTGTGTTCATATAGCTACGTCTGGGTGATTTAAAGCGATGCATTCAGAAGCCTTATAAACAGGAACCACTGCCACAGGAGAAAGATTTATGGGAGTGGTTGCATCTCCCTTGGTGACAGACAGAGAACAAAGACTTCATCCTAATTATGAACACGTTTAGAATGCTGCTTTCATCAACTCTCTGTTTGTCCCTCTGTCTGTGGGTTAATGCACCATTGGTTTCTTATTGTATCCCTTTATCAAACAGCAGTGAGCATCAATCATAGACCAGGATCTTAAAATGCCAGTCAGCGACGCATCATAGAAGCTATTTTATGCTAGGTCACCGCTACACAACGCTTTCCTTTACTTTTTATTTTTGATGCAACATTCACCAAGAGTGTCTTGTGATTATTCATCTCAGTGACTGATCATTGCTGCCATGTTGCACAGGCTTTTGTTCTCCTAGGCAAGCACGCACACAAACACACACGCGCGTGCGCACGCCCCCCCCCCCCCTTTCCCCGTGTTTGGCGAACAATAATCTGTGTTGTATCCCATTATTTCTGTCACTCTTGCTATAATCATGCCTCTCTACGCCACCATTTACTCCTTTTAAACTCTGATCCCCAATCAGTAGCTTCTTTCTTCGTCCAATCAGGGGCCGGCTGTTTCCCTCTCGTGCCTCAGCTACATGACATTCAACTCTAACGGAAGATATAGGAAGCAGTGGGCCATGGCCATGAAATCCATTTCGTGTTGGCGTACACGTTGATTCTTTTAATGTTTTTTGGGCAAAAACCCAAAAGTGCGTCTGCTCTCGGCTACGGATGTCTGATACATCAGGTAGACTGCCGGAGGAGTGCACCGTCATCATTGCTATCTTGAAGATGTGACGCTCTTCAATGCCCATTCATCTGAACTTCCCCCCACACACACACGTACTAACACACAGACCCCCTCCCATCACCAGCACCTCTATTTCCATTTCAAAGCCATCTGCTCTTTGGGATGTAGTTCCATCTTAGGCAATTGTTAAACGAACACTCCTTACTGCTGACTAGGACAAAGATATTTTTGAAAAAAAAGATGGCAGAGGGAGTTACTGCATCGGTAATGAAGGCGATGGAAAGGTAGGGCGAGCGCGATCAAAGGTATGGTAATAAGAGAGAGAGTGAAAGAGAGAGAGAGGTTTGGAAAAACAAAGGGAGGTAGAGGCAGGTGCAGTGAGTCTCCCGTGGAATCCAACTGTGTGTGTCTTCTCTGTGTGTTTGCACGTGTTGATGGTGGATAGGTGGTGGGGAGGTTCCAAAAGAGGAATGAGCAATGTTTATACAGGTGGATTGCGTGCAGGGCTATAGATAGTCTTCAAAAAAAGCACAGAGGATTGCGTAGAAGCCATCCATCGGAAAACACTGTAGAAAGGGTTTCTCAGCGAATCTTGTCTTTATTTTTTTCACACTTTGAAAACCATTACAGGGCACACGTGTTTCGTGTGCCCTGTGCTGTTTGGCAGCAGTGCCTTGAAAGGGGAAGCCAAATGTTGTGGCCACGGTGCTCCGTCGGGGGGGGCTACCGGTGACAACTGCCCTTCGGAAAGGCTGTGGATGCTAACAATAAGTTCTGACAGTTGGTGGAATTGGATACAACTATAAAGAGATTCGGGAAAAAGGTAGCGGAACAAGTTGTTGGCAGAAGGTGAGAGGAAGAGGGGAGAAGTTCCAAACTGCGCTCTGAATATTTTAACATTTCGAGTTCCACTCCTGCTGTCGTACAATGCCAATTATGGTTTCAACACCCCTTTGGAGTGCCGGCGTTTGTTTTTCCCCGCTCTCTTTCTCCACCACTTTTGTGTGCTAGCTCTCCACTGTTCCTCCACTGCCGGTCATCCACTTGCTCCCTTGAATGTTCATTTTCTTTTTCTTTCGACTTTCGCCGACGGTTGAGGTTAAACCGAGTGCCAAAAAAGACTTGCAAGATGAAAGAAATTAAATAAGGAAAGCATGAAAAATGGATGGTTACCTACGGAAAAAAAAGTTCAGAATAGTATATCTCAGTGTAAAATCAGACGCTTCTAAATTATGCATTGCACATTCGTTATTTATATCGGCAATAACATACAACATTCCTTGCATACACACTGTAAGTAAAAATATGCACCATCTACTCAATTAAATTAAGGCAACAGATTGCAAGCAATAATGTTAATAAAAAATAAATGTGTGGTATTGAGTTTATATAAATTAAAAGGAAATAATAAACAGTTATCAAAAATGCTCAGTTAGTATGAAAAACAGACTTCTAAATGTGTAAATAGAACAGATATAATTATATTTAAGAGGGTTAAGGTTATAAATAATTACTGGTAAGTAAAAATTATCTACATTAATCAGTGCATTGATTTGAATTAATTCATTGCTGTCCATCAAACCAAAACTTCTTCTTTCTTAGGATTACCAAACTCGACCGAACTAAATTTACTTTAAATGTTGCTATCATTTAACAAAACTCTTTGCAAAAACAGCAGCAATGAAACTGTCTCCAAGCAAATATAATTTAGATTCCGCACCTAATTTATAAATGAGAAGGATCCTGAAACTATTTGAAAAAATATTGTCAAAGTGGGCAAGTTACTATCATTTGCTAAAATAATTGAAGCTACTGTATTGGGATTTTCCATATTAGGGCTGACGGTCACTTAGGGGAGCATTAAAAATTACCTTACTTACTTATAAAGCAATCTTAGATCTCAATTTCAACTACTTAATTAAAGACACAATCATAAAAAATGCATTCATACTAAATCTTTGAACAGACAACAATAAAGCAATTGAAGTTTCATTAACATTCATAGGGATAGAGTCAACAAACATAGCACTTTGCACGTTTTCAATCTGAAGAAGCGGTACATTGTGTACCACTGACAATGTAGGCCTACTTAAGTGTGCACTGCGACCGCCGACCACTGCGTATTTTCAAGCCAGATGTTTGATCTTGAGGAACTGGACTTTGTTTGACAGCTTTGAAGCATCCAGGTCAAAGAAAAGGTTTTGGAATACCGCAAAGGTATAGTTCAGCTGCCTGGGATAATCGATATTCAGTGCGTAGGTCAAGACCAATGGACAATAGAGCAAGCCCTGGCAATACCTTCAAGTCCTGTGATGAATTCCACACCCACAATAACACCTCAAACATCCTTTGGGCTGTCACTTGTAGAAGCCCTGGTCATTGTGAGCTCAGTAATTGTGACTATGAGCTATTTAAGTTCCTCCAAGTTCCCAGTATTATGAAACATCACATTTTAATCAGTGCCGTAGTATCAAACTGAAAGATGAATCATCTTGCAGAGCCCAGGCCTGATGTTTTTCAGGGAAATACTTGAAATAATTTATGTGGTAAATGCAATGGCTTCAAGGCTGAAATGTGGGCTAAAGCAAATACCTGATGTCTAGCTCTACAATTATCTGGAAATATGTCACACTAGCAGAGGAAGAGAGTGAGAGAGAAAGGCCCAATCCCAAAGTGAGCCCTGAGGACTAAGGACTAAGGACTCGCAATGCCCTATCTTGCATCCAGCGCAATGACTTTCTACACTGACGCATGTGTCGTTGCTAGTTTGCAACTGGCGCAGAGCGTTCTTTTCCCTCCACCGCCACGCGCCGGTAAATTAGGGAATGATCTTCGGCGAAAGGAGGAGGCGTGTTCTGGCGCAAACGTTCCCTTTTGGTATTTTGCAGTTTCAGAAAACAATTCAGTGGCGCGTTGTTCAGATGCTATTTTAAGGGTGTATGCATAATGTTGCTTGTGCACCTCGCGCATATACACTTTGCTTCTCTCATCTACCTAGCCACACATTCTTGGTAAATTATTTGGGAAAGAACAGATGATACAGCGGTAATAAGTTGTATCTTTAAATCAATGCATCTGCAAACGCCATACAGCAAACACATATTTTCTTGACACAGAAATCGTGTACGAGCCCATAACTTTTAGCATTGATGAGTATTTGACCGTGAGAAAACATTGATTTACTGCGAGTGAGTGTTAAAAAAAATGAATGAATGCGGGCACGCGTAAAATAATGAATGAATGCGGGCGTGCGTGTGCGTCCATCTGTTTAAACACACGCAAACTAAACACGTAACGCATAATACAGTCAGTCCATGGCAATGTATATTAACGGGGGGACACATGCATATTAGGAACACAAGACGATAAAGATAATGCATACAATACTGGTAAGGAACAATGTTTGTTAGTGTATTGCGTCTATCATTAAATAGAACCGCAGTTACCGCATATCATATGTGTGTTAAGTTTTCTTTGCCGAAATTTATTTGAGGACTCAGTATTTCTGAAGTTGTGGAAGAAAACGCTATTCCATGTGTGAATTAGGCAATATTATTTGGCCATAAACTGAGCCATTTGAAGTTTGAAATTCATGTGTTCATGCATCTGTCTCATCGGAGGCTGCAAATGCACTGTCAAAATATCAACTTGTCAGATTAAAATGCGCTTATGGCTCTTAAAGGAGATGGGAGCTGGCACTCTCATTGGTTTATTGCCCGTAACGCCCAAACCACACCTACGGGTAATTAGGGTACTTCAGACCAACCTTTTTTAGATTTGCGCCGGGCGCAAGACTAATTTATCCGCCGATACAATAGGAACATCGCCGTAGAACCGCCCTCAAAGCTACTTGCGTTTGGCGCTCCTCCCTTGCGTTTCAGACCGTTAAAATAGGGCCCACACACTTAATTGATCTCAGGTGCTAAGTGAGTTAGTGTGTGAGGCCACATGGGCTCAGATAGGTATATGTGGGATTGGGACAGCATTTTATTTACCGGTATTTATTTATTTTATTGTAAATGCAATGAAAACATTCGGATACAGCAATTTATTGATATAAATTGTAATTTTTACTTTTGAATACTTGGATGTGTTGAAAAATGTAGTTGATTATTGGCCTACACATACTAATCATAAGTCAGAATGGGCTACATTTGGCAGAATTATAAAAGGTATAATTAGTAATATGAAGAGCCGTTTGGGAGCCAAATGAGCCGGCTCTTGTTGGTGAGCTGATCCAATGGTTCCTGCTCACTAAAAAAAGGCCATAATTCCCATCTGGTCACGCATTGACAGTAGCGTTGTCTCCGCGGTAACGCTTTGAACTGTGGGTTAGTCACTTAGGTGAAGTCTGCACTGATGAGGACTCACGGAAAGGGCTCGTTAAGTGTGGACTCAAACCCTCACGCCTTTTGGAATTAGACATTGGGACAGCCCTAAAGCCTTAAAGGAGACATATTATACCACCAGGTGTGAGTGTGATTAGCGTAATATGTAATAATTTCGCTAGCATGGTGCATTTAGTGTGATTGGTCCAATCCCAATGTCCAGACTCACAGACTTCTGTGAGTCTGTGCGTTCTCGGGTACACTTGTACAGTTTCTGGCCTTGAACATTGAAATTATGCATTGTGCATCATATCTCCTGAACGCGACATACACAGAATAGGTGATGTGTAATGTTTTAATGATAACAAGGATAACAATGCTACCATATACAACATCATGAACTGAAAATTTGATGGTGAATTCAGTGACGTTGAGAGAAGGAAATCACAGTACTTGAGAACCTAGGCTCGACTTTATTACATAATATCTTTTGCATGCATGTTCTGTAGAGTTGTAAAAGCGTAATCCTTTTGTTCATTATCCCGACATCAGTGACGGTAAAAAGTAGAACAATATTCAATGTAACCAAAAGGACTTAAAAAGAATGGGTCAACTACAAAGATTTTTGTATTTGTATGTAGCATCATCAAACGCGTTTGATGATGCTAAATACATAATTTGGTTATGGCGGATAGTTAAATGGTGGCCATGCAGCATCTTTGCGATGGATTCATTACTGGAAATGTTAACCCTTATTCCCTGCTGCTTTAACTCAGAACTCACTCATGTATACAATGGGTAAACGTCTTGCTATAACTGATACTTTTTCATATTTAATGAATTTGGTGCATTCAAATGATTCTTTCACTGTTTGGGTTATATCTTCTATTGAATGCACATTGTATCAATGACAATGCCACACTCAATCTAGGTGGCTTTTCTGGGCACCTCCTTACACAAAGAAGCCTTCGTGGTGGTGGTGGGGTTGAAAGCTGGTTTAGTGTACTTTTTGCAGATAATGATCCATGACCTGGTGCTCCATGTTGCCATGCAGGATATCTCCATGAGCGTATATGGTGATAGTTGGTTTAACCTGTGCCACAGGTGTGCAGCCTCATCCACACCCAGAGTCCAATCATGCCGCTTTTCCACTGCATGGTACCAGCTCGACACGACTCGACTCGACTCAGCTCGCATTTTTTGCGTTTCCACCGCGAAAACATGGTATCTGGTACCTGAAGTGGCTGCTTTTTCTAGTACCGCCTCGCTCTAGGTTCCAAGCGGCTGAGCCGATGCTAAAAGGTGACGTCGGCAGACGGCCGGCCACTAATTGGCCAGAGAGTGTGACAAAGTCACGAGAGCGACATGGCAACCATGCTGGTAACAGCCATAGCAGCGCCGCAACCAACATATTCCACTTCTTCAACTTCTTCAACATGCCAGCTAATAATAGCAATGTTATCGATGTCCTCCATTGTTGTTTTGTGGGTTCTGTCCATGTGTGGGTTGCGTAGGTGTTGTTTGCGTCGCGTACAAAAATACGTCACAGCCCTTTCGCGCAGCCGACCCCGCCCACGTCCAGGAGGTACTATTTGCGGTGGAAAACGACCCGTGCTGCTACCGTGTCGAGTCGTGTCGTGTCGAGTCGTGTCGTGTCGAGTCGAGTCGAGTCGAGCTACATGTGCGGTGGAAAAGCGACATCAGTCTGACTCTGGCCAGGTGAGGCTGCTTAAACCAACCATTATCCACACACATTGGAATTAGCTAAATAAATGTAATGTAACGATACAAATTGATTGCTCCTTCTCTGGTTTAGGATTGGTGTTTTCAAGTTTTTGTGTTGGAGGGTGTCCCTGTTTTGTTTATTTCACACTCTCGACACACGCACATTTTCATCGACTGTTATCTACGGTTATCGACTTTTCAGTAGCACTCTGCTCTTCAGAGCAGGAACCTCCTTGGATGTGATTGAGGATTCTGTTGGGTGTGATCTCTGGGATTACAGCGAGATATGCCTGAAAGTTTTGCTGAGCTCTCCCCGACAGTCGATACCAGACCCACGTCAAGGTCGTTTATAGATCTGGTATTACAATCAGTCTCCAAGTGGAGCCTCCATGCAGGTCCGCCTTCAGCTCGCTTTAAAGAGAGAGAGAGACACACACACACACACACACACACACACACACACACACACACACACACACACACACACACACACACACACACACACACACACACACACACACACACACACACACACACCTCTACCTTGCTGCTGCCACCCTTCTATACCCTGTACTTTGCGGCACTCAAAAGAGTAAGGGAGTATTGATATAAAAAGACAAGGATTTTAGATTACAGTAGGGGTGTGTGCTGGATTTGTGTGTGACACAAATCCTTTAGGTGTTGTCACATTGGTGCATAGTGCTGCGGTTGTTGTGGGTTGATTACAATCCTTTAGGGGTTGTAACATTAGTGCATGGTGCTGCGGTTGTTGTGCGTTGATGGCAGACGGAAGGTACAGTAGCCTGCATGGAGCGTAACCATTTGTTGTAGGGGAGAATTGACAGTTCCTGCTGCATTCCAAATTGAGAATACATTAAACTTCCAGATTGAAATGGGTGTCTCTGAGGGGCTTTCCCCCTGCGCCTCGACCCAATAAAGCTGCTTAAATATCTTCTCCTTCAGGCTCATTGGGTTAAACAGATAGGAGGCACTTCCCCTGGCAAGGGCATCTCTATTGCACTACCTATACCCAAAATATGAAGAGGGGGATCAATATTACACACAGTACGCTCTCACACACTTTAGTTTTTCACCGTGTTAAAGAAAAGGTTGAATTTTGACCAATTTGGTTTGCAAATATAACGTATGTTTGGATTTTTAAACAATGATAGTAAATGCCTATGCTCGGCCTCCCATTATCAATCTTTTTGTATGCTTGCAGCGGTTCAACTTTTATCTTTCTCAGTGATAAATGCCAGTGTGTACACGCACGCACACACGCACGCATGCACGCACGTGTGTGCGACCGCGCGCATTGAATACAAATTACTTTTGGTCCCCCCCTAATCAGGCATGGAGCGTCATTTACCATGGAGGGCAAGAGCACATTTCCGCACAGGTTGAGTTCCCACATTTGCATACCTCCCACAAGAACCTTATCATTTTCATCTTTTCCCTTATATGTTAAACCTCTGCTCCAAGCAGTCTGTGGCACATGATTGCAACCGAACTCTAAATGGGAATGCATTTGAACAATTATAATTGAGCTCATTTGGATGGATTTTGCATACTATTTTCGCTGGGATTGGGTGGGGGGATTTCCCCCCACATTTCCATTTCTCATATTGCTACGTTGTGTATAGTGCGCATCTGTGTTGAGTGAATGTCTCCATTATTTAAACACACAGGAACCTGAGATAAAACTGAAAATGGCGTAGCAGTTTTTTTATTGATCAACCAGTCACCTGCACAAAAAGACCAAATGTAAAGTCTCTACTTTCATATTGATCATGCAATGAATACACCACCACACTGTGACACCATTTTATAGCACACAACACCTGGATACACAATCAGTTTAGGAACCTTACATACAGTAAGTATCCAAAAAAGGCGGGCATCTAAAACTCCAACATGAGACTAACATTGTAATACAATAGAAATATGTCAAACTCCCGCTGGGAATCAGGCAGAGAAACTCCCCAGTACGTCTACCTCCTCCTGTTGATTAAATATTCGACCTGATGCTATCAAAGTGCAGAGGAACCAGCTGGCCGCGGGTCACAAACAGCGGCGATGACTGCAGTTGTTTTCCCGGTAATGTAGTTTGTGGATAACCATCTTTCAGGACGGCCAGACCTGTATAGGCAATATGTTTGCAACCCTCGTGTGGAGGATGGATAGATGATATCTTCATCGGGCAATCCGGCTACTTTTCAGCGGAACGCTATCTATTTATCACAGATGCCAGATGCTGAGGGCTGCTCTTTGCCCATTGGGCTCCGCTGCAGGCTCAACGAGGAGCAGGTGTGCCGGGCGTTTCATGAATAAAAATAGTTTCAGTCAGAGTGAACGCATATTTAAACAATCCACCCCTCGTTGAGTATGAAATGGACGCTTTCAACCAACTGCATTTTACGTATTTCTTAAATGATTCCCCGGTCCGTGTGGTTACACCTTTGTGCTTTGCTTAAAACAGTGTGAACAGAGGCACCCCTTGAATCCTATATTATGTTTACTATTTTTATTTATTTTCTTCCGGACTCAATGTTGGGAGCGGAGAGGCGTCATCTTGAGACCACCAACATTTAGGGGCTTTATTTTCCCTCCCAGACACATCAATTGCGCTGGTTCACTGTGCTCAATGACTAATGATCGGCCACCTGTGTGTGTGGAGGTGTGGGGGTATGTGGGTGGGTGTGTGGGTGGTTGGGTGGTTCTTGTCGAAAAGTCAGTCCCTTTGTCGAATGTCGGTCCTACTACCGGACTCAATGTAGGGACATCATCTTGAGTGCACAACCTTTTGTTGTGTTTTTTTTTAGGGCCCGACCGATTAATCGGCCTGCCGATTTAATCGGCCGATTATAGCCTTTTTGAAAATAATCAACATCTGCCAAAAAGACGCCGATTACAACCTTTATTTATTTTTTTTATTTTATTTATTTTTTTAGAAATGTTATTGCGCTTAGTATCCTGCAGATTGCGCTCCTACTCGCCTTGCTAACTAACAACTTTAGCTGGAGTAAAAAAGAGGAGATTGAATTTTACCGTACAACATGAAATGCACGCTCGCTCAGGCAGCTGCGCGCTCACCTCACCAATGTACACAAGACGCGTTGTTTGAGCATGTTGTGCCTGTTTTTCTTTAGATCCCAGGCCATGTTAATTTGTTATACTGTAGACTCTAACTGTGAGACCATACTGCTCAGCACGCACGTGTTAGTCACTGCTCACGAGCGCAGCACATTGGGAGTTAGTTATTTATTTTACATTTTACATTACACTCATTTTTGACTGTAAATGTACTCTAAAACACTCAAAGGTTCTGCATTCAATTCACATATTCGTCAAAAGTGTTTAAAGTATATTTTAGGTGTCAAAAACTACGTTTTATATGCTTTTTTTTGTTTTGTTTTTAATCGGCCGATTAAATCGTAATCATAATTTTTCCCTGAAAATAATCGCCATCGGCATCGGCACTCCAAAATCTATATCGGTCGGGCCCCAGTTTCTTTCCCTCCCAGACAAATCAATTGCAGCGTGGAACCGCTTCATGACTTGTCTACCTGATCGCTCGCGCACGTGTATGTGTGTGTGTGTGTTGTTGAACGCAGGCCTGATTCATTTCCAGTTTACCTGTGATCCTGAAAAGACGCTACACACCTTCTTTGTTTCTGCATTAAAGAGAACTATAAGATACCATTGTTGGATCTTGTTTTGAAGCGCATACTGTGGGTGTGCGTGTGTGCGTGTGTGTGTGCGCGTGTCTGTGTGGGTCTTTTCCCAGTGACCCGTGGCTGCCTGAAGGGTATTGAGCAAAGCAGCTAAGCAGTATCATACCTTGTGTTGCCCTTTCAATGAACCAGCTTATTGCCTCACTTATATCCTAGCCTATACCCACCGCATGGACTACAGCTATTCTACTCACGCTTACTTTCGTTCTTATCTCTTTTCTTCTTAAATCCCTTTCTCTTTCTTTTGCACATACACCGCCACAATGCCGACACATGGACGCACAAATGCACGCACACACGCACAGAATCAAACTTTTTGCCGCATAATGTCCCTTCACTGAACTCTCTGACCTTTTAAATCCGTGAACACACATAATTCACCCTAGCATTCACACACTCACTTAAGCACTTACACACACCTCCACACACACAGACACACCGGCAGACAAACACACTCCTCCGTACAAACACACATCTGCAAACACACACATCCAAATAAACGCACACCTCCTTACACACATCCCCAGACACAAACCTCCATGCACGCACGCAGGCACGCACGCACACACACACGACATAAAAGGACAGCTCAACCAACTCCCACACATCAAGTTCTATCCCGTATTGACTGATGAAAGCCCGAGGACCACCGCCACCATTTGCCTGTTCCTTTTCCCTTCTTCAGCCCATGTCTCAACACCCACAGGACACACACAGGAAATTTGTTCATCTGATATGCACACGACGCACACACCTCCCACACAAGCACACTTGGAAAAGGATCCTCCACCAAGCTCCGTGTTGCTTCCTTCCCTCGTTCAGGGCGTTGTGTTCACTGAAGCAATTTGATCTGCTGATCTTCTCCACCATATCCTGTTTGTGATGGAGACCGACTTCATCACCCCTAGCGCTCTTCTTCTCCCCAGCGGTGGCATTGATACTATTTATAATGTTATCATTTTGGGCAAAAATTGATGTTATCACAATAAGGCCATCAGGAACTATTGCAAATCCAAACGACCGGGAAATCTGAAAATATCAGGCAGAAAATGCCACCTAAAATTATTGACTTGAAGGCTTGGTACGGTTAAATAGTTAATTCACTTGCACCTACTTGGTAATGCCATCTGTAATTGTATAATTAGCTGTGTGCTGTTGTGAAGGCACCAAAGCATACATATTTAGCTTAACAACCACTATTCCTGTATTAATATCCTGAGTCGTTCATATTGGCATAAACAAGCATGAACGTATCTACCGCAGGATTCTGAGCTGCGGGTTTATTGGTGGTTGTTTTTCATCACCGAGACATTGCTGATGAATTGGTACTTTTCCAGTGGCATCCCTGGCAGAAGCGCCAGCGTTTTCATTGAACCACAGACTCTAGTTTGTGTTCCAACTCAAAAGGCTGCTGCATTAAGCCTGGACAAAGTGGTAGTTGTTGCCTCATTAACTTGTTATTTTCAGACTTTTTTTAAAGAGGTTTGCCCACTCCTTTGTGCTGAAATTGTATTTGAAATTGGGTCTAAGAAGCCCTATGCGACTTTATTAAATAAGCAAGATAAATACTATTTGCATCACACTAAATCTAATTCAAGCAGTAGGCCTACCATACGTTGTAGGTTCTATTAAATACCACTGACATTCAGCAATTTTATGCTTGTAACTTAGTAAGTGTTGATCTCCAAAACATTAGCAACAGTTTAAATAATGTGATACGATAACCCATGGAAATGCCTCACCTTCTATGGTTTCAATGAGGATGACCACAGTTGTCCATCAAAGGCTGGACAAGCCTCCCCTAATTGTTGAAAAAAAATTAGTGAAGTCATCGTGGGATCGTTTTTTAAATTGATCTTAAATTGTAGATAACTTAATGGTCCAAGCTTGCCTATTCATTAGTGATGTTAGTCTTCAGAGGACAAAAGACAGTGACTGTTGGTGGATTTTATACAGCTATTATGGCCCAGATAAAGCTAGCATTGGTCCTTAATCCCCCCTTTTATCTCTGCCCAACATCTTCTGCATAGACCAGTTTCCGTTTGATTTATAGGATGAAAAACGAATTTGATCCAACTTTATATTACATTTTGTACACTTGGATTTAACAAATGTTGTTTTCCACGCTGTGGCAGCAGGAAGAAAAAAACAGTCAATCAAAATAGCACCCTGCTAGGCCTGCCTTATTCGCTGCTTAATCTTTTCCCGCTCTTTCTTTCTTCCTGCTTTCTTTGGTCCCGTGACACGTCAGGATTTATTCAGCGGGTCACTTTTCCCTTATGCCCCGTTTACACCATCCCGTTAATGGCCGCTAATGGCCGATGGACCACCGATGTGGAAGTTGGGGTGATTCGGGTGACATCGGGCTAAAAATGTATAATCGGGTCAATTTATCAGGGTAGCATTTACACATACCCGATGTTATAACGATAACATAACGTTTTATGCCAGGGAAGACACCCGAAGTGCGTTTGGCGTCATTTTACTTCATTTCGAATGACGCAAAATAGGTCAAATGACGCGTTTGGCGTCATTTGGCGTCATTTCGGGAGAAGGCCAAGGGGATACTGGTTTAGACTGATATTTATTTATAATTTATTTTTATTACAATAGCGATTTTATAATAATAGAACGCCGGTTCTAAATGGGCGAAGTACCCCTTTAATTATAAAAGTAGGACATCCATCCATCACCCCCTATTTAATTTGTCGTTAGACTATCGGTATAATTCGGCCTGCAATCTGTATGTTTCGGGTTACATTGGCTTACATCGGGTCTAATTCGGGTAAAAAATAAATAGCGTGACCCTATCGGGTGTAATTCGTGTGCATTCGTGTAATAAACGTGCTATTCCGTATGTCTTCCCTAGAGACGTCGGGTGTCTCTCGGGGGTCTTTCGTGTGTTGAGGTTGCCGATATAAAGACGATAAAACACGATAAAGCGCGGAAGATTAACGAATATAGCCGATGTACCCCAGGACGACTTGCGATGTCTTGCGTTATACTCCCGTTCTATTCCCGATTATAGCCGATTAGCCCATTGCAACACCTGGTAACTGATTCTACCCCGATAGACCCAAAATTAACAAACATGCTCGTTCTTTGCCGATGTTGCCCGATGTTGCCCGATCATTGAGCTTTTCTTCCCGTTGTCTAACGATGTTCCCGGGAAGAGTAACGGTGTTTCCCGATGCAACCACGCTATTTGCCGATGTTATAACGATAGCTGCTGATTTAGCCATCGGGCACCATCGGGGCCCACTTACGGGTAGGTGTAAACAGGGCATTACCACTTGTATCTGTGTGTGAGTGTGTGTGGACACTAGGGGTGTAACGCGCCATTAGTTGACCCTGAAGAACTCGTGTATCCAACATTGGTTCCGCATTACATTAATTAATTCGCACGCCAGTTTTATAAAATTGCATACCATGTTTTCTCATTGTAAATCCATGCACCGAACCGTGACGTGTTTGATCTTTGTTCATTTTTTTATAACTGCTTGTCTTATTTTGTTTGCAAGTCACGGATGGAGTCTGGAGGTGATGTGGGGTACTTTTTGTTTACTGTTTACATCTTAGATTACACAGTTCAGGCTGTTCCAGCTAGCTCAGGGGAGAGACTGTATGACACTAGGTGGTACAACCTGAGACATGCACAAAAAAAATGAATGGCCTTCTGCATTTTAGTTTTTTCTTTTCCCTTCATTGTACCGAACTCGTACCGAACCGTGATGTCTGAACCGGGGTATGAAGCGAACCATGACTTCAGCTAACCGTTACACCCCTAGTGGACACTGGAGTGCCAGCAAACTGTTGCATCATACGATGTGATGATGTGTTGTAGAACTGCGTTGTAAGGGGTAGGTTACCACAGACAAAGGTTACATGGACGGACTCAGAGATATGCTAGATATGTTTCTCGTTTGCCTTGAGGTTTCTGGGCTGCAAGACCATATCTTGTTTTGAGCTACACCGCCATAATAATAGGTCACATCTCGTTCTATAGGTATGACTTAGTATGCTCGGCGGCGTTCATGCTATTAACCAGTATCTAGTATCTATGCACTTGATTTTACTATCAGAACCTGGTACAGTGTTAACAATGTCAACTTCTTGTTTTTGTATTGTTTCTATGGTTGCATTCATAATGCAGGTTTTTATGCCGACTAATTACATTTCTGTGTGCTGGGTTACCTGCATATTCAGCATTCGGTTGTAAAACCTGTGAACTTTTGTTTTTTAATTAAAGAAAATAAAAGGGTTATGAAAAAAGGTCACGCTGAGTTTGTCTGTAATGCTCTCTATCACAATTGCAGTCTGAAAGTGCTTAACATGGCATTCAGATATATTGATAGCTCATAAACCCACCGTAGCCCAACCGAAGAACAAGGGGGGAGAAACCACCCTGTGGGGTAGTATTGAAGAGATCCTTCCTTCCAGGTATAGATGGGAGTGTGTTTGTCTGGGAACCACAGAAATCTGCGAGCTCTCAACCATTCATTTAATATGGGGCGGGTTCAATACGATGAGTGGGAGCGGCCTGTGGGAGCATAGGCATTATCATAAACAAGCTAGATGACTGCCGCTGATTCGTCGTAGGTCCATCGTATTGCGAAAACAGAACTACATATTAAATTGATCCTGTCTTCTCTTTCCTTTCAATTAATTGCTTATTAAAATGAATTGCAATTGTGGCCTCTTCTATTTACTAATGGTACAAGATTGCAATTGTTCTACAAAAAGAAAAATACATAAATAAGGCACATCTTGTGCATGCGTCACATTTAATTCAAATGAAAACCCATCACAACTCGGCAATCAAAAGTTTGCCAATATACTGTCGGCCCCACAGATATTAATATTATATTAATTGAATCGGTTCTGATGATCACAATCACCCTCATCTTACAGCAAGCCTATTACACACCAAACCATTCTCTCTGGTCTGTAGAGGTGCTAGGAGCAACAGGGCCGTGCAATGTGCCAGCGGTGAGAAGAGAGAAAGGAGTTACTTTTTTCAGTCGGCTAATAGTAATGTCATTCACTAGCGTTGTTTAGCGCTGTGTGTAAGTGTGCCTCCACTGCCTTTCAACCTGGCAGGGTGCAGCTCGTTTGACAATGGTTGTACTCCAGCGATCGGCCATTAACCGTTCTAGTGAATATAGAGTAACACATTCACGAGAGAGAGAGAGAGAGAGAGAGAGAAAAAACGTACACTAATGTGCCACACGTTATGTATTTTATTGTATTACATGGGGGGGGGGGGGGGGGGGGGATTATGGAAGATGGATGCATTTTGACAAGCCATCACAAAGAAAAATAAAGATATTTCCTGTGGGCGGCTTTTTTGATGGAACTCTCTGAAATGGCGTATACAAGACAAATTCACAGAGTGAAACAAAAAAACCCTGGTGTTGAGCCAGACAGAGAGAGACATTGTTCATGACTGTGTGCAGCAGGCATCAACAAGCGGTCTCCCACAACACGTACATCAAGTGATGTTTTCCTGATAGAAGCGTGCTTTACCTCCATACGGATGTGTTGCTCACAGGGAGCTCAAAGTCACGAGACACGACACAACTACTAATGTAACAATAGCCCATATATTCACCCACATTCAGCACAGATCCTCTTTCTCGTAGATTTATCCAACAGGGATTACGCTTACCTCATTCTCCTCAATTTACAATGCAACCCTCTCTTTCCACACTCATTGACGTCTATCCTTTTCTGATTGGACTGTGGAGTTGCACTGGTTGGATTAGTGGTGTAAAAAACGTACGTTCTAGAGGTATAGCAAGAGTTTTTTCAGCCCTTTGTAACCAGGTAACTAAGGCATTAATCAGTTGGGTTTTTAAACAGTTCTGGCATTTTGGTATGAGTAATTGTTTTGATGTCGATGTAACCTCAATTACCATCCTGAAATAAGTAATAGTGTGGGATACTCTTTTCACAAGGGTTTTGAGGTATCAGAATCATGTAGTTCTGTTATTGGTGCTGTAACAACTCGGCAGCAATTCTTCAATTTGATTCTAATTTAATCAAATCTATTCTAAATTAAAAGCACACTTTTTTTTTGTCAGATAAAACTACCTCAAAAACTGAATTTAGGATATATTTTTTTTCTCTCGTTCTTTTTGATAATTACTGAGATGATAAAATACTAATAAATTGCAGCGACAGATTGAGATTGCAGGAGACGAGGACCCCATTCCTGAATGTGTTTACTTCAAATCCTATGCCTTCCTGGAGGCATTCGGGAATATATAACGTAATTATGAAAAAGTAATTATCCAAAAAAGGAATGAATATAGAAGTACACTCCTGATTTAAATGCGATCGCTCAAAATTACAGGGATTTCGGTCGTTATTAAATCATAAAAATGGGTAGTGTGCATTCCTCCAGCGGATCTTCCTTATTTCCCCACCTCCTCTTCGTTCCTCCTTATTTAATTCCCCCCCCCCCTCCCTGGTGATTTACCTAACCTCTATTTATCCAACACTAACAAATCGGATTATCATGACCCATCCACCACAAGCCTCCAAATGCCACCCTGTCTGATACTCAACCCCTCTCTCTCTCCCTCCCTCAGTCGCTCCATCTCTGCACACAACCCCTCCATGGCACGCGCACACTAAAACACACACATGTACACACACATGAACATTGGTTTGGCTGTTGACTTATGGGATGCCAAGGGAAAGTGAAGGATGGCATCTTTCACAAGGGTGTGTGTGTGTGTGTGTGTGTGTGTGTGTGTGTGTGTGTGTGTGTGTGTGTGTGTGTGTGTGTGTGTGTGTGTGTGTGTGTGTGTGTGTGTGTGTGTGTGTGTGTGTGTGTGTGATGGAGACCGCGTGTGTGTGTCTCTGTGTGCGCAACATACATGTGTGTTGGGGAGCACTGCTCCAGCTTCACTGTTCCGCACCAGTGCAGTCTTTCTTGGCCATGACCATATGACAGGTGGCAGGTGGCTGACAGGTAGAGGGAGCGTGTGTGTGTGTCTTTGTCCAGTGTGTGTGGGTATGTGTGACAGTATCTGTGCTTAGAGCTGCTTCTATTTTACAGTAGATGAAGGATTACCCAAATTGTTGGTGGTGGTTGTAATACTGTGCGATTCTTTGGGTGTGTGTGTACGTGAGCGCGTGAGCCTCTGTGATTGTGAAAGGAAACAGTTGAATAAAATACAGCAACACAACCTCAAGCTATAAATAGAGCTTGAATTAGGAATTGTAAATGTCAGAAGGTAAGGTCACCACCGATTTGTATGTATATGAGAGACGGAGTGCTCTGTGTTCTCTTTATACATATCTGGGAACTATAGGCATGATGGTCCTTCAAGCACAGGGTGTGAGCCATTTAACATGTGGACTTGATACGATATTTGTCACTGTCAATCGATACATCGACAAATGGAAATTAATAAATAAAGAAATGTGATGTCAGATTATTTAAATGTAAACAATCCATTCCTTCAGATGCTCTATACTTTCCAGATCTGCTGTAGAATCCCACTGCCTTGCTTGTCTTTCGTGTTTCGAATGGCCCACGATTAAGATGGTCTGAATTGATTCATATATTTACTATATTGCATATAAAAAAAAAAGAAGAACGTCCCTCGCTAATGAATGATAACGGTTAACCCAGCAGCATACTTTGTCTTAAGTTATTCAAATTAATTCGCTGAACGCACAGCAGCTAATCATGTGCTAATGGTGATTGAGAGAGTATATTTTAAAGTGGAGGGAAAAAATAGTTGGAATTGACAAATGAAAATGTTTTCGCACAATATTTGCAAACCTACATTTTATTATATGATGGTATTTTGTATGCAGGAAGTGGATTGAAAAGCAGGCAGAACAATGTCCAGGGTTACGGTTTACTGTTAAGACCATATCAACATTAACAAAACTGTGATTAGGCTCAAGATATGTCGTTTTTTTATTGTTAGAACAATAGTTGGAATGTATCAACTAGTTAAATGGAATTAAACCTCATTTAATTTGCACTAAATAATTTCTGCAAGCACTTTCGAAAAACTTGAGCTCTGTTTACGAAGGAAGTTTAGAAATATAGTATATTATTATTATGGTCATGTTTTAAGGCATGTGGCTCAGGAGATTCCCTTAAAATAATCTTGTGGTGAGGATAACGGTAATTAGTTGGGTCTATTTCATATCATTTATTTCATGCATAAATAACACCAATCCCATTAGTTGCATGTTTTGAGGATATCTTTCCAAGCTTAAAAGCTAGTCCATTATCCTGCATCTGTTTTCTATTTTAACGGTGGATGCAATTATGTATTGTGTGTAGGCGGATACATGATGCTATTTCCACATCCTTCTGCTATGTTTTGAGCTGCCAAGACACACACGCACGCACACACACACACACTCAGTCTCAGACTTTCTCCCTCATTGGGACGGACATGTACAACACCGTCCGAATGGACATGTTCTATTTGATTATTGATTTATTTATTTATTTATGTATGCATAAATAGCTCAATCAACTGTGTCATTAACTGTTATGATATTTCTATTCAAACTGTCTATCCACATAAACATGGTCTATTCAACAGACTGCAAAATACATGTCACTATGAGAGGGATAGGCTCCATGGCTAAATATTGATCCAATTTGGTTGCCTAATAGCCGATTATTGGATCATTGATTTTTGTTTTATTTTGGTTCTGCAACATTAACCTTTCATCTCACACTCCCCCTCTCTCGTTTTTATCTCTGTAGATCATATATTTACTAGGAAGCTGTTATTGATTTGTGCCCATTGTACAACCTGCTGATTTCACAATGGATTTTTATAGAAAAATGGCTATGAATTCATTCAATAAAAAATGTATTGACCTCGTGGCACGGTAGTCACCTTTTAATATGGTGAGTAAAACACACACATATCACTATTTGACATACAGTCTGTAGGCAACGACGGAGCTCATGATTTCAATGACGCATATGGAACGCTTTGTAGTTCACACAACTTGTTAAACTCCCGCAATACCCCTATCTGCATGAAATGCTCTGCAATGTCATCCCCTGTCCATTGTTTCGGTATTACTTCCTGAAATATAGTCGGTAAACAAATAAATTGTCATCGTACGTCATCTTCTGTCACCATCAGCCTGATGCCCGGGACGTAGTAAAGCATGTTGTGTTTTTTCTCTGTCACAATCCATAATCAATCAGCCTTTTTTCAGAGTTTGATGGATGAGGGCTTTTAAAGCCCGCCATGAGCGCAACGCTTTCTCCCACTCCACCCATCAGCAAGCTTGAGTGAACCTCACCTCTGAAGTTTAAATCTGTCGTTTCGGAGCCGGAAACATCCCCACAGTGCCAGGTAGCGCTTACTCAAATCTGACTCGGGGTTTCAGGGTTTATGGTGTATGTCTAACTCGCTGTCAGAAGTTACACTAGTTTCGTGTCTGTTTTAAGTGGCTGTGTTTCTGATGGCATGATGTTTAACGATAATTGATAAGTAAATATAATTATTCTTTCTGTAGATTGATGTGCAATGGGACTACTCGTGTTGATTTTGATAACGTGAGACACAAAAGTGACAAAAAACACAATGGATTTCTCAAGATAACAGGATAAATGTTCTTAGTTTACTCGTGAGTTCATCCTGCTGCTTAATCTTTCTCAGTCAGGGACGGACTGGCTATCTGACATCTGGGCACAGGCCAGAAGGCCTCGTTTGGTTATGGGTCCACCTAGGCAGCTCAAAACGTAACAACAACAAACAAGAAAAATATATATGTTTTTTCCGCGTTATTGACCTGTTTGATTTGGGCCAGCCCACACTTCACCGGCCCCCACCTACACCATTATCAATAAATACTAGACGGAAGACATGTAGGATTAATAGCATCGCTGTTGCCATAAAAACTCACATAACATTATAAAGTAGGGATGCTAAAAGCATCGCTGGACTATGTGAGGTAGGACGTGTGGTAAAAGTATCATAACGGACGATATAGCTTACTTGCTGTATACGTTATTAAATGTTTTTTTAGACTATGGCTATGTTTATTTTACAGTCTCGTTGATATATTTATATATATTCTTTATCCCTAATAAAAAGCAATTTAGGATAGCATGCTTTTCTCCATGATAATGAAAAAATCCATGACCTTATTATGAGAATCGCCAACTCTACGAACAATTGATTATTCGATTGGGAAAAAACATTACATGCACGGTTAACTCTATTTTAACGTAATCGCACACAGGAAGAGCAACCGGAGCACCAGGGCAGCATTACGGAGCAGACGGACAGCAACGTGGCATGATTAGATTCTAGGTTTTGTTCTGGGTTTATTATAATGGGTCCCTATGGATGCCGATGCTACGTTCCAATTCTGATCTGTTCACATTCAAAGCTAGCGAGCGTTTAACACCCAAGTTGGCGGAGCACAGCAAAGAATATATGAATTATGCCGACCACCGACCAGTCTGGCGACAAGTATATTTTCAGTAAGTAATGATTAGCAGTCTTCCTTAAATTTGGTGACCTCCCTGTAAAATCCTAAACTACGGGAGCCTGGAATATATAAATAAATAATTTATTTATAACACAATGCAGCCTATCACTCAAGATAAAATAAATCTGTCTGCATTTGTCCCTTCCGCCCCTGAAAGAATGTAATAAGAAGCCTTTTCCCTTATTAAAGGAACGGCAGCGAGTGTACGACCAATGAGAATTTGGTCGAAAGAGTGAATATCGACCAACCGACAAGAACTTGACAGCCCTTGGCTTCATGAGAAAACATTCTTTCTTCTTTGAATAAATTAATAATCCATCAGTGGCTTTCATAGATAAAGTAGTAGTTTAAATTAAGCCACTTGTTTTCTTGAAACCTTGTTTTAATAATAATAATTATAATGTATTTTTATTTATATAGTGCTTTTTCTAGGTACTCAAACACACTTTTCAACAAGGCAAAATAACTAAACAAATGTTCAAGATAAAGGTCACATTAAAACATTTAAAAGCAACCAAATGAGGGACAGAAGGAGGGGCCGAGAGGTGAAGAGAGTTACCTGTGTTGAAAGACATTTTGAATTCGAGGGGGGCGGGCGAAATCACAGATTCTCACAGACAGTATACCTCTCATAAATCTTTGTCCACAGCAGAGAGTCAAATGCATGTTCCAATTCTTTCAGCTCTCAGACCGTCTCTCGCCTCCATTTTCTGCCTCTGCATTCCTTTGTGCCGCATCGCACCTTCATCCCATAATTCACTTGTTTCCTTCACAACTAAATCCCTTCCTCCTCCTGTCTGCTCTCTTATCCTGTCTTGTTCTGCTCTGAGGTCTCTTGTGTCTGAGGCGGTTTGCCTTTCTGGGGTTTGGCTAAGGCCGGGTCTTTCTGTTGGCTTTGCGTCCACTCACCCACCTTCAGTTTAAAGCTTCTATTTCTTCTCTTTTTGTGTCTGCGTTAAACATTTTCTGACCAATAAAGTTTGGCCCTACTCCACCAAACCCAAAGCAGAAAACATGTCATTGTGCTTGTAATCAACCATGCAACGTAACCATATAATTATCCACGCTATCGTCTACCAAATGATCCAAGATAATTACACTGGTTTTGAGTACATAAGATTGTGGGAAGACACGTTTCAGAAATGGTGAGCTTGCATTGTTATTAACCAAGTTCTGTACTTACCAGCCGTTTCAAATAAATAAGCCCCACAGAAGTCAAACTGTACAGAGATTATATTTTGCTGAGAAATACAATTTTATAAGTACTGATAAGTTAAACATTGTACATTTTTAAGGAAATATTAAGTGTTTTGAGAAAATACTAGAGCAATGCAATATTGGGCCACAGGTGGCGCTGTAGGGCATACTAGGGGCTTATACGTAAGTCAAGGTGGTACATAAGATGGGATAAAAATGATCCTGAAAGAGTCATGTTTGCAGCTATGGTTCCCCTGCAGGGATCCCAAGCACTGTAGCGTCTTTGTGGAGGGAGATTACTGGTTCAGTGTAACAAAGGGACTGAGGACACAAACAGAGAGTCCTTCTCCCTGGTGGATGGCTGCCACTCTTTCTTCCTTGCCCTTCTGTCCTTTTCTTTTGGGAGGCCTTCTGTTGTCCAACATAAATCCAGCAGCGCCCCTCTGTCTGCAATAACACAGTTTATATACTGGATACCCATTGCACTACCAGTCGCGAGCAAGCTTCAGGTGTGGCTGAAGGTGTGTTTAATCGTCGACTAGGAACAGGCGGGTGCAAGGGCTCAGTTTCACCTGGGAATCGAGCATGCTAAAAAACAAGAAAGAGGCGACACATGCATGGCATGAAACAAAGTTGAGATAAAAAATGTACCAGGCTACCTTACCCACTAGACGATTCCAATTTGAAAAAACTGATACGTACATACATACGTATTCAAAGGTTAGCTGCGCCAAGGGCCTATTCCAACAGTTGAATGCCTTGAACAGGTCCTAGAACCATGTTCCCGTAATGTAACACAAGCAGTATTTTGGACTGCCCAACCCTACTGTAAACATACTGTCAGGTTGAGGGGAGGGAGACGCAGAGATAATTGATTATATAAGAAATATAAAACTCAAGAGCTGTACCCGGCAAGATACACGTACATATTCACACACCCGATACACATACACATGATAGACACACACAATAGACACGCACACGGGATACAATCGGGTGCAACTGTCCCTGGTGAGCCAGACAGCATCTTAGACCAGCATAATAGAGGCTGACAGCTTTTTGTGTGTGTGTGTGTGTGTGTGTGTGTGTGTGTGTGTGTGTGTGTGTGTGTGTGTGTGTGTGTGTGTGTGTGTGTGTGTGTGTGTGTGTGTGTGTGTGTGTGTGTGTGTGTGTGTGTGTGCGCACGCACATGTGCGCGCCTCTCTCATCTATTCCCGTCCTCATAATTGTACATGCATGGCTCTCTTCCTGGTTTGATTCCGGAGAACAGTACAGACACTCACACACAGAGTAAACAAACAAAGAAGCCGAGGCACGGTTAGAACAAACCGACCCCCGCAGTGCCTTAAGCCTTCCGGATCGATCGTCAGGAGCCTGAGTGTAATGCGATAAAAAAGAAAAACTCCTCACCTCCCAGAGTTGGGAGGGGGGAGGCGACGCAGCAATCTCCCGATCTCAATAATCAGAGGACGGCTCACCGCGCACACACCCAGCGCGTGTGAGCACAAACGTGTATCGATCCACCTCTCCGCCGGAACACCCTGTGGCATCGGCGAGCAGCTCAACCGGTGAGGCTGGTGTATCAAAGGAAAGAAGAACCTACGGATTAGGTCCTAGATGAATGATGGAGTGATTGATCGGTGGTGCGGCTCTCGTGAAGGCGCTGCGTTGGAATTATTCAGGCTTGCCGGTTAAATATAGTGTCAGTCACTAGACTTCAATGGAGGAGTCGGGAGACGGGGACAGGGGGGAAAGCGACTCGATGTTGAGAAAGTGTGACAGTTACGTATCAGTTAGTCTCAATTGGCTGCTGGTTTTCCTGTCTTTGTGTTTTATCTGACTGCGTTTGAATCAGGCAATCGGGTCAAATATTAAAGATTAGTCGAGCGATGTAAGCAACTGCCTAGCGGTGTCTCTTTTATGAGGAATAGTGTGTGTTTGTCTGTGTGTGTGTGTGTGTGTGTGTATCGAACATAATATTGGCAGTGCAATCAAAGCTCCGGGCATCACTTCCTTTGTGTCAAAGGGATTGTGTGCAGCAATACAGATCGTTAGCCCAGAAGGGCTCTTCTCATTGAATCCCCTTCATTCTACAGTGTGAGGACATTAACTGCCACGTCGTTAACACAATAGACATGGTGGCAGCCACCATGACAACGCAGAACCAATGCAAAATCCCCTCTTTCATTTGGAACGTTTTCCCCTCCCACGTGCTTGCTGTTCAGCGATGCCTATGCGGTGCATGATGTGGGCAGCAGCTAACGGAATATAAGGGGGGGGCGGCTGGTTGACCGTTAACACAATAACCTATTCATTATGGGTGGGTAGTGCTTCTGCGCCGATGTAGCCCGCCAGAGGTACACGTCGATGCACTGTTGTGTTTGTGTGGTTCTAAAAGTCCACTAATTAGGAAAAGCTGGCGATCTGGTGGGAAGATGTTCAACACGTTTGCAAAAGACCTCGACTTGTCCGTTTTTAATCTGCTCCTTTTTTGGTTTTCACCACCACAGTCAGAAATAAAACTGAAAACAGCAAGACACAGTAGTTGTAGTCGTTATGTAGGGGATGCTTTCATCCCCTACACAGCATTTCTCTTAAGTTTGTTTCATCATGGATGGCGCCATAATGGTCAAACCACTTTCGATGTCTTATGAATTCAAACACCACCACTCATCATCTTGAACGAGCGCATATTCTCGTAGTGGGGGAGGGGTTAAGTAAGCCGCTTTTATATTTCACAATGCATATTCATCTTGCTGATCGAGGTTCAAAGGTTGAGGCATTAGCACAACGTTAGCCGTTTAATATCGCTTATCGCACGGTGCTTATTATGCAGCTCAGCGTGTGCGTTTGCACGGCTCATGTCGGCAAGGCAGGAACATTTTTAATCCCTGCAGCTTCGCCACAGCGTTTCACTTTCCCAGCCTTTTTTGAGTGTCTTTTGTTGTTGATGTTTGGATCCAACGTGTGCATGGCAAATAGGATCAGGTTTGCATGTGTCAATCACGACCGTGACTGTCACACTGCTGAAAACTGCAAGCTAACTTGCTAACAGGGCTGTGGTTTGGTTGGTGTGTGGTCTAGCGCAAACGCACACAAATACATATCTGTGTGTTCACACACAAGCACACGCACAAATGCACACACACACACGCACACGCACACACACACACACACACACACACACACACACACACACACACACACACACACACACACACAGTGTGAATCAGTATCTCCAAGAACACATTCTTCAATTGAAGAGATTTATGCAAGCAAATTCCCCAAACGCAACACTGACATTCAGGGACAGAGTGTTGGATGACATTGCCGACACGGTCAGGTCAAAAGTTGAACATATTCATTCCTTGTCACTTGCTACCGTGCCAGTGTGTCGAAAAGTTACCATTGTGAATGTCACATGATTTGAAAGGGCTTAAAAAAAAGACAAATAAAGAAAAGCTGGTATTTGTATTGTTTCTTTTGAGGGGATTTTTTTTTTGGTGAGGGTGAGTGGGTGTAGACAACAGGATGAACTGAGTGACACTAACAAGGCATACGGGACGGAGCCAGCAGGTCTTGTCACCGTAAGGTGAAAGGGGGACAGGGTGAGCTGACCCTTTTGAGTCTCACACTCTCTGGGTCAATTACCCCTCGACTGCCCGTAATATACCGTGAGCGATGGAAGTGACACGACTCTGTATGTGCTACAAAATCATGTGTGTGTCAATTTCTGAGGGTTTGGGAGTTGTGTGTGTGTGTGTGTGTGTGTGTGTGTGTGTTGGTGTTGGTGTTGACAGACATGACAGACGGACAGTGGTTGGGTTATTGTTATTTGTGTGTTTGTGCATGTACACAATTTTGAGTGTGTGTGTGTGCAAGCGGATGTGCTCCATGTTAACTACTCTGAAAAAACCCTGACAGCTTCTCCATCAGCAGACAACAGCTGCCCTCTTCCTCTACAGCCGAGCTGCCCACTGGACACACAAACACAAGCCTTACGGCACACCCTTTTGCTTCCATTGAGACTCGCCATGTGCCATGACTTTGCCTTTGTCTAAGCAGACTTGGTGGCAATTGATCTCCTTAAACAAAAGAAGAGTGTTTGCTTGAATTTCATTAGATCTGTTTTACAATCTTAGATCAACAAGTCAGACGGCGCTGAAAAACACGTAGTGTCTGACCGGGCAACCCCACCCCTTCCCCAACTATAGGGAGGAACAGGGAGGGGAAGTTGTTTCATTCGCTGGTCGCTGACTAGGGGATTCTTGCGATGCTACAGGCATCCGTTTCTGAAAAAAAAGAAAGGAAACAGAAATCCAAGCTCCGTTCAACCATTCAAAATGTTCAGAAAAGAGGATTGGGGAAAAGTATATTGTCCAGCTTCTCTCTCTCTCTCTCTCTCGATCTCGCTCTCGCTCTCGCTCTCTCTCTGTTGCTCTCTCGTCATGGCAACTGATGGACTGATCCGCAGCCCAGACAGGCAAGATGGCCAGAATGAGTATCCTCATTTGCAGTAGTGAACCAGCTCCCATTCACACTCTGCCACCAAATAAGCTGCTTTGATGGTCCCTGCTGAACCCTTAGGAATGCATTTGTATTTGTTTTGCTGCTTTTTTTCGTGTGTGTGTGTGTGTGTGTGTGTGTGTGTGTGTGTGGGTGTGGGTGTAAAAAGTGCCTGCAGTGAATAAGTATCTTCAATACAAATTTGGCCAGGTGTTAAAATCCATTGCATATCTGCCGTCTAGATCAATGCAGGCAGGCAGGCAGGCACACATATGCAGGCACGCACTAAAATACTGACTTTCTTTCTGTCTTTTTCTCTCAGTTTATTGCTTCATCAAGTTCTCTTTTTTTCTCTCAAACATGATGGCGCTAACCGGGCGATATGGGCGAGAGAACCATGTGTTGCTGTACAGCTGTTTGTGTATACTATATTTAGTGTCACAACAACCTTATCCCACGGCTAACAAGCAACGAATGTCGTCACCATGGATACCCCAGGTCACAACTTACAGGAATGCACTTGTGAAAGATGCAATAATTGCCTGACAATCTTGTGTTATCCCTTGACGCTTTTTTTTTCGGTCACATCTCTGAACGAATATTACGATTCAAATGTGGTACTGTTTTAATCAAAATGCAATGCGGAAAATATTAATTATGTACCTCTGCCACCCACTAAATTCAGATAAAGGGCCCTATTTTAACGGTCTGAAACGCAAGTGAGAAGCGCCAAGCGCAAGTAGCTTTGTGGGCGGTTCTTTGGCGTTGTTCCTATTTTACAGGCGCAAAAATGACTCTTGCACCCGGCGCAAATCTAAAAAGGGTTGGTCTGAAGTAACATAATTACCCATAGGTGTGCTGTGGGCGTAAAGTGCAATAAACCAATGTGAGTGCCAGCTCCCATCCCCTTTAAGAGCCATGAGCGCATTTGAATCTGACGAGTTCATATTTTGACAGTGCGTCTGCAGTCTCAGATGAGTCAGATGCACATGAATTTCAAACTTCAAATGGTTCAGTTTATAAAGCAAATGTATCCCTTGAAAAAGTATGTTTGAGACACACATCTCTGAAGGTCATGTCTGGAATTTAAAATATTGACAAACGGGGTGACACCGTCGAAGAAGATCTCTTGAGAAAAGACCAGACCTTTGTGGCTGTTGTCTCTTCCTTTGGAACCCCTTAAACCTTTTAAAACAGCCCACTCTTTCTTCCCTTGGAATGAAGGCTAACTCTAATACCATCTTTAATAATATAAAGAGATTAGCCCCCATGACGGCAGGCACAGAGGCGTGAGGCCTTCTGATGTGTTTCCATCGATTGTGTTCAGTTTGCAGGACAAAAGTTTTTTTTCCTCCCTCTCCTGGATTGCCGAAGTTAACTAACCTTTTCAGCGAGTCATAACTGTTCCATTAGCGATGTGCAAGGTAGTCATTAGACTCTCGACGGGGAGGCTTTCAGAGCACCGTGACAGAACATCCGTGAAACAAACTTAGCTATTTCAAATTAAGGAATCTTTAGCCTCACAAGCGTACTGCGAGTAATTACCCATGGCGGTGTACGCCAAGGAAGCTGAAACGAGTCGAGGCAGAACAACAAAAAAGAGCGTGCATGAACCATTAGCAAGTTTTTTTTATACTTTTCCTTTGTCTGCTCCCTGCAATTAAAAAAATAAATAATAATACAGTGCTGTGTAAGACGATATTCAAAGTAGCTGCTGTTAAGAAACCTTTTTAAAGGACGATAAACATTGGGGATCTGACTAATGACCATCTAAGTATAGCTTCATTTTTTTTGTTTTTTTATCTATGTAAATAAGATTGTCTTTTCTGGCCAGATGGTACGAATATATGTGGACAGATTGATTGATGACTTACAATCATCATTACAACACTAAATAGTGTATTTGTGTTTACCTTTTTTCTTCAGATGCCGGGGAAGGAAAATAAAAATGAGATTGAAAAAAATTATCAGATCATAATGATCTGATCATTATGATCTGATCAGAATGCTTTTTCTGGTTAGATTGCGGTCTTAAGGCCCTATTTTAACGGTCCGAAACGCAAGTGAGAAGTGCCAAGCGCAAGTAGCTTTGTGGGCGGTTCTATGGCGATGCCGGCGCGAAAAATGACTCTTGCCCCCGGCGCAAATCTAAAGGGTTGGTCTGAAGTAGCCTAATTACCCGTAGGTGTTGTTTGGGCGTAACGTGCAATAAACCAATGAGAGTGCAAGCTCCCATCCCCTTTAAGAGCCATGAGCGCATTTGAATCTGACGAGTGGATATTTTGACAGCGCGTCTGCAGTCTCCGATGAGACAGATGCACATGAATTTCAAACTTCAAATGGCTCAGTTTATGGCCAAATAATATGGCCTAATTCACACATGGAATAAGGTTTTCTTCAACAACTTCAAATACTGAGTCCTATTTAATGTGGTTCTCATCTCATTTTCGTCCGCTTATCCGGGGTCGGGTCGCGGGGTACCTCTGGTCTATTTAATGATATTTAATGATATACGCATTATAAACATATCTAAACATAGTTTCTTATCCGTATTGTATGCATTATTGTTATCGACTTATGTTCTTATGCTCCTTCTTATGTCCCCCCGTTAATATACATTGCCATGGACTGTATTATGCTTTACGTGTTTAGTTTGCGTGTGTTTAAACAGATGGACGCACACACACGCGCCCGTGCGCGTCTGTGTGTTACACATAAACACACCCGCGCCCGCATTCATTCATTCTTTTTAACTCTCACTCGCGGTAAAACAATGTTTTCTCACGATCAAATACTCAATCCTAAAAGTTATGGGCATGTACACGATGTCTGTGTCAAGAAAAAATGTGTTTGCTGTACGGTGTTTGCAGATACATTGATTTAAAAGTAAAACTTATTACCGCTGTATCAGCTATTCTTTCCCAAATAATTTACCAAGAATGTGTGGCTTGGTAGATGAGAGAAGCAAAGTGTATGCGCGAGGTGCACAAGCAACATTATGCATGCGCCCTTAAAATAGCATCTGAAAAATGCGCCACTGACTTTAAATTAGGTATTTCCTGGGCTGAATCCGAATACTTAGTGCATACTATTTCTGTTCAGTGTCTACTACTTGACGGTACTACACTTGACAGTGTACTACGGTCTACAGCTATGGGTAGAACACCTCCGAACGCTTCCGAACATCGCCAAAACACCGGATCTTTGGAGATGACGTATCTCCCCTCAGATGCCGGCAAAATTACCTTGATAAGTTACCTGTTTTCTGGCTTGTCATCGTTGCTATTAAATTAAAAATGTCTCTTTTTACTTAATTACTTACTTTACTTTTTTACTCTTTTTAATGTCTCTTTTTTTCGCCGCTTTCTATGACGTCTTTCTGGTGGTGTCGGGTCAGCCATCTCTTCTTCGTTCGTTACCAGACTCCGGTTGCATTGTGGGATAGCGTAGTCCACTCCGTTGTTTACTGTGGCGGTAGTACGCATTCTGAAACGTTTTCCGTATTACACAATGCGTACTGAGCATTCGGACGGGCTATATTTGTTGCGTACTACAAAATGCATACTATATAGCAGTCAAGTATTAGTATTCGGATTCAGCCCTGGTTTGTGGCGCAAGTGGTTCCTGAAACGTCCAAATAGCACCAGGGAACGTTTGCGCCAGAACACGCCTCCTCCTTTCGCCAAGCCGCCCCTTGGGGCGCAAGATCATTCCCTAATTTACAGACGCGTGGCGCAGGAGTGAAAAGAACGCTCTGCGCCAGTTGCAAACTAGCAACGACACATGCGCCTGTGATTAAGTTAATTGTGCCGGATGCAAGATAGGGCCCTTAGTGTTAGCCTAGTAGTGTTTATTTGATGAATGGTTGGTTAGGTAATAAAGCCACACACATTCATTGAATGGAACAGTGTATTATGATGTTGATTCGAGAAATTACTCCGCAAAACGCAAGGTTAAATCCTCAAGTGAGAAATGTAGTCCATGTAGAGAAGTCTCCATGAAGTCAATGTTGGTTTTACAGTTTAAGTAAAAAAAAGGCTTTCAAATTAGCTCTTGGCTAACATAAATAATGCAATAATCTGAAACTTTATTGGTTGCTGGAGGAGAGTTCTTGCTGTTTTCCATAGAAAGGTTACAATTAATTGAGCGTCTTCCCTGGAACATGTTAGCATCCAACATCTCGCTACAGGGTACGTTGCTAATTAAAATAAGAAAAAAAAATGTTGCTATAAGAAATTCCTCTTGTAGTATAGGCGTGCTCCTATGATACAATAAGGCTAAGCTGTATACCTGCTGATCCATATTACCATCTCTGTCTAGTTATCTGTCTGTGTGCATCTCAAGCTTTAGCTCCAGCTGCGTCACTAGCTGTCCCTTTACATCAGTGGCTGCCTAGCCTCCAACCCAAACAGTCAATGAGTGTAGAGCACTAGCTGTAGGAAGAAAGCGCATCTTATGCAAGCAATAAACTGACACAGGGTTAATGTGCCTTTTATAACCTCTTGGATCCCTAATAAACTCAGGTCTCAGATCCGAAAAGTTGCAAAGTCGATTTTGTGTTTGTTTAGGTGTGTTGTTTTTTCTTAACCGGGGCCAGCCCCTCTGTGTTCTACTCTAACTGTGTGTTGGACGGAAAGGTCAGGGTGTAATCAAGCGGGCTAAACATCCGTCTGCCGCCCACAGACAAAGCAGGTGATCAGCAGTGGGCAAAATGTCAAGCAGAGAGCGAGAGCTGATAGTCGCCTTGGTGGGGGCCCAAGCCCACCGTGAATTAGGCAAGCGTCCGAGGGGTCTCCCATCCCCTGTAGTTATTTTGACAAGGTCACGTGAGTTGCAGCGGAGACATGAAGAGAATAGCGGGAGATAGCACACACGCGTGGAGGACTTGGCCCCAGGAGGAGTTTAAACAGCGTGCTTGCACGGCTGTCTATTTATGTTAAAGAAGATTTTTTTCCATTATTGAATTTGTCCCAATCTGGTGTGTGTGTGTGTCACACAAGATATGTGTGTACCTGTATTTGCATCTCGTAGTGTATGCAGGCGGGTGTCATAATTCTGTTGTGTCAAGGCAGAAAGTGTACATCCATTTCCCAGGGTTGGCCGTGAAATCTTGCTTGGTGCAGATAAAGTCGCTGGAGTACCACTGCAGGTGGGAAAAAAGTAAATCCCTTCAAGGCAGTGTAGACGGTTCACACGATAATGAATTCATATGAGATGTTCAATATTTAAACCCTACAGGAGCATGCCTCTAAAGGAATAGTGTGGGCAGGAATGATTTAAAAAAACAACAAAGAAACTAAAATAACTATTTTCCACAAGAAGCAAAAATGACTAATGTGTGTGCCTGTGAAAAGGTTTGTGTTTTTATTTATTTTTCTTCTGTTTTATTGAAGGGTGTGCTGGTACACCATATTTAGGTAACACGTTGCTCATAGCAACCAGGGTTGTTTTGAGTGTAAGCCTTCCCTTGTGTGTGGTTGGCTTATTTTTTACAATTCACCTTACTGTACATTTTTTGTGTGATTGTGTTTGGTCTATGCTTAACTGCACGTTAAGGTTGCTGGTAATAGTGGGCTCGGATTATGTCATGTAACTCAATGCCATCGATTTACCATTTCCCTTTCCTACCCGTCTCCCTGCTGCGCTCAAACACCTCTATTTTTATCCAATCAATCACTTGTTCTGGTCTCATCCGTGATGAGACTAGGTGATGATGAAGGTGATTGGGTGGGGGGAAAGGATGATGAGGAGGAGGATAACAAATCACACACTTTGGGATGAACTCCTTATCTAGAGCTAGACTAATGAACATTCCCGCCAAAACAGTTACAGCAGGTGCTATTGGAAATATGCATCCCTTACAAACAGACTGACTGATTGTGCTAATTCCTGGCCAAGGAGAACATTTCTGAACTTTCAATCATCCGTCACAAACGCCTCATTGCGATGTCTCGTTTGTCTTCAAGTCAAACTGACATCCTTCCCGTGAACTTATAGGAAATGCCTGAGCGTCCGTGTATGCAATGTTTATTGTTGACCCTTTGCGAAAGATATCAGTCACTCTCTATCACTCCACAGTGGCCATATTGGATCAGAGAGGAGACAAACAGTGCATCAAAGGAGGGCGAGTCAAGAGAAAGCCCTCATGGGATGATCCCTATCGCGTGAAGCTGTGACTATTTGCAGATGCACAGGGCCGTTATGATATAATTTTTACCAATATATATATATAGCACACCGATGAGTTATCGGAACTCGCCGTAATTCAAGCTATTGTGTTGAAGTTATTGTTACCCTGGTCGACCTACATTCAAATGATGAATGCTATTGAGAGGTAGGATGACAGCTAAGACAGCTAGACGGATGGACACAGATATATATATATATACTGTATATAGATGGATGGATAAAGAGATGGATGGCAAGATACACGAAAGACAGTTGTGGCAGATGTATGGACGGTGGGCTAGATGGATGGTTCGATATCGTGGGTGGATGGATGGATGCGAGATAGAAGGATCGATAGATATGCAGATGGACAGAAGGATAGATGGGGAGAATGTGGTTGGATCCGAACATCCATTAGAGGATGTAGGTTTCGATGTGAAAGCAAAGGATCCATTATGTCAGCCAGTAGGTAAATGACAGGTAGTTTATAACGCTGGGCCTGTCAGAGCCACACAGAGCACAACTAGAGCATGGAGGGAAGGCTCTATAAATAGATAAGAGAGAAACAGTATCTCTACATAGCCTGGACTTCTGAAAAAGGGGTTGGTGTGGGGTTGGGAATGGGAACCAACTCGGCTTTGCATTATACGCTCAGTTGGAACTCAGCTTTTACTTGTATTTGTGTATCGAGTGCTGGTCGCAGTCGACGCTTGATCCAAGAGGGACGGGGTTTAACAGGTGGAGGAAATTTGTGTGTGTGTGTGCGTGTCATGGGAGCACAGAGCCCGGAGGGGGACCTTTACACCACGTAGCATGTGTCTGAGTGCGTCTTGCCGCACTGTGGATCATGTTTACACTCCGGCAGCAGATGTCTGCATTTCGATGTACGACGCACGCTCTCCTGCATGCTAATCAGCCAGGAATGGTTTTTAATGCCGGGACAGTGGTGCAAGGAGACAGGTCGGTAAAGCCCTTAAGGCTCAGTCACAATAACAACAACATTATGTTCTGGAAGTTAGGCTTGGCGACGTCTTGGGCCTTTATTGATTGATGAGACTCCCGTGTTTATTCCTGTTTCCTGTCTGTCTCCCGGAGCCGCTTCCAAGAGAGAGCACGCTGCAGAACAGTAAGGGAAGTATTCCTCTGCGCACCTTATTGCTAGTTGAGTTTTTTTTTTACCCGACAAAGTGTCCATTCTCGGATCACGCTCTCTTTAGATATTGTTTAACGGGGAGGGGAGTGGGTAATATGTCCCCATACATGCCTCACCCAGCCCAACCCCGGGGCCTAATAGTGTTCAGTACCCTCTTTTACTCTCCTCTCCCGGTAACCCTTTCCCCGGGATGACGGTACCAGAGCACAAAATTGCAAGTTGATTTAATACGCCGGAAAAAAGGCGAGGACGTTTAATGGCGTATGTGCTCGCTGTGTGTGTGTGTGTGTGTGTGTGTGTGTGTCCGCCTCAACCCAGCGCTCCACGCGATGCCTGCCCGTGGGTGTGTTTTGAGGATTGTGTATTTATTTAGACAAAGTGGTGGCGCAGCCGTTGCCGTGTTCCGATGGGGAATAGCTCAGTGTGGAGGGATTCCTGTCCGGGCCAATACCTTCACACATACATCTTCGGACTCTTCAATCTCCTCTGTTTCGCTACGGGCGGCGGCTGCATCCTAAACTGCTGCGCCCGTGTGTATTATATTTGTGCATACAGTGTGGAGGAACAGAATGCACTCGCTCTCCTAATGTGTCGCTCCGGGGGGGCGTAGGCATGAGGGGCCCCCGTGCTCATTGTCGTATTTTTCTGGTCAGCACACCAAGTGAGCGAGGAAGGGACGGAGATCGAGGGAGATGGAAGGAGAGGGAGTGTGCGTGCAGGGGCAAAGGTTAGCCGACAGAAAGGAGACCGACTTGTTCTCAAATCTTGACCGATGCTTTATTTAAGGGTAGAGCGCTGGGCATTGCTGGGAAAGCCATTATCCTGCAGATCCTGTCTCTTCTTCAGACTTCGTCGCCCCATCTTCTCTCTCTCTCTCTCTCTCTCTCTCTCTGTCTCTGTCTCTGTCTCTGTCTCTGTCTGTCTGTGTGTGTATTGGGAGGCTGTTGACGTTTGTTGTTTAGGGCTTAAACGTACCACTTGATGCCTGCTTTGTTTTGCTGTTTATGCTTTTATTCTTCTGAGTATTTCAGGAAGTAAATGGAAAAAGGAAATATTAACATCAATTCAATGTCCACCCCCACAGATAACAACCACCAACTACTAAAAATAAACGATTTACGATTTGAGTGTTTGTGTGTGTAATATGTGTGTATTGTCTTGTATCGCAGATGATGTAGAAAACAGTAGGGTCCAACTTGGAGGCAGATGGGGTCTGTTGCTCCTTCTATCCAGTTAACCGCTAGCCCTGCCTGTTGCTCGGCCTTGCATCAGGGACATGTCATTAGCCTCTCATTTCTTCACTTCACCACAACAGTTTGTTGCTTTGCACTCCCTGCCAAAGCATGGGTGCACACTGCACAGGCACCATCTCTCTTTAGTTATATGCTCGCCTTCTCATGATTTGCAATGACATAATAGTCACTGCCGCGGGTAACCAAATACATAATCATACATGACAAGAAATAAACTTAAAAACGCTAGAGTGGCCTGCTAGGAAATTGTTCTACATATTTTTTTTTTACCCTACACTTTTTAAGTGATGATCACAGTAGAAGGTCAGTGATTTATCATTAAGCAATATTGAGTGTCTATTAAATCTAATTCAAATAGTAATTCATAACAAGATTTCAACCAATCTTAGTCCATTTCCATTTCTTTCGTTGTTTACCTTCTTTAGCTGGTTTTCATGTGTGCCATCGTCCAATGTTTGTAAGTTGAATTACTGATTGCAGGGGGTTGTAGTATCATCTGTTATTTTAATATAATCACCTGCTGCTGGTCGCCAACGCAGATATTTTCAATCAAATAATATGAATTATTTATTATTCCAAGTGGGCATAGACGCAAATACATCCAGCCTGAGTTGGAGAATAAAAAAAAGAAAAGATATTCTAAATCAAGTTGCTCAAGATGGCGGAATCACTTCATCAGGGCATGATAATATTTAACTAACCTCATTCCCTTCCTGCGGTCCGCTGGGGGGACCAGACTGAGCAGGATTCACTTGTCCATTTAATTTAACCCTGAAATTGGTAACTTTAATTATCCAAACAAGTGTCACTGCCGGAGAACTAACCCTGATTGTGTGAAGGGGCACCGGTATTACGCCGTATTAGCTTAATACGGTCTCTAGACTCCCAATGTCTTCCTTCCTTTGTAATGTAGCCGTCGGCTAATGTTCTAGTTATGCAGGCTGTATTTGCTGGGTCATAATTGCTTGGCTAACTGTGTGCTAAACGAATGTGACATGTGTGTATTCACATTGCAGGTCGGGGGTGATGGAAGTGGTCGTGCTTCGGCCTTACCTGTGAGAAATGTCATTAATTAAGTCATTTAAAATGACATTTTTCAACTCTTTCTCAACGGATTGGTTCCATAGGCTTTAACTGGATTGGCACATCAAGCTCCTCAGCTTTAGCCTCTCAAACATGGAATCAGGGCTGAAGATGAGCAGAAGTTTCCCTCTTTCTCATGCAGCACACAACAGGAGATAAGCCGTATCCGACGTGTTCACACGTGTTGGAGATACGTTAGCCGAGGGTGGGCGCCTGGGTAGAGCGTGTAGAAGGCAGGACGCAAAAAGGTATGCAGCTGATGTGACAGTGTTTTGTTCACAAGACATTGAAGAAGGTGGATGTCGACTTCTCTGTGATGCCTACTCTTTTTGCGGCAATATCAATACTGTGTTTGTCTAGACATATCTGCAATAACAACAGAAGAGCGGAAGGCAGAAATAAGTGGGCAAAAAAATACAGGCAAAATACAGGCAAGAAGACTTTCCCGGATTCACAGCATTCGCATGAAGGAAACGTCATCAACACGTTGGTAGCACACCCACTCGCTCGTTGTGCATTCTCAGAGGGCCTTGTTCAATACCAAGTAGGCCAAGGTCGGACTTATGTACTTGGAAGTTTGGACTTGGCTACCAAGTTTCACTCAGGAGTACAAATTCACACGGATGGAAGGACGCAGTACCGTCTCCATCTGAGCTCGTCATGGCAAGATGATATAAGACACAACCCTTCCCTCTTTTTGTTTTAATCAAAAATGTTATGAATGTATATATTTTGAGTGTTCCAAGATTGGTAGCCTACATTGAAAGATTGTGGAAGGCTGTTGTGGATGTCAGTGAATGAAGGAAAAACATTCAACTTTAGACATGAGAACATTTGACCAAAAAGCATTACATTTTAACTTTAACAACTTGAGTTGTAAGTTGTTGCAAAATGCATTCTGGGATACTTGGCAGTCCCCAGTCCACACAAGTCATCTCCCGCTGCATCGTCGATTTAAAATGGTCTGAGCAAGACCCCATCTGGGCATTTGGATTGTACTTGGCTAGATGCAGACTTTTGAATGGAACAGGACGTGGGCTGCGACGGATGATGTTTCAAGTCCACAAGAACACAAGTACAGACATGCTGATTGAGAAAAGGCTGGAATCTCTGATTCTCCAGACTTTAGACTAGGGGCCTGATAGATTCAACTCCGGAGGGGGGGTTCAGAATTTTTTGCTGACACATAGAGCCCCACCGGGATTATACGGAGAAGTTACGGCTTTAGTTGGATGTGTGAAAGGGCTGTGAGATAACATAACTCAGATCTTCATTATTCTAAGCTCTGCTGTGTATTTCCTGTTTGACGTAAGATGCAAGCGGTGCTACGTACCATTGGTCTAATGCCTTTAACAACCTCAGAGGGCTGTCACATATTGTTGCCCTAGTCTTCCCTATGATTGTTGTAATGCTTTATTGATTGCCACGCACGCCCACTCGCTCGAGCACGCACGCACGCACGCCCACTCGCGCGAGCACGCACGCACGCCCACTCGCGCGAGCACGCACGCACGCGCCCGCGAGCACGCACGCACGCGCCCGCAAGCACGCACGCACGCGCCCGCGAACACACACACACACACACACACACACACACACACACACACACACACACACACACACACACACACACACACACACACAGTCAAGCGTGGCACGTGACGGCCAGGGCAATCGATATTCCCCCCCCCCCCCCCCCTCCTTGCTCCCATGTTTAATTCATCCCCTCTCGGAGCAGCTCAGCCGGGCCCTAGTTGTTACCCCCCACTAATGTGTCAATGTAAAGGTGTAACACAAGTTGATGGTGTGACAGCGCTCTCTTAGCTCCTGCTACTGCAACTTCTACCACTACAACTTCTACTACAACACACTAAATCAGGGCCCGGCCGCCGAGTGAGTCTTGCTGAGTGGCTAAACATAGCGACAGGGCTCATAATTCATCCGTGGGGAAGAGCATGCCCGGCCAGCCCGTTAAAAACAGGGGTTGAAAGTGAATGTTGGCCGGTGCCCGTTTGCGCGGCCGCGGGGGAATGTTGGACGTTTTGTTTCAGAAAAGCGGTTAAGGTTGTGTTAAGGATTACCCTTAATTCATTTTACCTGAATTCAAATGTGCAACGAAAGAAAGAAAATGTGGGACTTTTTTGGGAGGATTCACCTTATAAGTGATTACCTTTGGAGATGATTAATGTTGATCCCATTATAAGAAAGAGGGGGGATGTATTGTTTACAGATTTCACATGATTACTTAAAGGCGTAGGAGGGAAATTAACCATAAACAGCAAATAAATAAACAAAAATCCATTCATATCAGTACCATAATGCATTAATGCGACCCCACCCACCTAGCACTTAAACGGTTCAACCTCCTGCCATCTGGGTAGCGCTGCCGCAGAATGCGGTGCAGGACCACCAGACACGGCAACAGCTTTCTCCCACAGGCCATTTAGACCCCTCAACTCACCCAAGTAAATTCCATGAACATTGCGTACTATGCTTTTTATATGCACAATAACTTATATGCACAATATCGTATAACTGTAGTTCCATGCTGCTATTCAGCACATTTTCACTTTACCATATTGCACCTTTATTTGACCCTCAATAAATACCTCAAAACATTGAGAATATTCTATTCTGTATAATTTATGCAATGTCTGTCTATATATGTCGTGTTTATTTGTTGTGGTATTTTTGCACTATTATATTATGTTCCCATGTTTTTATGTTACATTTCATATGTTGTGTGGGGAGTATGGGGTAATAGAATTTCAGTCCTCTCTATCTTAACTGGTCCGGCCTAACAATAAAGTTCACTTTGACTTTGACTTCCATATCTGAAATGAGGAGGTAGCCTAATTCCAGGCAAAATGTGCTACCAAATGTGCTAGTGTTGCGCTTTCAAAATATAAGGAAAATCTGTCAATTTTCAATCCCAATTGGTATAGATTTTGGGTGGGACAAATCTTTCCTATATTAGGGGGCACTGTTCTGCCTAGTTCTTACTCCAATGCGATTACCTAGGATTACTGCTTGAGTTTTAAAGTTCCATAACAAAAGTTTGAATCACACACTCCACTTATCAGGGAATCGAAAACAAAAAAAAAGGCTTTGATTCCCCCTGACCATTATAGAGTCAGAGCCACGTTGGAATTGCAATAAAAAAGCAGGACCTCAAGTGTAATTTTTTAACTAATGAGAATATTTCGATTCCTCACCCCTCTCTGAGGAACTGGCCCTTGACCTTCACCATTAATTAGTGCTAGGAGCATGTAGTGGTGAAAGGCGGGTTCTTCACTTCAACCACTTTTGACCTTCTGTGCTCCCAAAACAAGCCTGTTTTTTTTTTTGCTGTACGATCAGGGCTCTTGGAATGTATCTTTGCTTTACTTATTCCACCCAAAAAAAAGTAAAAATGTTTTTTTGAAAAAGCAGGAAAAACAGTTATTAAACCTTGCACGCAGATCGGTAACAGAGGGAGCCGTTTGCCTTTTGTTGCTTGAGTTGTGCCGTCAACGCGTTATAATTAGGGGAGTCCCTTCGGTGTGCGAGGACACAAAGCCCTTATCAATTACACACAGGGAACATAGGAGAGACCTGCTGTCCTAACAAGGCCTGTTTAATCAAAGCCCCACACGGGATAGCTGGCGTAGGATAATTATTTCCTGATTTGCTCTAAAGTCTATGTAATCTCCATTCAGTCTTGCCCCCCTCTGGCGCGCGCACACACACACACACACACACACACACACACACACACACACACACACACACACACACACACACACACACACACACACACACACACACACACACACACACACACACACACACACACACACCTTCTTAAACTTGCATGCACACACAAACACACACACCCCTTCCTAAAAACCTGTTTCCCCTTCTGTATTGATCTTCACGGGCAAATTGGTTATGTTTACACATATTGATATAGCCCCCTTTTTTCCCTGAAGTGTAATGCACCGCTGGACACGCCACCAATGAAATGTCATTCATGCCTCGAAAACAAACCCCAGATTCCATCTCAGGCATGGCCACAGATACTCACTTAATTCCCACACGTTCTGCCACTTTGTCTCCCACCCTATTGACTCTCTACCTTTAGGTCTTTCTTTCCTGGACATAGTCGACAATAGTGGTGCACAAGAGAAAATATTAGTGTGTTTGTCTGTATGGGTGTGTGCTAATGTTAGCATAGCAATAAATGGCGTGTTCTGTGTGTGTGTTTCTGTGTGTGTGGGTGGGTGGGTGTGGATGGGACACTTGTTTGCATGACTCTGTTTAACAGTGTGAAGTCATGTGTTATTTCGAAGAGCTTGGCCACTCCATCTTGTCCATGCAGTGACTATGAATGAGCTCCAAACCACTCCATGCGGCTTGCACCATATATCTACCTGCAGGGAGTTAAACACGACGTGTCTGTGCGAAAATCAACTCGTCTAGGCAGAAGTGTGCGTGTGTATACGGTGTGTGTAAATTTGGGCAGTGTTTGTCTGAGGTGTGCTTGTGTTTGTGTGTATGTGGTTGTGCCTGGCTATATGTGCAAGAGTGTGTGTGTGTGTGTGTGTGTGTGTGTGTGTGTGTGTGCATTCGTGAGAGGCTGTGCAAGTGTGATTCGTTAGATTGTGTATGCATGTGTGTGTCTGTCGGGGCACGTGCATGTGCCTGTGTGTGTGTGTGTGTGTTTGTGTATTTTTGTGTGCGTCTGCTGGGGATTGTGCACGTGCCTGTGTGTGTGTGTGTGTCTACCTGTATGTGTTTGTGTGTGGGGAGGGGTGGTTCAATTGCAGATTGATATGTTTGTCCCCTCGCGGTGGTTTCCTATCCTTTGTGTGGTGCTGTTATTTAGACGGCCCGGGCCAGCTGCTAGAGATGGGAATAAATGGCACTGTGTGGAGGCATCCGTTATGTGCTGACACATAACCATTATAAAGCAACCACTCTGTCTCTGTGTACCTGTGCCCCCGTGTGTGTGTGTGTGTGTGTGTGTGTGTGTGTTTACTTATGTATGATGTATTGCTAAATAAAGGTCTGGTTGGTGGGTGGTGTGGCGCTTTCTGCATGTTTGACAGTGTAGACATGATCCATCTACAACACCTTAAAGAGTTCAGACGTGCCTTGTGTCACACGCACACACATACACACGCACGCGCGCACAGAGCACGCACGCACGCGCGCGCGCGCACAGAGACTGGCAACGCTTGGATGTTTTCTTCATGTCAAAGAAACCATGAACACAGAAAAAGAATCAATGGTGTCTATAAACATCAAACCTCCTTTAGTTTTCTTACAAGCACACCAGCACAGCCCCCACACAGAGCGATGCCACCGCTGTTCCATTCACATGGCTCTACAGCCTCTCACTTGATGTTGACCTGTTGTGCTCGCTTTCTTTTTGCATTTTTCGTTGTATTTCCTCACTTGACTTCTTGACCCCCTTCCAGCTTGTTATCTTGATGCAACTCAAGATAAAAGAGACCGAATTATTTGGATTCTAAATTATCTTTTTCTCTTCGATTGCCTTGTTGTCTAAGCACTCGCTGTCTTTTCATAAGCACCTCCCGTCCATCTCAGAGTATTGTGCTTGGGTTTAAAGGTCAATAGGTCTAGGGCATCAATTCATCATAACAGTCTTTCCTGGCTTCACCAAAACATCTGTTACCAATGCGATTTGTCAAAACAACTTTAAGGTACTGAGTGTGGGGAAGAATAGTTGGAATGGACAGGTCTGTCACAAATATAAAGAATGGCAATGTAGCACTTAAGTCTTCTGGAATCAACGTTGTTAAATTAGGTGTTTTACAGAATGTCACCAAAGTGCTATATTGTTTACCTTGCTAATGTATATTTATATCGGAACCAAATGTTTTAGCAAAGCCAGGAGGCACGGTATTGACCTTTGAGGAAAAAACCCTCAATTGGCTTCCCTTGGAAAAAACTTCCTCGAATATCGCTACATGTTAATCCCAACCTTATGAGGGATCAGCCTGCGCTCAGCGGAGGTGATCAAACCGACCAAGCGGCCCATCTATTCATTATTTCATTATTTAATCTTTGGATCCTGAAGTCATTCCTCTGACCTTTGGAGGGCGTATGCTATATGAGACCTTAGATATAGGCCAGTTTTCATTAACTGTTTAATACCGCAAAATGGAAACCAGGCGGCATGAGGTGGTGGGGGGTGTGTGTGAGGAGGGGAGGGATTGATCTCGGGATGACATTACATTCAGTTGGGATGCGTCGCGGCAGAGATGTTATGAAAAATCACGGGTCTCTCGCTTTAATCTGAGGTAAACTGTAACCAAAGGGAAATAAATGGCAGATTAACCATGTCCAATTGCTTTTTCTTTTTCTCTCTCTCTCTCTCACTCTCTCACTCTCTCTCTCGCTCTCTCTCTTCAATCCCCCCCCCCCCCCCCCCACACACTACTCCCTCTCCCACTTTCACTTTCTCTAATACTATGCATTTTTGTGCTTTTTTTAACTCGGGCATAACAACCAACAAAGAATACTTTTACCCAGTGTGGTCACATCTGTGTTGTTCAACAAGAATTGCAAACAATTACCTGAGAGACACCACCATACTGTGTGTGTGTGTGTGTGTCTGTGTGTGTTTCAGCTGTGCAATTCTGAGTAAATAAAAAAAAAAGGTCCCCTACCTGACTCCAATTACATTGGTGAATATGCACAGGCACAGTGTTCAATCTTTTACCTCCCTCCATCCGAGCAGAGGTGGATTGGATATACTTAGTGACTGTTGTGCTAAATTGAAGCGATTATTCTAATGCATTGCCAGTAGCAAGGCCCGGGTGTAATTCCATTTCCCCCCTTTTTCCTGGTACCCATTACAAAGGACCAGGTTGGAGCCTGGCAGTTACGATTTCATACGGTTTCAACCTATCTTAAAATTGCTTAGACTATATATGTATGTGAGGGAGGATCCCTCAGTCCTTAAAGCCTTAAAAGTATTGTCAAACACCTTTTTTGGTACAATGGCCTCCATGTTTGCCAATGATTAGTGCTAGCCGGGATGCTAACTAGAGGGACATTCTGGTCATTGTAATACTTTCTTAGGTTGACATCCTTGGCACAAGCCCAGAACTCACATGGAATAAATATACCAACCAATCACCAATATCAACTCTGCCTAGGCCTTCAACTTGCAAAACACCCATATTTTATGCAACAGAACTTTGTTAGTGGGGAATTTTGTAAATAATTTTCAGCATTCTCAAGTTGGATTGAATTTCAATAACGTTCCATAGCAATAACTGTGAACAAAAAAATGAATCAATAAATACACAAAAAACTTCATTGATGTCCCTTGGGAACTTTCCCGGGAACCGTTGAAAAGCGAGTGACTTGTTTTTTTTCTGCTGAGGCTGAAATACTTTACGATTTGCCTGTAAGCAAAGCGTATACAGCTTTTGGATTTTTATGTCATTTATTTATGTATTTTACTTACTGACGTACACTACATTCACAACTAAGCTTGGTGTGCCGGCTCTGATATGGAGGCCCCTGGGAAGAGAAAGGAGAGGGGAGATAAGGGTTTAGCTGAGTAGGACAAGGGGTGTGTGTGTGTGTGTGTGTGTGTGTGTGTGTGTGTGTGTGTGTGTGTGTGTGTGTGTGTGTGTGTGTGTGTTTGTGTGGTAATGAGGATCTTCAGAAGGTCCTTAATGTAAGAGACACTTTCAACATTCCTCCACCCTCCCCGATGCATTGTTGTTGTCGTTGTTTTTTCCCCCTGCTTTTATTATTGCACATACATTTCTGTTCCTGCTGTTTTATGAACATAGTACACCTTTGCACTCCAAAGCAGCAGAACTGTCGACCGGGAAGGATGATGCTGGGGATTAATGGTAAGGCATGTCAACATTGGAGAAGCTGAGGCCATACTGGTTTGCACACTTTTTCGAAAGTGGTACAAGACATTGGAGGGCGAAAATAAAATATTTTCTGTGGTGCGACGTAGAGCAGGGGAAGAGATGATTAAGCAAAGTCACAAAACGGACATAGAGAGAGGGAAAGAGCAACGAGGGGGTCTGGTTGGATTACTGTTGCTTGAGGACTCTGCGAAGGTGCAACTCATTAGTCAAGCCAGCTGCAATATTGAAATGAATAAGGGAGCGTGCCCTAGTGAGGCACTTTTTAATGCCCATGTCATTTATTAATACACAGATATGAGCCTATGGGTACAGAGAGCCACAGAGTGGGTGGAAGAGAGACACAGACAGAGAGGATGAGGGAAAGAGGCAGGAGCGAGAGAGACTGAACCAAGCCCACAGGAATCAACAGATTCAAATGACGACGATCCCTAGATGTGAAGGGTGCGTTCCCCCTGCCGAGAAGTCAGTGTAATCTTCATTGCTGCTTAAGCACACACTCATACACACACATATACTTGCACATTTACATATGGCCACACAAACACAACCACACACGCACGCACGTACTCGCACAAACGCATGTAAATGCACATTTACGTGAACATATAACATGCGGCCACACACACACACACACACACACACACATGCCTCACATACGCACACACATGCACCCACACATTCACTGTATATAATAAAAGGCACCAAGGTTAAAGCCCAAGGTCAGTTTTCCGCCATGCTACATTTTTATCCATAAAATATTACTTGGAATAATTGCCCTAGGCTTCTTCTATTATTATTTAATAGTTTACGTTGCTAAGAAGGATCTTCCTGTAATGAAACTGTATAATATTATCCGAGCATATTACCAGACCTTGTGATACTTCTGTATGTTTATTTTAGTGTTTTGAAGTTCAATTATGGAGCCCGTTCTGTCATCTCATTCAGTATTAATCCCAGTGAAAACAGCTATGGTATGGTGCTGTTTGCAAATGCAAACAGTAATTGCTTGTCATACCCAAATAATGTTTGAATGTAAAAAAGGGAATTTGAAGGATTTAATTATGTTTTTTAAAGGACGATTGCCTCTCCCAATTGTTAATGAGAGAATCACTGTGTCCTATAGTGTACGGTCTCTGAGCCAAGAAACATGCCGATTAAACCATGGAATACTAAGTTGACTCAAAATAAGTTAAATTCATGATCATGAGCCATTTTGCAGATGCTTTTATCCAAAACAACTACCAGTGAATTACAATGTAAGCCATGAAGTAGCGAGTTTTATGTTTAGTTTCTGTAAACTTTTCTAAATTGTAAACCAAAACGACAGATTGCAGATTGCTGTTGTTTTTGGAGAAGGTTAAGTTTAAAGATTCAGTTGGAGATGTCTAATTTAGCTTGTGCTATTTTTGCAAAGCACGTGTTTAGTGACATGTTTCAAATGACTTGCAGACACGAGCTGCCTCCAGGGTCAAAGTGTTTGATAGAGAAAATAAGAAGTGTATTTTGTTGTATTGAGAGAGTTTGAGAGGGAATTTACAGGAAATGTAAGAGTAAACAAATGCAACCATTAGTAAAAAAAGTCATGATGTACTCCTTTGAAATTAATTGGTATCAGAGTTGTAATGCTTATCTCTCTCTCTCTCGCTCGGTCTCTGTCTCCCTCTCCTTATTGACCTGCTGGTTATGTCTTTCCTCCATTCCTTTCTGCTGCTGCAGCACTTTTCTAAAACAACCAAATGAAAAACTACAGCAACTACAGAGGTTTTTCTTCTGTTTTACGCCAGTCTGAGAGGAGTGTTCCTTAACACGCAGAGACACTGCACCAAAGTACACCACAAGTCCAATTAAGATAACTCGTACACAAATACTCGTACACACACCTACATGCACAAAAACACAAACAAAAGCACACCACACATGCAAGCCAACAATATGCAGGCCTTGTATTGCAAAAAGCAAACCCATCGCGTGCAGCTGGGCGCAGGCCGTAGGAATCCTCCGTGTGCATCTCCCCCCCGTCCCAGCCAAGGATACCAATGTCAGAGGCAGTATTGCGTGAACTTGTATTGTTGTGTATTAAGTCAGTGGTAACCAATCATTTTCAATGTTTTAATGTTAGCTGTCAGTGGTAACCAATCAATGTCTTAATGTGACCGTTTTTAATTAGGGGTCCAAGCCAACAGGTTGGATCCCTATTGTTTTTGTAAGGATTATTATTAGGGGTCCAAGCCAACAGGTTGGATCCCTATTGTTTTTGTAAGGATTATTATTATTATTATTTCGTACGCCTTAGAAGTGGTACCACAGCCCAAACCGTAAATGGTGCACACGCGCCAATTGCATGACTAGATCCAGAATCGGCACCGCTACTCAGATAACAAAATCCAGACACGCCGGTCCCTAGGTGGCGCTATACCAAGGAATACGCGTTTGGGGCTATAACTTCCACACCGAACCTCCCAGAGTCCAAAAACTTGTACACACAGATGCACTGGAGTCTGCTGCATCTTTTGGCCTAGGCCACGCCCATTTGCGTCTATGAATATTTTTCGCTAAATCGCGAAAACCGCAAAACTGTTTTTTCGCTACTCCTCCCACATTTCTCGCCCGATCAACACCAAACTTTGCACACGACATCTTCAGACGCACACGCAAAGAAATCCTAGACACTTTTTTGATCCGACCTTCGACGACGAAACGGTAGAGTTTTGAATATTGGTTTATTAGCTAAATTAGACGTGGAAATTTAAAAATCCAAAAAAATCCAAAATTAGACATCGGATCGAGTCCTAATTCTACACACATGTTGGTGCTAACCTTAATGACGTTCGATAAAAATTTCGGAAAATTCCGCCATTAGGGGGCGCAATAAACGAGGAAATTGTATATCTTCTACAAAATTTCGCCGCGAAAACGCTACACTGACTTCTCGCTACTCCTACCACAGTCAAATCCTTTGTATCCACAGGTTCAGGGTAGCGTTTTCAACACATGCTTCGCGTTGTGCCGGCGAAATGCACATTTCTTGTCGCGTTGTGCCGGCGAAATGCACACTTCTTGGACCCCTGCATAACTGCTTGCAGTTCTAGTTAGGGGTCCAAGCCAACAGGTTGGATCCCTATTGTTTTTGTAAGGATTTTTTTTATTATACTACCTCCCCGTGAAAGTGGAACCACAGCCCAAACCGTAAATGGTGCACACGCGCCAATTACATGACTAGAACCAGTACCGACACCGCTACTCAGATAACCAAATCCAGACATGCCGGCCACTAGGTGGCGCTATACCAAGGAGAAACACGTTTGGGGCTATAACTCCCACACCGAACCTCCCAGAGTCCAAAAACTTGTACACACAGATGCACTGGAGTCTGCTGCATCTTTTGGCCTAGGCCACGCCCATTTGCGTCAATGAATATTTTTCGCTAAATCGCGAAAACCGCAAAACTGTTTTTTCCCTACTCCTCCCACATTTCTTGACCAATCAACACCGAACTTTGCACACGACATCTTCAGACGCACACGCAAAGGAATCATCAACAGTTTTTTGATCCGACCTTCGACGACGAAACGGTAGCGTTTTGAATATTTGTTTATTAGCTAAATTAGACGTGAAAAGTCAAAAATCCGAAGAAATCCAGAATTATACATCGGATCGAGCCCAAATTTTACAGACATGTTGGTGCTAACCTTAATGACGTTCGATAAAAATATCGGAAAATTTCGCCATTAGGGGGCGCAATAAACAAGGAAATTGTATATCTTCTACAAAATTTCGCCGCGAAAACGCTACACTGACTTCTCGCTACTCGTACCACAGTCAAATCCTTTGTATCCACAGGTACAGGGTAGCGTTTTGAACACATGCTTCGCGTTGTGCCGGCGAAATGCACATTTCTTGTCGCGTTGTGCCGGCGAAATGCACACTTCTTGTTCCTATTATTCTTACCCCCCTAAAAGTGGGACCACAGCCCAAACCGTAAATGGTGCCGACACGCGAATTGCATGACTAGATCCAGATCTGTTCGGACTAAGCAGACGACAAAATCCAGACGCGCCGGTCACTAGGTGGCGCTATACCAAGGAATACGCGTTTGGGGCTATAACTCCCACACCGAACCTCCCACATTCAAAACCTTGTACACACAGATGCACTGGAGTCTGCTGCATCTTTTGGCATAGGCCACGCCCATTTGCGTCTATGAATATTTTTCGCTAAATCGCGAAAACCGCAAAACAGTTTTTTCCCTACTCCTCCCACATTTCTTGACCAATCGACACCAAACTTTGCACACGGCATCTTTAGACGCACGCGCAAAGAAATTATCGGACAGTTTTTTGATCCGACCTTCGACGACGAAACGGGAGCGTTTTGAATATTGGTTTATGAGCTAAATTAGACATGGAAAATCAAAAATCCAAAGAAATCCAAAATTAGGCATCGGAACGAGTCCAAATTTTACACACATGTTGTTGCTAACCTTAATCTCGTTCGATAAAAATTCCGGAATTTTTCGCCATTAGGGGGCGCAATAAACAAGGAAATTTTATATCTTCTAATTGGACCAAGGAATGTTCTTCGAACTATAAGGAAACCATCAAGGGGCAAACCCGAGTCTATATAAAAAATATGGCCAAGAATTATTAATGTGGGCGGGAGTTATTTGGCAAAGGAAAAATTGTCTTTGGAAAATTTCGCCAACAGGGCGGCGCCAAAAAACGACAACATTGTATATCTCCTATTTGGCCAAAGGAATGTTCTGAAAAGCGTTTGGGGACATAACTCCCACACCGAACCTCCCACAGTCAAAACCTTTATATCCAGATATAAGTATAATTCCTTAATTTGTGTAAATGAAGTGTAATAAATAAACAATATGAGATGTTTTTCAATTTTTATTCAGACTTTTTATTCAGACTTAACACATCACTCTTAAACATCACTCTTAACACATCACCCTTAACGCATCACTCTTGACACATCACTCTTAACACATCATCTGCAAAATGTAAATTAGAATTTGCTCATTTTTCAATGAGCAAATTCATGCTGGTTACATGGACATAAAGCCTGCATGGATTTTTATAACCAGACATTTAGAAGAAGAAGGTATACTAAAAGAAGAAGGTAAACCTCCGTTCCCGTTCTCGTCCAGTATACCTCCGCTCCCGTTGTCATCGTCGTCTCTGGTTGAACACAATTGCGGGGTATCAGTATCTGAAGGGAGGAAAGATCGTTTCAATTATTTTTCACATTTGGCTAATAGGTGTTATACATGACAAATCAAATCCATATTGGGAGGAATCCGTTCTCGTCCATGATGTCATCGTCGTCTCTGGTTGAACACAATTGCGGGGTATCAGTATCTGATGGGAGGAAAGATCGTTTTGATTTAATAGGTGTTATACATGACAAATAAAATCCATATTGGGAGGAATCCGTTCTCGTCCATGATGTCATCGTCGTCTCTGGTTGAACACAATTGCGGGGTATCAGTATCTGATGGGAGGAAAGATCGTTTTGATTATCTTTCCACATTTGGCTAATAGGTAGGCTATGCATGACAAATCAAATCCTTTGGCTAATAGGTGTTAACAAATCAAATTCATATTGGGAGGAATCCGTTCTCGTCCATGATGTCATCGTCGTCTCTGGTTGAACACAATTGCGGGGTATTAGTATCTGATGGGAGGAAAGATCGTTTCGATTAATTTTCACATTTGGCTAATAGGTGTTATACATGACAAATCAAATCCATATTGGGAGGAATCAGTATCTGATGTCAAATTCATATTGATGTATTGTCATACCTTGGGAAGTCTGTACTTCAAGCACCGACTTGCGAGCACGCGAGTAGGCCTACGTACCTGTGATTGGAACAGCAGCGGACTCGATGACGTCACCACCTCTGCTCGTCCGTTAACTGTGCTATGGCCTCATTTAGGCATACTGAACAATATAAACGAATGATATAAAACAAAATCCCAGCCTCTTTCATTTTCAAATAGTATGTAAGTATTCTGAATGAATAAAAATTGAAAAGATATGCGTGTCCTGTCATGTGTATAAGCTATACACACACGACTTTATCTATATATATTTATATATTATCTTTAAAAAAACCTTACAAGTAAATATTAACGCTGGTATACATACTGCCCCAGATAATACAGTATTTATTAATTAAACCTACCGTTTCACTTTATCTTTCATACCTGTGATTGGAACAGCAGCGGACTCGATGACGTCACCACCTCTGCTCGTCCGTTAACTGTGCTATGGCCTCATTTAGGCATACTGAACAATATAAACGAATGATATAAAACAAAATCCCAGCCTCTTTCATTTTCAAATAGTATGTAAGTATTCTGAATGAATAAAAATGGAAAAGATATGCGTGTCCTGTCATGTGTATAAGCTATACACACACGACTTTATCTATATATATATATTTATATATTATCTTTAAAAAAACCTTACAAGTAAATATTAACGCTGGTATACATACTGCCCCAGATAATACAGTATTTATTAATTAAACCTTCCGTTTCACTTTATCTTTCATACCTGTGATTGGAACAGCAGCGGACTCGATGACGTCACCACCTCTGCTCGTCCGTTAACTGTGCTATGGCCTCATTTAGGCATACTGAACAATATAAACGAATAATATAAAACAAAATCCCAGCCTCTTTCATTTTCAAATAGCAGCGGACTCGATGACGTCACCACCTCTGCTCGTCCGTTAACTGTGCTATGGCCTCATTTAGGCATACTGAACAATATAAACGAATAATATAAAACAAAATCCCAGCCTCTTTCATTTTCAAATAGTATGTAAGTATTCTGAATGAATAAAAATTGAAAAGATATGCGTGTCCTGTCATGTGTATAAGCTATACACACACGACTTTATCTATATATATTTATATATTATCTTTAAAAAAACCTTACAAGTAAATATTAACGCTGGTATACATACTGCCCCAGATAATACAGTATTTATTAATTAAACCTACCGTTTCACTTTATCTTTCATACCTGTGATTGGAACAGCAGCGGACTCGATGACGTCACCACCTCTGCTCGTCCGTTAACTGTGCTATGGCCTCATTTAGGCATACTGAACAATATAAACAAATGATATAAAACAAAATCCCAGCCTCTTTCATTTTCAAATAGTATGTAAGTATTCTGAATGAATAAAAATGGAAAAGATATGCGTGTCCTGTCATGTGTATAAGCTATACACACACGACTTTATCTATATATATATATTTATATATTATCTTTAAAAAAACCTTACAAGTAAATATTAACGCTGGTATACATACTGCCCCAGATAATACAGTATTTATTAATTAAACCTTCCGTTTCACTTTATCTTTCATACCTGTGATTGGAACAGCAGCGGACTCGATGACGTCACCACCTCTGCTCGTCCGTTAACTGTGCTATGGCCTCATTTAGGCATACTGAACAATATAAACGAATGATATAAAACAAAATCCCAGCCTCTTTCATTTTCAAATAGCAGCGGACTCGATGACGTCACCACCTCTGCTCGTCCGTTAACTGTGCTATGGCCTCATTTAGGCATACTGAACAATATAAACGAATAATATAAAACAAAATCCCAGCCTCTTTCATTTTCAAATAGTATGTAAGTATTCTGAATGAATAAAAATTGAAAAGATATGCGTGTCCTGTCATGTGTATAAGCTATACACACACGACTTTATCTATATATATTTATATATTATCTTTAAAAAAACCTTACAAGTAAATATTAACGCTGGTATACATACTGCCCCAGATAATACAGTATTTATTAATTAAACCTACCGTTTCACTTTATCTTTCATACCTGTGATTGGAACAGCAGCGGACTCGATGACGTCACCACCTCTGCTCGTCCGTTAACTGTGCTATGGCCTCATTTAGGCATACTGAACAATATAAACAAATGATATAAAACAAAATCCCAGCCTCTTTCATTTTCAAATAGTATGTAAGTATTCTGAATGAATAAAAATGGAAAAGATATGCGTGTCCTGTCATGTGTATAAGCTATACACACACGACTTTATCTATATATATATATTTATATATTATCTTTAAAAAAACCTTACAAGTAAATATTAACGCTGGTATACATACTGCCCCAGATAATACAGTATTTATTAATTAAACCTTCCGTTTCACTTTATCTTTCATACCTGTGATTGGAACAGCAGCGGACTCGATGACGTCACCACCTCTGCTCGTCCGTTAACTGTGCTATGGCCTCATTTAGGCATACTGAACAATATAAACGAATGATATAAAACAAAATCCCAGCCTCTTTCATTTTCAAATAGTATGTAAGTATTCTGAATGAATAAAAATTGAAAAGATATGCGTGTCCTGTCATGTGTATAAGCTATACACACACGACTATATCTATATAGTCTTACATATTATCTTTAAAAAAACCTTACAAGTAAATATTAACGCTGGTATACATACTGCCCCAGATAATACAGTATTTATTAATTAAACCTACCGTTTCACTTTATCTTTCATACCTGTGATTGGAACAGCAGCGGACTCGATGACGTCACCACCTCTGCTCGTCCGTTAACTGTGCTATGGCCTCATTTAGGCATACTGAACAATATAAACGAATGATATAAAACAAAATCCCAGCCTCTTTCATTTTCAAATAGTATGTAAGTATTCTGAATGAATAAAAATGGAAAAGATATGCGTGTCCTGTCATGTGTATAAGCTATACACACACGACTTTATCTATATATATATATTTATATATTATCTTTAAAAAAACCTTACAAGTAAATATTAACGCTGGTATACATACTGCCCCAGATAATACAGTATTTATTAATTAAACCTTCCGTTTCACTTTATCTTTCATACCTGTGATTGGAACAGCAGCGGACTCGATGACGTCACCACCTCTGCTCGTCCGTTAACTGTGCTATGGCCTCATTTAGGCATACTGAACAATATAAACGAATGATATAAAACAAAATCCCAGCCTCTTTCATTTTCAAATAGTATGTAAGTATTCTGAATGAATAAAAATTGAAAAGATATGCGTGTCCTGTCATGTGTATAAGCTATACACACACGACTATATCTATATAGTCTTATATATTATCTTTAAAAAAACCTGTATTATTATACCAACTGTATTATTCAGTCTTCCCGTTTTGGACATCCGTCAATCTTATCTTATTTATTATCTTTTTTTATTTTCAAATAGGAATGCGAAATGCATCCTGGGATATTTGACGGTCCCAACGCAGGCACACCAGTACAGAAAAGAACGCGAATTGAGAAACGCAATCCAAATCATGAAATAAAAGGTATTTCCGAATCCGTGTATGGTTTGTTAAATTGGAATATTCAATGAACGAACCATACACGGAGTTCTCTGCCTCTCTGTCCATTGTTTGATTTGAATTCGCGGGATTTTCCCGGCATTCATTGCGGTTGTATCACATTTTCGCAAACAAAACAAACCAACTGTATTATTCAGTCTTCCCGTTTTGGATATCCGTCAATCTTATCTTTTTTACTTTGGCGAGCAAGAAGTCAGGAGATGTTGTCAGGTATGAAGAGCAGCGAAACACATCTACAACATCTGTACAGGTGTGGGTGTGGCATACTCCCATGGACTCGTCAGCAACGACGCACTCCAGCGATTTATACAATATAAACACATTATATAAAGCAAAACCCCTCTTTCATTTTAAAATAGTATGTAAATAATAGGCCTCCATCTTTGTTATACTTTTAAAATGTCCCTATATAGCCTATTTTATAGCTTTTACACTGATATTTTAATATTTTGTCTTTGGAAAAGCCAACAGGTTGGATCCCTATTGTTTTTGTAAGGATTTTTTTAGGGGTCCAAGCCAACAGGTTGGATCCCTATTGTTTTTGTAAGGATTTTTTTTATTTTTATTATTTGTACCTCCCTAAAAGTGGTACCACAGCCCAAACCGTAAATGGTGCCGACACGCCAATTGCATGACTAGATCCAGATCTCTTCGGACTACGCAGACGACCAAATCCAGACATGCCGGCCACTAGGTGGCGCTATACCAAGGAATACGCGTTTGGGGCTATAACTCCCACACCGAACCTCCCAGAGTCCAACAACTAGTACACACAGATGCACTGGAGTCTGCTGCATCTTTTGGCCTAGGCCACGCCCATTTGCGTCTATGAATATTTTTCGCAAAATCGCGAAAACCGCAAAACTGTTTTTTCGCTACTCCTCCCACATTTCTTTACCAATTGACACAAAACTTTGCACACGGCATCTTCAGACGCACACGCAAAGAAATCATCAACAATTTTTTGATCCGACCTTCGACGACGAAACGGTAGCGTTTGGAATATTGGTATATTAGCTAAATTAGACGTGGAAAATCAAAAATACCAAAAAATCCAAAAGTAGACATCGGATCGAGTCTTAATTCTACACACATGTTGGTGCTAACCTTAATGTCGTTCGATAAAAAATTCGGAAAATTTCGCCATTAGGGGGCGCAATAAACGAGGAAATTGTATATCTTCTACAAAATCTAGCCGCGAAAACGCTACACTGACTTCTCGCTACTCCTACCACAGTCAAATCCTTTGTATCCACAGGTTCAGGGTAGCGTTTTGAACACATGCTTCGCGTTGTGCCGGCGAAATGCACATTTCTTGTCGCGTTGTGCCGGCGAAATGCACACTTCTTGGACCCCTGCATAACTGCTTGCAGTTCTAGTTATTATTCCTGTTGTGACGTGTACCTACAAAAGTTCTATCTAAATACAATTTAATTAGGGGTCCAAGCCAACAGGTTGGATCCCTATTGTTTTTGTAAGGATTTTTTTTATTATTATTATTATTATTATTATTATTATTCCCCCCTAGAAGTGGGTCCACAGCCCAAACCGTAAATGGTGCCGACACGCCAATTGCATGACTAGATCCAGGGCCCTGAGTTCTAAGCAGACGACCAAATCCAGACACGCCGGCCACTAGGTGGCGCTATACCAAGGAAAGACGCGTTTGGGGCTATAACTCCCACACCGAACCTCCCACATTCAAAACCTTGTACACACAGATTCACTGGAGTCTGCTGCATCTTTTGGTATAGGCCACGCCCATTTGCGTCTATGAATATTTTTCGCTAAATCGCGAAAACCGCAAAACCTTTTTTTTTGCTACTCCTCGCACATTTCTTGACCAATCAACACCAAACTTTGCACACGGCATCTTCAGACGCACACGCAAAGAAATCATATACAGTTTTTTGATCCGACCTTCGACGACGAAACGGTAGAGTTTTGAATATTCTTTTATTAGCTAAATTAGACGTGGAAAATTAAAAAACCAAAAAATTCCAAAATTAGACATCGGATCGAGTCCAAATTTTAGAAACATGTTGGTGCTAACCTTATTGACCTTCGATAAAAATTTCGGAAAATTTCGCCATTAGGGGGCGCAATAAACGAGGAAATTGTATATCTTCTACAAAAATTTCGCCGCGAAAACGCTACACTGACTTCTCGCTACTCCACAGGTTCAGGGTAGCGTTTTGAACACATGCTTCGCGTTTTTCCGGCGAAATGCACATTTCTTGTCGCGTTGTGCCGGCGAAATGCACACTTCTTGGACCCCTGCATAACTGCTTGCAGTTCTAGTTTTACTTTTATTTTTATAGTTTAAAACAATCATTTGAGAATGAAGGCAGGGTTGGATAGACACACTGAGATGTAAACATATATTTTTGGTAGAATGGGTTTTCGGTTAATGGCTAAAGAGAAAAGTTAAAGGTTTATGGGTGTCTTTTAGCCACCTGTTCAAATAAGGGTGAAACAAGCGATGTGTATGAGAATACATAGGCAGTGACCGAATCTCCGAAACGCTGCAATATCGGACGAAACCTGGCAGACAAAAGGAATTGTGAAAGGCCCCTGGGAGACACTGAAACCAAGCACGCCAGCGCGTTTTTTTCCCCTCTTCTTTTTTATTTATTTCCAGACAGGAAATCAAGACGGTAAGGCACTTTTACTCCTGCCAGCTCGTTTCAGGTCGCTGCCTCGCTGCCAAGACCTGGCAAGTCGACATCCTGTTGCTGCAGCCCCATCCTGCCCCATCCTGCCCCATCCTGCCCCATCCTGCCCCATCCTGCTGGTCTGTGTGCACATGTGCAAGACACCTGTTGATGATGATTGATCGTGGGTGTAAAGACAGCCCCCCCCACCTCTCCCCTGTACAATTTCCAAAAGCTGAAGCCAAATAGTCCAAATTATGCTGATACCCCCATTAATGCCTTGCACCACTCAACACCACCATCTCCACCCTCAACATCCCTACCACCATCTCCCAACACACACGACCACCATCACCATTTACAACACCACCACCATAACCACCACCATCTCAACCATCACATCCACCACCATCAAAATGTCTGCAGCCATCAATCATATCGAACGCAACCAAATCCATTGCAATCTCCCCCAGTAGCTCTATTGCCACCTCCACCAACCACCGCCTCCTTCACCAACCACCAACCAACTATAATAACATAAATTCCTCGCCTGGCTTAATGGATACAGAGTACTGTCGGTATTTTTATAGACCAGCAGGCTCTCGGTTGAGCTTGTGCCCACTTCACCTCCTCCTCAATACATGTTGTTCTTGTTCGGGCCCCTTTCACCAGCTTCACCTCCGGGGCCTCAGGCGTCTGCGGCTACCGTGTTCGTCATAAATGGGCGAGTTTCAGTACTGGAACTACAGGATAGTTTCTATGGGTACCTCGGGTTCTGAGTCATTGAAGGGATTGATTATTCATAATTTACTCATTAAGTAAATAATCAATCCCTTCAACGGCCACAGAGGAACACGCGTCAGCAAAGGCCGCACGCACGCACGCACACGCAGGCATCATTCATGTAAAGTCAGAAAGCAGAGTCTGTATCCAGTGTTAGTGTGCATCTCATCTGTTTACACCATTAAATATTTATATTGGAGATCTGTTGACTGCAGTCGGCTCACTTCTCCCTCCCCCATCCCACCCTCCCACGCCTTCGTCAGACCCTCAACAACCTCCCCATCCCCCTCCCCTCCTTACTAATGTATGAACAAACATGATTTATTAATCTCCCCCAGCTCAATTGCTCCAAAAGATTTTTGTTCAGCTTTTTTTTTGTTGGTTTCGATGCAATTTGCCACCGTTTGTCAGCTTGTTTTTTTTGTTTTTTTCTGATTTTATTTTCCTCCTCAGACTCAGAACACAACAAGGCCTTGTGAATAATGATAAACTCCATCAGGGGAGAGCTTAATAAAATATGCACAAATTACAAAGTGGAGACAATCTTCTGGTTCCTCTACCCCCCCCGTCCTTCACGCCTTTTCCCCACTTCCTCCAGCGTTACTTGAACTTTTGTCGAAGAGTAGACCAAGTGCCTGTGTGCCTGACATTCATTGTACGTGTGTGTGTGTGGGTGGTTGGGGGGGGGCAGGCAGTGGTTGTGGGTGTGGGTGTGGTTTTGCCAGTAAACGGGTGGAATCACACAGAGGAAGGCAGCAATGTAGTGCATTAGAGTAATCAGAGGGAAATGATTGCCCTTAAGTAGCTTTTGGACATCTGCAATGCTTTGTGCTGTGTACGTTCTGCACATTGAGTCACAGATGCGCAGAAATTGCCAGGAAGTGACAGTACACACAGATACCTGATAGCTGAACAGATGGGCCTGGTGCAGCCTGTATACGAGATCCATCCTGTTTCAAATTAGGATCTAAAGAAATATATATGTATGTATGTATGTATGTACTACTGTATATGTGTGTGTGTTTGTATGTATATATGTGTGTGTTTGTGTGTGTACTGTGTATATGTATATATATATATATATATATATATATCAGTGGAGGCTTCTCCATTGAGGAGAGGGAGGAAGATCCTCCCTAACATTGTTGAGAATAAAAAATGTAGATTGACCAGACTATTGTAATGAATTAATGCCCTTAAATATGACTACTTTATTGCCTTTGAATATATAATGTTCGTTTCCCTGGGTAAAGGGACATTAGCACCCCCTATCGCCAATTGACAATTACTTCAGGGAGGAACGTCCTCCGGAAGCCGCCGTCCACTCCCATTCATTTTCCCGAAAGTACTGGCGGCCGGTGGATAACATGGGTTTCAATGGGAGAGAGGAGGAAAATCCTCCTCTGAGTGGGTGGGACCTTAAGGGGTCTGATTCGCGCAAAAATCTATCAGTCTGCGCTATGAACCAATAAGCAGGATCCCTGGATGTTGAGCAGTGTTGCCAGATTGGTCCGATTTCCCACCCAATTGGGCTACTTTTAACCATGTTAGGCTGGAAAAATTAACATTGGGCGGGAAATCTGCCCAATCTGGCAACGCTGTCGATAACAAACCCGGTCTGCATTGCCGCGGTGCTCAGTCTGAGAGACGCAGAGTAAGTGAAATCTGCGATAGCGAGATCCTAAATGCACAATGGAAACATTGGAAACGGAGGACATTGTTAACGTCTTATTACAAAAAACATTCCATTCATTCAGAAAGAGGTTGATCACTTCCCAAAATCAAGGTCATCAGAAGTAATGGCAACGTCAGTGTTGTGAGTGCTACATGGTTTGCTAGGTACGCATGACTTACTGGTAGCATTACAAGCAATTGTAACTGAAAATGAACATAGCTAAATAACTTCAGTCAGTGAGGGCAAAAATAGGCCCAGATTTTTTTATTTACTTTTATAAATCAATAGTAGGCCTGATTTGACTAATATGCTTTGCATCCTTTCCTTCTCAAATTACAGTGATGCCACTGGTGGCTTTGTATACATTTTGTTCACATAACTCCCTCCCTGCTATTTTGTAGTTCACCAAAACACCCTGAAACAACTTGAGTCTCACATTCTTATGCCACCATACACCAACAGTGCAAGCAGGCCAATGGCAACCAAGCGCGCAGTCCTTCCTCCCTCACTTTAAAAACCACCAGCCGCCACTGATATATATATATATATATATATATATATAAACACTGTCCAAGGATTTAATGATCAGTGCCTCTTTTTGTAACAAACCCAAAAAAGAGAAACACCCCCCAAAGAAAGTAAGTAATCGATTCAATTTCGTATAAAACAGGATTTGCCGACTTACTCCGAAACTATTTAGCATACAAATGTGTGTGGTGTTTCAAATTGACTCCTTAGGTTGGCAAAACAATGTGCATTAACCTGAGTAAACGTGGCAATAAGCAGTGCCTGCTCCTCCTCTGGCTGGTTTGGCTTGTAAACCCACCCGGCTGGCATCCCCGGGAACCATGGTGAGGGCATTGCTCTCGTTCTGCTAATGGCTTTGTCCTCTTCCCCGTCCAATTGGGCTGATTAAAGAGTCATCCTTAGAAAATTGGAACAAGAGTTTAAACATCTGTCTGTCTTGGAAGGTTCTGAATCCTCTCTTGAATCATTATTATTCCAAGTATGGCTTTAATCCCGATCCCTTTAAACTAGCCACACCTACAATTGGTAGGGTCTGTGTTAACATGTTTGCATTAATGCATCGGAGTCAAAGCATATCAGTGTGGGTTTGATTGGGTTTTTTGTTGGCGTCGTGAAGTGATGTATTGAATTCTGTGAAGGACTGGAGCGTGCGTGTCGGGGGTTACGGTCTGCGACGTCGTACTCTGTCCCCTGCTTCCTATTTCATAGATGGACGAGCACGTTAGTTCCACTTTCTGTCCCTCACTACACGCCAGCCCAGCCCGACGTGCGCAGACACATGAGAGTCCACGTGTGTCCGCGCACGCCGAGGCAAAAGGATAGCATAGCCAACATTGAGCCATCATGCTTTCACTCGAAACAACACCCCCAATCATTTTCCAAAATGTGATCCGTTCCTCTGGTATTCTTTTTGTGACATACTCAGTTTGGCTACTTTGGAAACGTATGTTATTGTTAAAAGCTCAAATCCCTCACTGGCACTGGTTAGTTTGTTAAAATAGAATATTATGGCATCATCATGGATGGCTCACCGTTTTGGTGTACATTTCAACAGATGGAGGGGACAAACTCAAAGTGAAAGTACAGCTCGTGGGACTGACACATTGAACAGTGCCTCCTGTCATAACATTGGTTTCCTGTCATAAAAATGGCAATCATCTTGAGTAACTACTTCAGATTACTGCTGTTCATATGAAGGGAGGAGGAGGTTGTACTTCCTTGATCCATGTCAGGACATTTAGGTGTCGCAATAGTGAGGTGCTCCGAAAGTAAAAACAAAACAGGCAGAAGTATAGATTAAATGTATGCAATGTCCACGTAGAAAGTTGTCCCTGGGTAGGTGACGATGGAGGACTTCAACTTTCAAACACCGACAAACTTTCTGAATCAAGTAATCATCCATCATAATTGATCAACTTTCTTATATCCAAACAACTAATTAGGAATGTATGTGTCAATGAATTCCTCAAGACCATATTTGGTTTGTTTTTCATTCCAGGTACCACCCTAATTAATTAGATGGTCGAGACCCTTGTCAATATGAACACAATGGGCTGGAGGTAATGCCACTGCGGGTAAAGGCTGTAGGTGGAAGATTGTTCAATTTCAGCAGAAATAATTGATCACAGAGTTAGGCAAAAGACACAATAAACCATATGATAAACACTGAAAGAAGGGACATGACCCGGTTAGTTTAGAAACCATGTAAACGCGGCATTTCAAATGACGTCTGGTGAAGAAAGCCATTACGTGATTGTCATTTCCATTAACGAAACATGTTTAAGCAGGTCGTCGGGGAAGATTAGGAGTTCTAAAATACAACTTTATCGCTGGCGGGTTTATTGCTTCGCCCACTTTTCTCCCGGAAATCAATGACTGTTCCCGGTTTCCTTGAAGCAGACAAAACAATGGCAGAAACGTATAATCAAATTTGCATTTAGAACATTGGTGATTGTTCAACGAATTGTTCCACTTTTTTTCACCAAAGGCACACAAGTTGATGGGGCGGGGGGGGGGCATAATACAAGGATAAGTAAAGGCAAGTGTGTTGTTTAAATGGAAACACTCATCCGTCCCACTTTTGCATATTAATATATAATGTTACTTTAAAAGCTGTGAACACAAGTGAATATAGATTCTACGGCGGGAGCTTTGACGATTTCTATATTATATATAATTGATATGTTCACGAACCAATGGAGGATGACTAAATACATGAGAGGGGGGGGTCACCCACGTTACACATTCACCCCTCGATGATCCTCCTAAATGGATAGTCTTCCTCTTGATAACCTTGGTACAGAATTTGATAACTTTGATTGGCAGCAGCTCACATAATTGCTTTACTGTGATTGCCTAACGTCTCAGGTTGACAACAGCTGGAGCAGTATTTAAAGAAGAGGAAAGGAAATAATGAGCTTTAGGAACTTAGTTTAAAAGATTCACAAGGATCTTATTCTGAAAGGGTATTTTGAAAATTATAGACGTATTGCATATATAGACAACTACACATAAACCATCAATTATCAATTTACTAAACGGATTACCTTGGCGATTCTGAAAGTTTTGACAAGGGAATCAAGCTGTCCTTTTCTTATAAAGGTTAGTATTTAACTTAACTAAACCTGAGACACATTTGTTTTTTCTGCATTGTGTAGCTTTGTCTATAATAGCTTTAATGAACTGTGAATTCACTTCTAAACAAGAGGAAAATAAGTGCCCTTAATAGAGTTGTCACATGTTGAGTGCGCTATATTTGTTGTCTCTGCCTTTGGGTTGTTTTTCAATGCAAAACAAAGCCCTCAGCCACGACATGTTGTTACTTACTCTGTTGATGTACTGAAACAAACCAGGTATCTTCTCTCTAAATTCTGACATGTTTTACTTGTTTCTTTATAACTGAAGCTTATTAACTTACTACAGCCTTGTAATTATGGTTCAGCCTTTAAACTACGCTTTCGTCTTTAACTCACACTTGAACTTTGCACCACTTGGCTTCTGTGATAGTGTAAGCAAAGGATCAGATGATAATTGTCCTTTTCGCTGAAGCTCAATGTACAAAATATCATAAGCTACGCTAAATGCCTGGAGCATTCCATCTAATGGGCTATTCATCATCGCGCCCTATTTTGACTCGAGTTAATGATTTTATATTGCGGTCATTGCTGTATTTAATGTTACCGCTTTTCTGCAACTATTAATGTAGGATAGCATTTCTCACCCTCTCATACATCGGCCACAGCTGGGTCCCTGTGACCTCAATATTGACGTCAGATATTCTCCTAAACCATAAAAGAGGATTAAAAAAAAAAAAGTGCACTTCAAGAAAATACATCCCGGCTCTGTCTGTCGGTCTATTAGCTCTGACAACATGAGGTATCATGCCTCTGCTGATCCACAGTATACCGCGGACCCAGATTGAAGGTTTCCTCCTGTCGATTTGTTTGTATGTATTATGTTTGCATGGTCCTGTCTTGCTCAGCTGTTAGAGCATTCCCGCTGGGCTCGGCCATCCTAACAATGTATGCACTGATAAGTATTAAGATGCATTAAAAATAAAGGTGTATGTTAGAGTCCACAGAGATGGGTGGATATACTTTCAGATGACAGTGTTTACCTGGTCAGTTAGATCCACTCTTCTTAATAATGTAGCTAAGCAACATTCATTGTGTGCTCAGTGTTTACCATTTACACTGTATGAGGTGGGTTGGTGTGTCCGGACCAAGAAATCAGTTTGAAAAACTCGTTATGAAACAGTTGTTTCAAGTTAATACATTCAACATGATCTATGAAGATGGCAAAATCTGGTCTTTAGAAGAGAGGGGTTTGCTATTTCCAATTTCATTGACTGATGTAAAATCCAAGCCCTCTCTCTAATTGGCTGCATTAAGATACTTTATTATGAACAAGCTGTAGACTTTGCTTGCCATATATATTTATCATTTGACAGCAATGGGTTTTAACGTCCACATTTGCATGAGGACTGGGGCTCAGTCGCAGACTCTTATGAATGATTTTGTTCTATTAAATTGAAATTCTGACTGGCTGTAAATACTCTATCTGCATTCATTCAAATATTCCTTTTAATTCCCATCTTCCCTCAGGCAAAAACCTATTTCCTCAGATTTAAGTCTTGACAAACAAGATTTATGTCTGGTAGGAACAACATGAATAAGAAAAAACTCTCCAGTTTTATCAAGGGAATTAAAACGGCAAATCTTCAATGATCTTCAAAGGAAACCCCTATTCATAAAGAGAATTTGCAAATGATTTCATTGATTCAACTGATGGAAACTAGCATATACATTTTAAACACAGAACGTGTCCATGTCAAACTAAAATGTCATTGGTTTGTGACGTTATGAAGAAGAGTTGCAAACAGTACTCAAAACGACTCAAAAACATATTTAAATTATTGGAAATTCTTGACTTTTGATATTGTAAACCACACGCATATTAGATATTTTTGTAAAACACAAACATATTAGAAAGTGGTTCTGAGAACATTGAATTCAGAAATTCAGATTATTTGATGGAGGTAACTATTAACATTTTGTTTGCCTGACAAATTATGTCCCTAAGGAGCCCTTGTTTGGTGACATGGTAGAAAAAACATTCAAAGCAGTGTTCAAAAATTAGATAAATAGAAAAATCTACATGAAAAAAAACAAAAAAACATGAAAACCACACTCACCCATGAGTTGACACGATTTGTAAATCAACTGTTGGAGTTGCTTTATGTCGTTCTGTAATTAGACTAAATCAAACGAGAAGACCCTTACATGATTGTGAGGCCATCGTAAATGGACAGACAAATGAGAGAAGTTAAACACTACATCCAGTCATTCATACTGTATAGATGCCGGTCTGAATCAGACATGCGTTCGCCGTCACAATGCCTGATGGGAAATCCCTGCTGGAGTAGAACAAACCAAATCCATGCACACGGATTGGCAATAGGAGGGAATGATTAACAAATCCGTGCGCAAATATAAACACATCAAGGTATTATTTTTTACCTTGTTAGCCCAGAATGGCTCTGTAGTCCCCTTACAATTACTTTTTCAAAAAGGGGTTAAAAATATAAATGTGCCAGTGATGTCATAAATATATGGCCTGTTAAGCCCTTTGAGTATCTATCTGTAACTTGAATTGAATAATTGTTCTGATTTTGTATGACATTCCTTTCATTTAATTCTTGCTAGATATATGCAATATACAAACACTACTACGCTCATCTTATTTTTACTTTCAAAACCCAATACATTTTAATGTGAATTAAATAAGGTTCTGGGAACAAATGTTATTGTCTGAATGAACACCGGTGTTCTCATGCCTTAAAGTTATTAAAAACACTCAATCACTCACTTGGCATGAATGCATGGGCAATATGTGTCACTGCAGGCAAGTTGAAACTCTGGCTCAATTTGAGAATCTCTTTTTCACGCTCTGAAAAGTGTAAATCCGTGTCGCTGCTGTTGCAAAAGACACAATGTTGGCTGTGGAGTGAATGGAGACATCTGGATGATGCAAAGCCAAACAGACACACACACGCACAGAGTGGCACATGAACACACACACTTCTCTGTTTGGAACAGAAATACACACAAAGTGCACACACAAACACACTCTGAGACACACAAACTAGTGTGTTCTTGACACAAACAGCCAAGCATGCCCACACTTATGGAAGCATTGCATGCACGTCCGCGCACACAACGGAAGACACACACACGCACACGCGCACACACACACACGCGCGCACTGTGAGAGCATTGTTATTTCGAGGTTATGTTTTAGTCCAATTTATTCTCATTCCACTGGAGGGTTGGGCTGCCATTCTGCCTGCTGGTCATTCTCACTCTCCCAATTTGTGATGCTGCGGACTCTTGGCTCCCTAACAGTTCCAAATGGATTGTGTTTTGCTACCAGTTCCCCATGCCTCAGTATCCTCTCCCTTCCCCCTTTCTTCCTCCTCTCCTTTCCTTTCCTTCTGCCTCACACTATACCCCCTCGGTGTATCCACCATTCCAGGTCGGTTAACAGACAATTTGACTCCGGCGGATGAGTTCCCTGGCGTGTGCGTCCTCAGAGGTTACCCCTAAGTTAACAACCACGGAGGCTGAGTAGAGCTGCCGGGTTTCCCCCCCCTTGGAGGTATCCTGCTGGTGGGACTTTAAACACGATTTCATACACATTTAATGTATGTGTGTGTGTGTGTGTGTGTGTGTGTGTGTGTGTGTGTGTGTGTGTGTGTGTGTGTGTGTGTGTGTGTGTGTGTGTGTGTGTGTGTGTGTGTGTGTGTGTGTGTGTGTGTGTGCGCATCCGGATGTGTCTGTGGGCGGGGGGGGGGGTCGGGGAGGAGCTTTGCGAGAACACTTATCTTAAAAGTGGAGAAAGAATGAAAAATGACTTTAGGCGATGGCAGTGATTAATGCAAAGTGTTTGATAGCAGACCGGTAGGAAGGAGAAGTGAAGGACGAGGAAGACACCGTAATGTCAAAACGCTTCCTCCTTCATCAAGGACAGACCAAAGTGTTCACACGGTCACCAAACACCTGCTTGTATTAGCCGTATGTTCGCCAAGAACCAGGGAAGCTTACCACCAGCTTGAGCAACGGGCAGATGAAGGGAATTATGGAGACTCCAGGCGTTCCTTTCTGTGACGTGCCAGCAGAGACGGCAGCCACCGAAAAAGAGGTCTCAAGTTCAGCAAACATCTGATTTACTTTATGCATGTGGGAGGTAGAGAATGAGAGAGGAGGACAAATAGAATGATAGACGAGAGGGTACTCTGGGAAAAACGACAAAAAAGTGAGCTGAGACCGTACAGGAATGGAGTTTTCAATTGAGATGCAATTCACAAAACAACCAACCAACCAAACAAAGGTAACTGTAGATGTGGGAGAGAAAGTTTTCCCCCGTTCACTTCTCCGGCGCTAGACAGGTATGCATGTATGCATATTTATTGCATTTCCTGAATGCATAATTGATAACCTCCTCTTTTTGTGTCGGGTGTTTCCGCACCGTGAAGGAAGTGGATATGCCAAACGACTTTGTTCTGTACAGGCAGAAAACATGCGGATGCGTGTTCTTGTTTTCAAGATGTGTGTATATGCAACTACTTCCTATTTCCTGAATTTGAAAGACTTGTTGGGGTCGCCAACAAGTCAAATTCGTACTGAGTGTGAGGGCACCCTTTGAACTCCCTACCACTACCACCACCACCCCTGATGGGCCCTAATAGTCACATTACGTATTTGAAATAGGTGCGTTCGCAAAGGCTGTCAAACTGTTAAACACAGTGATTTTGATGGGGTGCAACAGTCAATGCGATGCTTTCGTTTATAGACCCGGGTTGCGGTGAGGCGAAGACGCAATCATTTGTGTGGTATTGTTGACCAATTGCAGGCAGTGGTATACTATGGTTGGGCGAGACATGCATGAAAAGTGTGACTCATTCGTCTGAGTTCACTGCACAAACTGCTGCGATAAAAAAAAAGAAAAAAGGCAGTGCTTTGATTTTGTAGATAGCTGCCGTTTTGTCTTTGCAAACACACAGGTAGATATTCAATCCTCACATAACAGCTTTTGATCTCCACACAAAAACATCTCCACATGCATAGTCATTCAGCCACTATATCATATACAAGCATCATCACGCCAAAGCCATTGCCAATTTCCACAGTAAGACGGTTGGGGGGAGGGGAGCATGAAGTACAAATGGAAATGCCTGTATGGATTCCATACATCATCCATTTAAATTCCTGATAATGCGGCTCTTGGCGACTGTATTATACAGTCGTCAATAATGGGTTATTTACGGCGTTGTTAATGTGTGTCTAACATGCAAATGTATTTTCAAGAAGCATGACCACATTGCTTTATAATCAAATTAAAGTCCTTTCTATAAAATAACCATTCAGAGACGCATTTATTTTTTGATAATATAAGGACATACAATTATTTTATATGGATTGTTTTTCCTCCTCCAAACTCAATCTCTATGATATATTATCCCTTCCTGCCCAGTGAAATTCTGCATTCGACTTGCCCACCTCAACTCCCTCTTTAAATTTGTTCCTAATTTGTCACCTCAACACTTTGTCTCACTTTTGTCTCTTTCTTTCCTTCCTACATTCCTTCCTTTTCATTTTTTTCTTTCTTTGATATTTATATACATATGTTTTGACCCTCTCTAATCCACACTAAGTATATTTCTATATGACTTTTCTTATTGATGATCAACTCACGCAGACGTGAGTTGATCGACTAATCCCAAGGGGTGAGTAGCCACATGATCATAGGGCTGCTTGGGGGGGGGGACGGGGGGGGGACGGGGGGGGGGGGGGACTTCAACATTGATATGGATCCGTGATGCCTTGGCGTGTGTTAAATAAACACCAGAGGACTTATCGGGATGGGAGTGTGTGTGTGTGTGAGGATACATTGTGTTGCCCAGCATGCACACTTCAATCAGGAATGAGTCAGACATCAATGGTATGGCGTGAGATATGCGAAGGTAGGTCATGTTTGTGTTTTGCTTCTATTCGTCTTCTCAGTAACGATGAATACTGGAACAGTGTATCTGTACAGAATATCGGAGGGGTGTGTGTGTGTGTGTGTGTGTGTGTGTGTGTGTGTGTGTGTGTGTGTGTGTGTGTGTGTGTGTGTGTGTGTGTGTGTGTGTGTGTGTGTGTGTGTGTGTGTGTGTGTGTGTGTGTGTGTGTACCTGGGACCTGATAAGCCAGCCTTTGGTTGACTGGCTGAGAGCTTCAGCTACCAGGACCCCAGACCCTTTCTCTAATGGCTTTCTCCTCTGTTCCCACCCCAAATCCATGTCTACACACGCATACACAAACAACCTGTTTGTTCCCCCGTCTTTTACCCCAATCCTCTCTGTCAAATTATACACTGTTAGAGATAGGATGTCGTTCCCTAAACAAGATACTTATTCGTTCAGATGAATGCTTTTGGAATTTAAACCTTGTCGCTCTGTTCCTCGGACGACATGTCTAGATTTATGGCCCGGTGCACAGTATATATTGCACCTCAGCCCTTTTGAAAGCACCAATCATTGGGAGATCTGTACATTGGATTTGGTAGTAATGGCTATTTGCTCTATGGAAGTCTGCATGAAAACACGTCAGAGATAGCACAGGCCTTTACAAATACTTTGTGTATGTTGATGTGAAAAACCCTGTTAATTTGTCCCAAAGAGACGTCACCAAGGAACCCTAGGGTGAGCAGTGAGGAGGACGTCACCTGTAAGGGTTCTACATCTTTGCAAACCTTATCATTCAATGATACACAGACACACATACACACAAACAGACATACACAGACATACATACGCACACATACATACACACATTAGAAACACACACAGATTACACACATTACTCACACATTACAAACAAACACACACACTTGCAGATATCCCTCATCAGCCAAAGTGTGTCCACTGTGAGACCTACTCTGGCGTGTGATAGGCTGGAGGGCTGTGGACATTCTGCGTCGGTCCGAGGCCTAAATCCCCACCAGGGGGAGGGCTTGTGGGTGGAGGGGGTTGAGGGTGGAGTCATGGCATGGCTGGAGGTGATAAGCCTACTAATGCAAGCCTATGCTCTGCTGATGACGGTCCAGGCAATAAGCTTAGCTCTCTCTCTCTTGCTCTCGCTCCGTCTCTTTCTCTTCTCTCCCCCATGCCTTCCTACTCTTACTGTAATGTGCCGAAACCGCTTCTGCTCTCCTCTGCTTTTCCCGTCTATCTCCAGCTCCTCTTCATCTCTGTGGTTGATCTCTCGTTTTCATTTCTCTTTTTCAATTCCCCGCGTCCCTCTCAATCCCGCACACACGCGCATACTTGCACGAATACATACAAAAACAGGCTTCTCAAAGCCTTTCTGAGAAACAGGAGTCAAGGGCAGGAAGTAGGATGAAATCCACTACAGCTGTTCCATTATGGGTCCCGTGTATAAAAAGAGGTGCTGCTGGGATTCCTGGGTGGGATTTATGAGGTGACACTCATGAAAACTGGACCAGCAGTAGCAGACAAAGCTCTCCTCTGTAAGGTGTATCACAAACATTCACCCACGGAGATGCAAACACACTCACACACTCACACACACGCACGCACGCACGCACGCACATACAAACACACACTTTATGGGAGTGTGTATTTTAGTGGAAATAGAGCCTCACAGTTTGCAGGTGAGTTGCTTTAGAGCCCTGTGGTTGCAAAGTCCACTGAGGAGTAGTGGTGAGGAGGACAGGATGGAGTTATGGGGAGGGGGAGGAAGGTGCTGGGTGTAGAAGAATAGGCATAGTGATTTTGAACTGATACGATTTGTAATGTTTTATCGTGTGATTTAATGGGGGACTAAATATTCTTCAAAATGAATTTAGAAGAGGAGAAATTGAACCGATACAATTGTGATTCTCATGGCAAATCGTTTCCATTAGTTGATGGGATAACAAAAGAGATCTTAACATCGCCCAGGGATGAGCTGATGGAATGTAATTCAGCAGATAATTTTCCACCAACCGATCTCGATCGCAATGCTTTTGTGTTGCCAGATTGGAGCCTGTGCCATTCATTATTGCATCGCTAATACTTCATTGTTTACCTAATGTTGTTTGAGCGTGAAGTAACACAGCGACAAAACATCAATGTTTCTTCTGAAAGAAGGTTGACAAGTGACAAGACGCCAAAGCATAAACACAGATGCCTTTTTTTTTGACCAGGGCTAATGAACGTCGTGGTTCATGAGCGATAATTACCCCGTGGTGATCCTGGGTTACAGTTAGCGTTCAACAATCCTCATCTCTGGATGTGAGGCGCGAAGAAATATCAGATAAAACAATTATCGTATCACACTCTACATTTATGAGGTGACAGGTAAAGGCAGTTTGGGAAAAAAACACAAATGACAAGACGCCAAAGCATAAACACAGATGCCATTTTTTTTTACCAGGGCTAATGAACGTCGTGGTTCATGAGCGATAATTACCCCGTGGTGATCCTGGGCTACAGTTAGCGTTCAACAATCCTCATCTCTGGATGTGAGGCGCATCAGGCTAGTTCCAGCGCCTAGAGAGCAGGCTGACTCACGCTCACTGGGCAGTGGGGACGGTGGGGAACGGGGCACAACGGCACGCAACGACTCGGTTGTACCCTCCTCCTCGCCGCTAGCATGAGTCCCAACCCCCCATGTATTATCTCTGTCGGTTTTACCGCTCTTTCTTACAATGTTTTTTAGAGTCGGCGAGCCTGGAGACCTTATTGAGTGAGAAAAAGGTGCTGAGGCCCTGGGAGATGGGGGTGTGAGTGAAGAACAGGGAGAATAGAGAGAAGGAGGGATTCTGTGTGTGTTTTCTTACTTTTTTTTTTCTTTTTTTGCTCCATCGCCGAAGCAACAAAACAGGCTTTGACATAATGCGGTGCTGCGTAGCTTCTCCCTCGGGGGAATGGGAGTTGGGGTGAGGGGAGGAGAGACTGTTGCAACCTGTAGAGAGAGAGCGAGAGAGAGCCAGAGAGAGAGAGCCGGAGAGAGGGGGGTGTGATCATTCTGTCATCGGATGTTACACTCATAACATGCAGGTTGCACACGCGTGCATGCACATACACACGTACACACACACACGTACACTCCACTCATACACACACCTTGATATGCACACCCACACACACGGCCACATGCAGAAACACCTGTGCCAGGCGACAGCAGAGCGTTATGGGTGGAGCCCTGTGGGGCTTGCCATTTCCTGCGCCCGCACCTGTCACCTGGATCATGTGTGAGGAATCTAAACAAGCATGTCAGCCCCCTATGCTCCCCCCCCCTCCTCCTTATTCTCCTCCCTTCTCATTCCCCATACACTCCATTTCCCTCGCGATCTCTGTGTCTTTCTCTCTCTTTCTCTCTCTTCCTCTCTCAGCGTATGTGTTTTTCTCTCTCTTACTCTCTCTGTGTCTCTGTGTTTGTCCATCTCTTTCTCTGTGTGTCTGACGTCTGTATCTCTCTTTCTCTCTCTGTGGATATCTCTTTCGCTCTGTGTCTGTCTCTCTCTTTCTCTCTCTGTGTCTCTGTGGATATCTCTTTCGCTCTGTGTCTGTCTCTCTCTTTCTCTCTCTGTCTGTGTCTTTTTCTCTGTGTATCTGTGTCTTTCTCCGTGTCTTACACTCTCTTTCTCTTTGTGTCACTGTGTCTTTCTCTCTCTTACTCTCTCTGTGTGTCTGTCTCTCTCTTTCTCTCTCTGTGTCCCTGTCTTTTTCTCTCTCTATCTGTCTGTCTTTTTCTCCCTGTGTCTCTGTGTCTTTCTCTCTCTCTTCCTCCCTCTGTGTCTTTCTCTCTTTCACATCTTTCTCGCTCTGTGTCTCTGTCTCTCTCTACCGTGTCTGCTCTTTCAATTCCCTGGGCATCCCCGGGCTCGCTGGCTACGATAATTCAGCAGCCAGGGACGTGGCTCACTTACCTTGTGGAGCTCAGATCGCCTCAGTTCCCTGTACCCTATTCTACTCGCTAGCAGATCCACGAGCTCAAGGCTGTGAGTCTGTGAAACCTGTCGAGGGTTATGGTGTTCTCTATATGTCTCTATAGCTGACACCACAGTAAAGTATAAAAAAAAAACAGAGCTGTGTAGGTGTGCATTGTAAAATGAAAAGTTGGAAAAACCCTGGTTTCTGTTGAATGGATGTTGCCAGACAATGGTTCAGGATGTGTCACTGAAAGAAAGAGAAGGGGAGAGAGAAAGAGTGAGCCTGTGTTTGAATATGTCAGTAATTATTTTGAAAATACAGTCTCTCACTGTCGCTGTATAATGGAGCTGAGATAGCGAGGTTGATGTTTACTTGCCAAGAGCATAGGGTTTCGCTCCGGGTTGCGTTTTGGTGCCGCCATTGTTCCGCAGGAGGTCTCCATGATGATGTGGCAGGGTCGGTTGATACCAGACCGATTTCCTCATCACCGGGGTGAGACGACAGAAGCAGTGTTTTAGTTCCTATGTTTTTCTTTTCCCTCTGGTTGTGCTGCAGACGGCAGGCAGCTTCCCCAGTAGTAAAGGGAAAATTAGGATAGGAAAAAAAAGGGAGCGATTGAGATGGAAAAGACACAAAATGAAAACTGAAACTTGTGGCAATTCATTTTTCAAAGGTCAAGCAAACCACCCCACCCACAACCACATCCCACCACCACCCCAAGACTAACACATTCCCCGTCCCGCCTTCATCCCTTCCCTTACCTCTTTTCTTTTCCCCTTTTCTATCGTACCCCTCCTTTTTCATTTTCTCGATCCCCCACCCCCCCAACCCTCCCCTCCCCTCCGTTCCCGGGACTATTTGATACAGCTTGTTCAACTGTATATGGAGCACAGCAGGAAGAAGCATCGACCCTGTGTGGTGTGTTTATCATAATTCATGATTTGGGTCTCTGAAACAAGTGTCGCCTTCCTCTGTAAAGCAAAACAGGATATGACTGTAGTGCGCCAGCACCAGCCCCTTACTGTAATTTGCCTTCCTCCCAAAAGGACACATCGATATTTCTCCACTTTATTAGCATGCCCTTTTTGTTGGCATCGACTGAGGGAGAAGTGAACTGTTGTTTTGAATTAGATTAAAAGACCAGCGTGATGAAGATTCGCCAAAGGAGAAGACTGATTAAGGATGTGTTTCGGCAAAGAATTGCACAGGGATAAATCAACGTATAAATAGTGATAATAACATATCTCGCTTGTCAACAAGTCCGGCGAATTGCTGCATCGCTGTGAAGCGGACTGCATTTGATTAAAAAGGATCGGGAAGGCGTGTGATGAATAAGTAAATGAAGGGGGCACAGAACATGTCACTCTTCCTCACACTTCTTATTGCCTTCTAAAGTGTACACTGCTTGATTTGCCCCCCCCCCCTCCATGCCCCCCGCAGAGTTCGAATAAAGAGGGAAGGGGAGAGATGAGAGGAACCAGAAGATCAATTGGAATTCTTTTTTATATTTCATTTTTTTATTTATAAAAGAAGACGGATAAAGGGCGGGGGAATAGTCAAAGGACAGGGAGTGTGTGTGTGTGTGTTGAGGGGGCCTAAATGATGACAGAGATGGAGAGGATGTAGAATGAACAGGAGCTTACACACTAGCGCAAACATACACGCACGCACGCACGCACACGCACGCACACACGCACGCACACACGCACACACACGCACGCACACACATAGTAGCACAGCACGCACACACGGACACTACACACAGACACAGATGCATAGACCACCATAAACGCACACACTTGTTAATGTGCACATGCACAGCACCCGCTGCCATGCACAGAGCGGTAGCACCATCTATTTCCCACACACACAACATTTTGACTAATGTATTGTGTGCAACAGGATCCTCTTCCGAAGATCTATTCAGCAGACAAATATATCGTACAAGCTCAATCAATGTTGCAATAATTCAGCCGAACAAGAGGAACTCCTGGCAAATAGGCTCCTGCCGACCTAACGACGTGGAAAAACCAATCACGCTCCACTGAAGTTCCACAAAGAACTTTACTCTCCACATCCCTATACCCCCTCTACAGACACATGCACACGTGCGTGCACACACACACACACACACACACGCACACGCACACGTGAACACAAGCACAAAAGCGATGTGCACGAAGCTTGGATACCTATTTTCTCTTCTTTTGTATGGGTAACCGCAGTCTTTCGCTGTACCCTCCTTCACCCACCACACAGACACACACCTTAAATTACCTCCCCCCCACCCTCCCACGTGAGCCTGGAGGTGAAACGATTAGAAAACAAAGACGCACCCGTCACCGGGCATCGGCAATGTGCCAGTCAGGAGATCTAGCGGGGGGCGGCGTAAGACCCTGACGCGCGTTTCTTCCGTCGTCAATAACGCAAAGGTCCCCCGGGACGAGCCGCCGCGCTCTGATCAAAGTCCACCGCCGAGGTTTCACCTGTCAGCGTTAGCAACCGTTGCTACATCCCTCTCTACCATGCCTGTTAAAGTGCATTCTGTGTGTGTGTGTGGGGGGGGGGGGGGTTGCAAAGTACGGAACTCTTATCCTGTCCTCCGTCCTCAGTTTGAACCATATTGAACAGAAAATGATGCATTCTAGGCTAATACAGCTGTTGTGATGCGCAAAACTGCCATCTTTGCAGCAGGTAATTAAATAATCCTCATGTAGGATGACTGGATTAGATCTCCGAATGACACGGGGCGAGGGGATAGTGATAGGGGGGGTGTCGTTTAAGGTATTGGTGCATTAAATCAATTAAGTAGGAGTGCATAAGTGAGGTATTGAGTCCCAATATCCGATACTACTGGCGTCAAAGGTGCATCTCTGCATTTGATTATGACCTGTGTGTGTGGTGTGTGTGTATGTGTTCAACGTTGATTGAAATTCTGTCGGCGAAGCACCAAAAATGGGGCCAAACTGCAAAGATAGCTGTCCTCCAAAAAGCGAGAGCGAGAGAGAGATAGAGCAGCAGAGAAAGGGAGATGGATGCAGAGTGAAATAAAGAACAAAAGCGAGGGAATTGCATTTCAAGTTGAAATAAATTCATTTTCAAGATTAATTATACTGTCTTTTCAGGATTTTAATGTATGTAGGAACCGTTTGATTACAGTCCCATGATACCCTTATGCATATCGGCTTCTAGGAAAGACGCACAAGTGCACGCACGCACACACACACACACACACACACACCAGACACACACCAGACACACACACACACACACACACACACACACACACACACACACACACACACACACACACACACACACACACACACACACACACACACACACACACACACACACACCAGACACATACACAAGGGTAAACAAAGACACAGAACAAACACACCTGGCTTCCACTTTGCCCCCATGGAAATGTGTTTCCTCTTCTTTGTATTTTTAGTATGTATATTAACAAATGGCAAATAAGTTTGTGTGTATGTGTCTGGTGTGTGTGTGTGTGTGTGTGTGTTATTATGTCTGTGTGTGACTTTACCATTCTCTTTGATCTCCTAATCCCACCCCTTCTCTTTTGACAGGCTTATAAAGGTGTGCCTATTTCCCATGTGACATCTGTCTATTTGTCATTCTGTCTTCAATCGCTCTTTCAGCTTTGCTCTCTGGAAGTGTGTGTTGCGTGTGTTTGTGCATGTGGGTGCCTGTTAACAGGGGCGCGTTTGTGTGTGCGTCTGCACATGTGTATGCATTAGCGAATGTCTTTGTATGCTTGTATATACAGTAGGCCTACACCGTGTGCAGTGTTTGTGTGTGTGGTAGAGTAAAGTCATTGTAGTAGTACAGAGTGGCAAAGAAGAAAGGTATATGGATTGAAGCTCTGTGGTCATAAGAGACCACAGACTGCCTGTGTGTGTATGTTGCGGTGATGGAAGAGAAGGGGGGGGGGGGGGGGGTACATGGAGAGATTAAATATAATCAGACCCTCTGGATGGGCCCTTCATTACACAAACAGGAACATGAATAAGCCTGTGCATATGTGAAGAAAATGAATGTACCTCCATTCTCTTCCCTCCCATTATACTAATAACGTATGCCAGTCGCAGTATTCTTGGTACAGTGTCGGTTGGCTCTCCCGACCTGCCTTTTTAGAGCTAATAAAGCAGGCTTGTTTATTTGCAGAGGATCTTACTGTGAATGAATGGTGCATTCTGAAAGGGAAAATCATGCTCAGATGAGCCAGACCTTCACTGCTGGAAACTAAAAATACATTTCGGGGTTGAAAGTAAGAACTGGAAATTCACAGAACTAGTGTTTTAATAAGAACCTCTCGGATGTATATTAAGTTTGAAAAATGGTGACGGATGGATACCAAAGGTGGCCTTCATAAATAGCATATCCTTGCCAGAATAGTGTAATACTTCAAAGTGGATGAGTTTCACAGTATGTGTCTGCCTGGGAACATGTGTGTGGTTCTTAATAGTGTGTGTGTCCATGAAGGGGCATGGTGTGTGTGTAGTTCAGAAGAGCGTGGGGGTGTGTGTGTGTATCCACATATGAAATGTAGATTATAAAAATATATCGAAATGTCCTAAAATAAGTCTCTTTCTCTCTCTCTCTCTGTCTCTCTCTCTCTGTCTGTGTGTGTGTGTGTGTGTGAGTGTAGCGGAAGCATTCAGACCTTTAATGAGTCCAATCAATCACACGACACTGTTTACCGGCCCGCAGAGCACTGCGGTACAGAGGAATTGAACCGGCGGCCCCAGGGGGACATGGCAAAGTTAACCCGGAGACCAGACAGCTACATGGCTACTGACACCCTGAGGAGATTAGTCGAAACTGGAGCCTGACATGCTTTGGCTTCCTCCACGTATTCGCTTTTCATCCATCTGTAAATGCTTCTCTCGCTCTCACTCTCTCTCTCTGAAAAAGTGTTAACTTGCTAACTTACCATTTCTTATAGTAGGTTATCTTAGTATCCTAGATCGATATTGACGTGTCAAATCAATAAATTAGGTCTCTATTCGATTATTGTTCCCGTGTAAATTAGATGGTTGGAGGGATAATTTTTTAATGTCGACATGTTACATCTTATCCCATGAAATTAGTAGATACACAAAAAATGACTCATTTATATTTTGTTATGAGTTAAGAATAGGGTTGGGTTAATCAAACTATTTCCTGGGACTAGGCCATAGAAAGACCGAACCCATCTCCGTAAACAGAATTTGACCCTTAGACGTACAACTCTCTCGCTCCCTCTCCCTCTTCCCCTTTGCTCTGCATAGCCTCTGACGTCCTCAAACCCACAAAAAGCTCCATAGCCGGCAGGAATACATCAGTTATCTCTCGCATCTCTTTATAGCCCTCCTATTGCATCTTCATCTCCCACTCTGTTCTCTTTTCTCTCTCTGTGTCTCTCGCCCTCTCATGATGTATTTTTCGCTCTCCTTTGTTGAGTTATGTCTGCCCGGCATCCTGACCTTTTGTGTTTTCGCCAGAGTCGCTTCAACAATAGCATGACAAATAGCTGATGGAAAAACCAATAGGCTGCCGCTCTGAGGTTTGGACCTGTTTTAAAATTACTTTCATGTGGAATCACCCCTCGCATCTATCCAAATTCCCCTTGCTTTGCCAGTAGAAATAGGGCCAGTGCGAATCACAGGGTTGCTGCATATTTAGGGCGCCTCGTTAGGATATAGAATATGGAAGGGTGAAAAAGATTACGAAATATGATGTATATTTTAATGTATGTGGATGGAGTGGGTGTGCATATCATGGTCTGCAAGGAAGTTAAACAGTCTGTATCATTGTGTGTATGTGTGGTTTGAGTAGGAGATACTAGATAGCTTCTCTACCTACCCAACACAGGTCTATCTATATTTCCATCCACCCATATCCATTCATTCATGTCCCCCATTGTATCTCAGATTATATTAACCTTTATTTAACCAGATATGATTTATTGAGATTCAAATCTATTTTGCAAGATGTACTTAGAATTAGTTAATCCATTAATATCTTCATATTCATCTATCTCCAGCGATCCATCCAATCATAAATATCTTTGTCTATCCATGCATTCATCAACCCATCTATCTATCTCTCCATCTCTTTTCATATATCCCTCTCTGTCTTCGAAAAAATATATCGTAATGATGATATAACATTATAAACTAAATGGTATAACCTTGTTTTTACATTTGACCTGTTCCTGCCCTTCTTGTATTGAACACGGCCCCTCCGCTCATGGCCAATCCTTAACTCACCACGATGGTTGCTCCCCTCCCCTTTGTTTTTTGTTTTTTTCCGCCTGCAATCTAAAATCTCCCTATAAGAATCATGTACACCCATTGTCTTGGTAAATCGCTACCAGTGCTCCATTAAATAAAATATTGTCCTAAAATATGCACATTTTCATGTCTCTTTTCATCCATCTGTAAATACTCCTGTTGTCTGTCTGTCTCTGTCTCTGTCTCTGTCTCTGTCTCTGTCTCTGTCTCTGTCTCCGTCTCCCGATCTGTAATCTATCCATCCAGCGCGACCCACTCAACCAGGTGATGGCAGCTCAGATGAACTTTAAGGTGAACGCAGCACGGCAGCAGCCTCCATAGCATCTCATCAGGCAGCCGCCAGGAGGGCAGCGGAAGATCAGCACAAAGCTTTTCCCTTTTCTCCGCCCGCCCCCATCGAGCGCGTCTTATCAGGCGGGGCCGGAGAAAAGGTCTCGACACACGGCAGGGGCAAGTGAGGGACTCAAGGGGCACCCTCAAGCCAGGGAGATGGTTCCCTGGATAAGATGGGAGATAACTGTGGGCTGAGAACATCAGAGGGAACCCAAAGAATCAGGAGGACGTGATGGTTGAAAGGGGTGGAAGAGGGCCCCTCACTAGGAACGTTTTAACCGCCCCCCTAAACGGCGGGAGAGTGTTGATGCACGCTGATTAGCTTCGGGCATGCACGGCTGGCCGTATGACAGACGTTTGACATGTCACAACAAACCACTCCCGGAACCCAGATCCCTCCTCTGACGCGATTTTTTATTCTTGCACTTCACAGTGCGTGCGTCTATTCAAATTGGTTCCATTTGGGAAAACAAATGGAACCAATTAAATATCGGCCTTTAGAAAGTCAGACATGCGCTGTTTGACACGGATGTGATGCGTGGTGAGCTCAGTGCTGAATACGTTTAGAGGACGATATTGATATTGAAGTGCTTGTCGACGATCGACATGAATCGTGAGCAAGTGTTTGTGTGTTTGTGGGTAAGTGCCTAAGTATCAGTGTAGATTTATATTCATGTGTACGGGAAATTGTATGTTCCTCTGGCGCTGATGAGTGGGAAAAAAAAAAAGAATGATTCCAATGGAAAGGCGAGACAGACAGCCCACGCGTCGACCCCCAACCCCACCCGGCAGCCAAACCCAACATCCAAACAAAAACAGCAATTATGCGGTCAGGACCCTTGGTTTGAGGCGCTGTCAGACCGTCAGGCTTCCTGTAATGATACCTAATGAATCATAGTACATCTAATTGATGGTAATTTGGCTGGCGTGGCCCATCCCATCACATCACATTTAGATTTCCTTAATGCTAATTCTATATCCATCACCGGAGGACAGCGAAGGACAGAAATGTGAGCACGCTAAAGGTTCTTGCGTTTTAGTTATTATAGTTGTTGAAACAACTTAGAAGACCTCTGTTAAACTCAAAGGCAAGCATAAATTGTACTTGGGATCAAGTATTTCCTCATCGTTAAGTTTGAAATAAGGGCACATTATGTCCTTCAGTGTTTCCCTTACTTGCCTCCAGCATGGAAGCAGCGCCACCGCTGGATGGCTAGCGCCACTGCAGTTAGTGAAGCGAAACAATTCAAACAATACAGATTTAGATTTTTAGATTTTTTTGAAGAAAATGATGTTCGGTGCCGCAAATGCCATTCGTTTTTTTTTTTAAGCATATCACAGCAGATCCATACCGCACCCACCTCAATCATTAGATTATCTTTATTTTCATGAGGGAAATAATGTGTACAATGTACAATATAAACATAGTGTTCTGTTATAGATAATCACTGATCCACTTGTGGCATGGGGTTATCTTTGAGGTTGGCAGTGTCAAAAAAAAGTAGAATAAAATAACGGTTCTGTAAAAAAATACCTGCAAGCCAGAACTAATAAATACAACTATGAATGTAATACCATAAAGAGCAAGCATGTGAAAATTACACTTAAGCGCAGCACTCGGGTAAAATACTAGCGGGGGCGTAGTGGAATCAATTAAAGTCGGCCACAAATTCGAAAAAAACAACTCAGCAGTAAATCTGCATGTATGAATTCACGACTTGTTAATGTATTCACCACAAAGCTTCTCGTGAGAAATGAAGTGGGCTGTTGTTGGCCGTATTTTTGTATACTCTCCTGAGCAATCATTAACACTTAAAAGCCATTAGCACAGTTCCAATATGCTCTGCTGTAGGGCTCTGTTGTGCTCTGGTCAGGCCAGGCGGGAGGGATGGTAGGTGGTAGAAAGCAAACCCTTGTCACAATAACATGGCACAGTTATGCCCATAATTAACTTTCCCAACAGAGGCACACCTTCATTAAGTATTTTTGCCATTTTACAGAAGTCTGTAAACAACTGTCTGTCTGAAAAAAGGTCACTAATATTGAAATAATGTTTGCACACAAAAGGAATAGGATCAGTTTAGTGCCAGCCAGTGAATGTGATAGCAAATCAAAATCAAATTTAATTTATTTTAATAGTGTGCATTTATTTACGAGCTTATGCTCACCTCATGTGACGGGTAAGTCCTCATGAAGCTTGAGGGTCACTGCATCGATCAAAACTATTTGATTAAAATGAACAACACACAACTTTCTTTTCAAATTATCAAAAAGTGTAATTTGAGGTTATGTCAGGATGATTCTCTCTCTTTAGAGAGAGGGAACGAGAGAGAGAGAGTGTGGCCACTTATTCGTGCTGAAAAGTGTCCAAATGCTTTTGGCAAAGCGGTGGGCAAAAATAAATGTTGATGTTAATGTACAGTATGGAGTGAAACGTTTCTTTAACTTTCTGTGGCTTGGGATGCATTTGCTATGGTTGTTTCTGTGCATCAACAAATACATACAACAAAATATGAAATCTAAGAAATCCGAGTTTGCCTCTGCAATTTTTCTTTTTAAAATCAGAAAAGGCAGTGCTGTAATTAGGGGTCGGAGCAGTGAAGCTGCTTGGCCCCTATTGTTTCTATAACGTTTTTTCCCTCAAATTCTGTAAAAGTCATACTGCAGCCTATACCGTAACTCGAAAACTCTTGAAAAAAAATGTAAACCCACATTTGTGGTACTGCACCCAAAGGTGGCGCTATTGTAAAGAATCATGAATTAGGCTTATTTCTCATCACCAGACTGACCTGCAGCTGGTTGCACCAGCAGAACGTAAGGTCCAACTTAGGCTACGTTGAACGTAAATCACCCAAACGTTCGACTTTACACTCTACTAAAAAAATAGCAGTTGCACCAAGCCGATAGTTTCAACGTAACACTAAGTTATAACTTATCTTTTACACCTCCCCTCTAGCTGGTGTAAGTTCCATACTAACGATAAAGAACCGTTAAAAGAAAAAAAGGTAAAAAGATTTCAACACTAACGCAGGGTAAAGATGGCTATTCGTTTTGAGCAATGGGAAGAGGAGTTTCAATGCGATTTGCGCCGGGAACGGATTGTCCGTGACCGTATCGATCCATTTCTTTATTATGATGATGTTGAATTATATGCACGATTTCGGTTTTGCCGGGCGGAATATTATATTTATTTATTTATTATAAAATCCGCCATCAAATAGCTTAACCTCACGCCTATACCGTCCAAGCAAATTTTAGAGAATAAATGACTGAAACTGTTTTGTTTGCCCTCTCATTTGGGTGTTAACGCGTCTTCACTCGGGTAAGGTGGACACTTGCCGGTATTTCCTGTTTACATTGTTATCTGTCAATGATTGGCTTGAAATTATCTAAACGTCATTAAAAGCGACACTAGTACCGTTTACGCACTACCAGTAACGTTACAACTTAAGTTATGGTGGTGCAACCAAAATTTAGAACACCTTTAGTTTGACACTAGCTACGTCGAGCGTAGGGTTACGGCGGACTTTACACCCGAACTTACGATCGGCTTTACGTTCTGCTGGTGCAACCGACTGCTGGATTTCAAATTCTTCCATATTAATCTCTAGAATCAGACGCATTTATAAAACTCAGGTCTTATGCCCCAAAAATGTATGCTTTTCCCACAATTTCATATTAAAGCTAAAAAAGATTCACAGGTTCCAAAATAATCATAAATTCACCAAAATCGCCACATAAAATCTTTAGACCAAGCCTCACAAAAATCATCGAACAGAATTTCTTTTACTTAGTTCTGTTTGAGAAATATTGGCCAATAAAGTTGGAGCAGTTAGCCCATTTTTCTTATATGACCATTTTGTTATTATATAAAAAAACATACAACTATTATTAGGTGGCTACCGATACCCTCCACTACTAATAAACCAAAATTGTGGTACTGCCCAAAGGTGGCGCTATTTAAAAAAAAATATGAACTAGCCTAATTTCTCCTTACGAGATTGACCTGGACTCAAAATTCTTTCATCATATTAATCTCTAAAATCAGATGCATCTTTTTGACCTTGGTCTTCTGCTCTAAAAATGCTTACTTTTCCCACAATTTCATAGAAAAGCGAAGCGTCCACAGTCTCAACCCATTTTGCCTCTATGACCATTTTGTTATTGTATAACTACCATGTGGCTAGCATTAGGTGGATACCATTAACAGTGCACATTTTCAGATCTGTACTCTTTTCGACATTTTCACTATCTGAATGAGGCTTCATGCAGTTCAGGATTGTCAGTGGCTCAAGGGGATAATGCCGTGTACTGGTGATCCTTAGGTTCAGAGTTTGAATCCTGATAAGAGCATTATGAACAAGCTGAACATGACATTTTGTCACTGCCACTCATTTAAGGAACACAACATTGAACAGCACCTGAAATTCATCAGGCATCAACATTCCGGCTCATTCGTTTCCAAGAATCGGCCTGCCAAGACACAGTATGGCATTAAGGGGAACTTCTTCATTAACCATTTTTCCTTCATAATTAACTCTGTCATATTTATATTTGTTCCGTTAGTGTTCATGACTACAAATGTTTAATTTCCCCAGAATTTCAAAGATTTTTCAGGTATATGCTTTGAAGAAAGCCCTTAATTCACTTGCGAAATGTGTGCTTTGAGTTTTCTGGGTGTTGTGTGCTTATCAATAGAAATTTTGACCCTGTGAATGAGGCTGCAGTTCAGGTTTATAAGTGGCTCAATGGGATAATGCCTTGTACAGATAATCCTTAGGTTGAGAGTTCGAATCCCAATTAGAGCATTATGAACAAGCTGAACATGACATTCGGCCATTGCTCTGCAGCTCACCTGAAATCTGTGGCACAGTATTGCATTAAGTGGAACATCTTTCCTTCATAATTATGTCATATTTATACATCTTCCATAAGTGTTTTCTTGACTTTAGTTTTAATTTTGCTCGGACACCATTAATCACCGCTTGTGGTTATATTTGTATTTGTTTGTATTCTTGGGAGAAGCGTCCTCATAATTGAGCACTCCTACTTCTTACACACATGCAGTATTTCATACCCTTGTCTTCTCTCTTCCCTTGGCCTGTATCCCCTCCCCTCATCTTCTACCCGTCCCTTGATCCCTCGGTCTTGTGTGTGCAGCTGCTGCCTGTCCATCCATGAACACAAGCGTGCTCCAGCGAAGGCATTAACAGAACAGGATAAGAGTCAGAACAATCGACCAAGTTCCAAGTGGATCTACTAATGAAACCCGAGTCAGTCCACTAAGGACATGGCCCAAATGGGATTTTCACATTCATCCCATTTGTAAGCCACGGGCTACATTGTTCTCTGTACAACACACACACGCAAGTACGAACGCACGTAGTACACACAATAGGACATATCTAATTAGGTTGTTTGTTCTGTCTCTGTTATCATCTCTTTGTTGTTTGCAATTCCTAAGTAATAATTAATAACTTTGTGAAATGTAACACCCATGGGTTTCTTCAGATACATACTGGTGTGTGTGTGTGTGGGTGTGTGGGTGTGTGGGTGGATGGGTGGGTGCTATTTAAATGTCACTGTGTTTTGCTAATCATGGACATAGTGGCACACTGTTCATCCAGTCTCATGGCGAACACGGCCTTCTCTGAAGGTTATGAACGGCAGAAAGATAATGTAAAGATGGCGTACGACTTAAGCCCTTACCTCCTTATCGTCAAGTGCTCTTACCACTCATGTCAGGTAGCGTCAGTCATTTCTGCTCTGCCTGATCAGATCAGTCTGGTTATCCAGACCGTTATTAGAGAGCCTTACTACTTTTTGTTGTTTCTAAAAGCAAATATACTAATGTGTTTTTGAGGTTCTTTAAGAATCTTGACGTCATGTCACCGTCTATTAACACGTCCACAATGCTCTCGGCCGTGTTTGTCCTTTCAAATTAAACCCGACCAGACACTCACCGGCGAAGGCAAGTTTTTTTTTTACAAACTTGTTTAGTATCCTATTAAGCAACAATGGTTAATTATGCGTGGCAGATGTCTGCTTTTTTCCTTTAGCATAAGACACTGCCTCAAGCTAGTCAAGCTCGCAGTAGTCCCGAGTTAAATATCATCTAACACTTGTTGGCATTCAGAAATGGTCACCTTCTTAAATATGCACACATCAAAACACACGCAAAGAAACACTATCACACACATGTGACATACACACCCCACGCATTGACACACACATCAATGTGACAACGTTCAGATGCTTTCAATAGCATTTCTGTCTAATTAGCTGCTTAATTAAGCTTCTGACTGATGGTGACTTAGATCAATAGATGAATTGGTGGGAAAAAAACCCACTTTCCTCAATTATCATTGGACAGATCGATAGTGGTGAGCTGGTCCAAGACTGCTATTCTGAAAGGTATTTTGAACTGTGTGTGTGTCAGGGGGTGCAGGTTATGTTTTTTCAACTGGTAAGGTGAATTAGCCTGGGTGGGTTTCACTTGTGGGAAGGTTGTAAGGATGTGTCTACAGGTGATGCCGACCTCAGAGAAAGTAGGGGCTGGTTTAGCTTTGGACATTGATGCACTGAATAGTGTGTTAAATATGCACACAGAAAACAGGCAAGCGTGCCCTCAAAACACACATGCTTGCGCAACATACGTGCGCGCAATAGGGCTGGCCCGAATTATTCGAATATTCGAATACTCGTTCAGAAAATTAGTATTCGAAGCTTAAATCAGTATTCGGAGCTTCGTTTTTTTTTTTCACGTGCCTGATGTTACCAGAGCGAGGGAGGCAAACTAAAAGCGACACCAAGCAGAGAAGCGAGAGAGGTGGAGGAAGAATAGATATGTTTCCCTTTACTTTACAACACAACATTAGCGGGATCTTGGGAGGAAAAGTAATGCTTAGCGAAATGCTAACCTTAGCTTAGTTGTTTGTTTACGTTCGCTTTACAGCGCTGCCCCAATCAACTGTGACTGGCTTGCTGCAGAGCGTGAGCGTCTTGGGAATACCCGGTCAATATAATGGATATAATATGGACACATAAGACAATCAATATTCGGTATTTGTTATGGATTTATTGAACAAATTCCCTGAAGTTCCAGGATGCATTGAAAAGATCCCCTAACGGCTGAGATGGCAGAGGACAGCTGATTTGGAACGGAACGACAGCTGTTCGCTTCAACGGGGAAAAACTAAGGAACCCCAACTTACTTGGGCCTATTAATTAACGTTCAAAAGCTATTAAATCCTCAACAAAATATGCAGATACTGTCAAAATCGGTTCCAGGGAGTATATAGCGATTATTAATGTTGCTTTTGATGGTGTTTTTTTCTGGAACGAGTATTCGAATATTTGCTCGGAAAAACCAACGAGTATTCGAAGCCTGAAAAATTGTATTCGGGCCAGCCCTAGCGCGCAACACACACACATATAGCTCGCACACATACACACACACACCGAGATCATGCAGGATCAGGGCATATTCTCGTTAGGACATATGCGAAGGGTCTAAAGACCCATGGGAGAATTCATTACCGCTTTGTCAAGTCTGTGTTCTTTACTTAGTGCCCACAATGATGGTGTTTGCCTTGGCAGTCACAGGGCTACAACACCATATTAAAAATCACCTGGAAGGACCCTCCCACATGGCAGTGGGCTGATGAAGCAGAGCCTACTGCACACTTTCATTTAATCAATACAGATATTAGACGCAGGAGCTTAGGCATGTTTGTAGAATGCATATCGCTACAGACACGATGGGGTCTCGCCCGGGTTCAGCCAGTTGATTGTAACACTGTGGGTCTCTAGAACGATAGCAGGTCGATAACGGAGATCAAAGGTTCGTACACCTTTTTGAATGTACGGCCCTCTTTGACTCAACAGCTGCAAGGCTCTGCGTCGTACCATCCTATGATGTTATACCCGAGGTCCGACACTACATCACAACTGCAGCGAGGTGGGCCTTTGAGAAATTGTGGTTCAAACTAAGAAAACACAGTAGTTGGGGTACTCACTGGAAGGATCTGGTAACAAAGCGGTGGGGGGTGTGGGGGGGATTTTGGAGGTATTTGCGGCAAGAAAAATATCAGGGATCCGCCACCAGTCCTATTGTGGATCCAGACATTCAGTATAACATTATAATGGGGTCGTCCCAGTACCCCAGTGACAGTGCAGTAGTGGAGCTGCCACCAGACACAACTTATCTCGGGGTTATCCAAAATGCTCTCATCTACAGGGGAACAGAAGAGGGGACCGAACAGGACAGTCTGTGAGACTGGAGGGAATGAGCAGCTTGAAGGAGGAGCGTAACAGAGGGAAGAACATTGCAACACAGCAGAGACGGCGAGAAGTGGACAAGGCCGCATGGCAAGACAAGGGACTCCATTTATGAATAAAGGGAGATAGCGCCACTGTGTAAATGAATAGGGTGGCAGGTATTATGGTATACTAGCAACACTGGTAAGTCAATGTTGGGCAGGGGTGGGTTTCACCGATCGCGACACCAGATGTTGTTTGCAAAGCAGCAACTAAGGGAGAAGGGTTGAGGGCTTGAACTAAATTATAATATCTCCCCTACTGTTTTTATGTCGATCTTTAAAATGCTGTGGTTCCGGGTGCTCCCTCGCCATGCTCTCTCTCTCTCGACACTCTCTTTTTAAGCAGACAGCCTCACTGTTGAAACAGTTTAGTTAATGATAACTGATTCATTTCAGCTGTTTCCCCGACATAGATGTATCGGTTGCCGCTCATAATACTGATTGGCCTGTTGCATGCCCAAATATGGCCTTCTCTCCAGGGTCCCGCTGTCGACCCTCTGTTAAGAAACTTGATGGCACCGGGGCTCCTTATTTCTAAGCACACATTTTGAATCAGGGAAGCTCTTCATTTTAGAACCAAACGATTTGGGAAAAAAATTGTTTACTGCGATATATCCATCCATGGACTGGGTTTCTTCTTGAAACCACAGAGTTATAGTTACCTTCCTTTGATCAGTGTCTTGGATGTTTATCTTTTCACTTAAAACTCAGAAATAGTTCAGTTTAAACTCTGTTCACCTACTTTATAATAACTCATTATTTGTGTCGATGGAGACACTCATGTACAGATACCCTTTGGTTTATTCTTTATTTATTAACGAGGGACAGAACCTAATTTTTTTATCAGGGACTCATTAAGATGAAAATCTATTTTGTAGTCTTCTGCCATCATCCCTACTCATGTACACCTAACGTCAGGCCCGGCTAGCCATTATAAAGAGCTACAGGGAACACTTCCTTCCACAATCATCCTTTTGAGCAGGAGCTTCTCGAAACTATGTATCCACAATCTTTGCTTTGCTGTCTGAGTTAATGCTAATTAACGTGGCGCCGTTATTAATTACCATAGAAGCAGCAGAACGGCTGGGTTGATGCCAGGGAATGGGTTGAAAGTGTTTGAGTGCAGTATTTTGCTGTCTTCTTTCACAGAAGAGAGGGAAATCAAAGTACTTTGAAGAGTTTGAACTCGGACCGATTGATTGAGCGATCAAGTGGTCCAATTAGGGCTGCAATCAAAGAAGGTGGAAGTGTTTTATATAAAGCAGTGAGGGAACTTTTGGGGGGGGGGGTTTTGATGGAAGGATTTGGCCATGTGTGTATTTAAAAGGGTCCTGTCATGTACATGAATGTCTCACTAATCATATTTTTGATCAATAATCCTAGGTCTGATAAAAGGCAAGCTACAATTTGGGTGAAAAGGGAGTCTTTTCATTAATTTTCAGTCGCTTCATGAGCCAACAGTGAACACAAACTTGACCAGCACTGGTTAACTTTTCCCAGGAGGAAGAAAGGTGAAATCATTATGTTCGGACTCTGTTCGAAAAAGGGTCCTCAAAGGTGTAGACTGGGCGGTCCACACCTTAGTAGAAAGCTTCATCCACTCGCACAAAGGAACAGGCTGTCTGCCAGAAGTTCTGCTACAGCAGAATAAGATTGCTGGATCCAACATTATGAACATGACTGCATGACCGCACCCTTAGCGGTGCTGTGATTTTCCAGAAACCCACTCCAAAAGGATGAGGCTGTGCTAAAAGTACTGCAGGAATGAAGGTAAAACCACAGCAGAAAGGGACTGTCTCTCTTGCTCATGTTGTTGAGCTCGGATATTTTGCGCTCTCATTGACCATAAAGTATGTATCACATTTGAACAGTATTTTTGAAACACGTCCCGGTTATATTTGAGTACGTAGGCATGTGTACATAAAAAATAATCACGACTTGGCTGAATCGTGTATTTTTGGGTTTTGTAAGTTCGCGTCAGTTGTTTACTTTGCCTAGAATCATAAACAGCATAAACATGCATAAATGAAAGCTTGTTTATGTATGCTAAGGCCTTAGAATCCAAGTTTCCTGTGGAAAAAATATTGAATCCACTTCTTGCCTATCTACCTCTATCTCTCTAAAGCTCTCATACGACTGAAATGAGCATGCAAACTCAAGATCCTTGAGTGAATTGATAAGATTGATTCAACGGTTGGAGCAGATGGACATGGACAACCAGAAATAACATAAACAAAGTCTGACAGGAGGTATATGTCAAGTCTAGTCATTACAGTCAAGCAAATAAATCCACTGTGTTTCATAAGACAGTTATTGTTTTATAACAATAATTGCTTGGCATAATATTTTGATTAATTTGAATCCAGAGGAATATCGAATAGAAGCTAAACCTGCACAATAGTTGGCTCACCCTTTGGGCTTTTTTCATTGGTGATATACCACCGAGGGCCTTGGCAGGACTTAGATTGTTACATACCAGCAAGATTTAGTTGCTTTTTTGAACAAAACAGAACCCGACGCAACAGAACCAAATGTTTTTCTGCCCCCAAACACTAGGAGGTGAAAAGTATGGATTGGATTTTTCTGAACTGTTACTCTGCCAGACACACACACACACACACACACACACACACACACACACACACACACACACACACACACACACACACACACACACACACACACACACACACACACACACACACACACACACACACACACACACACACACACAGAGAGAGTAGTACAGATATAGTAGGATTTCATAATACCCCCCTGTCAGAGGATTTCAGTCAGCAAATCCTTCATGCTGGTGACAGATTTGGTTACTCAGTCCCGACCAGCAGACATTAGACAGTGTGCTCTGTGTTTTACAATGATCTTCATTATTTAACACTGTTGTGTAACCGATAAACAGTGAAAGAACCCCCCCCCCCCCCTTCCCCACCGACACACTGCGCAGCAACGTATAAATTATCAATGACAAAAGACAAGTTTGATACAGTGAGTACATTCATGTTGCTTCATTCGTAATGTATAACGCTGTGTGTGTCTGCATGTGTCTCTGTGTGTGTGTATGCTAATGCATGTGTTGGATTTGAACGCATTCAGGCCTAGTTTTACATTTTGGAGCAAAACAAAATGCAGCAATGAGTACGTTAATGTAGCGTACACTTTCTACAAATTACTTTATGATTGTGTGCGTGTGTGTGTGTGTGTGTGTGTGTGTGTGTGTGTGTGTGTGTGTGTGTGTGTGTGTGTGTGTGTGTGTGTGTGTGTGTGTGTGTGTGTGTGTGTGTGTGTGTGTGTGTGTGTGTGTGTGTGTGTAAGTGTTTGATGCTGACTGAGGTTAGGAAGAAAGAGTGAGGGCAAACCCTAGACCTCGAGTCTGAATTCCACCAAGTCAATAATCCACCTTTGGGCTCCATATGCTCTGGTAACCCAGCCTCATAGTCAGCCTTGTGTCTGAAAACGGCGTGTGTTATTGCCAAGGCAGTTCCGATCCGCCAATTCCTTCCTCCCAATCAGCCCTGTCCAGACCTTGTTGGGCTACGCCCGGCCAGCATAAAGGGGGGTACACAGCCACCATGAAGCGCTTGCCAACAAATAAGACCCAGCCCCAGAGTACGTCGCCACTAACCCGGATCCCACCAGGGCAGTCTTGACTCTATCGGCCACCGCTGTGAATCCTTTGGGGGGTCGTGTTCGTCTGGATCTTCGACCGGGGGGATTCGACCAATCTGGCGCCCTTGGTTGACCCCCAATTAGGAGCTTATAAAGTTCTGGACGACCAAACAGAGGTTGTTACAAAAGCACTTCCGTTCCATCCTTTACATGCAATCGAGTTTGGATGTGTACACTTATAGACATCCATAAGTAAGTGGCGCTGGTGCCAATATAGATTCCTGCTGGAAGCTGTTTGTTCTAAGTAATATCATCCTATTTGTCGAATAACAGCATCCAGCACCTATATAACCGTACATTCAGCCCTGTAATCACTTTGGTATTTTTCCAAATGTCACACACTGCTAATGTTGCTGTGAATGGAGTGGTGTCTGTGTGTAGATTGTATGTGTGTGTTTGTGTTTGTTTTGTGTGTAGATTATGATGTGTATGGGTTTGAGTATGTGTCCAATTGTGTGTGGGTCTGTGAAGTGAGCAGTAATGGTTCTTCAATTTTGCTCCAAAAAGTGATCTCCAAAAAGAAAACCCCAGTGTAAGACCAGTGTCTTGGGAAAGGAAAACCCTGTACCAAAGATTCACTCAGCAACACCACCTGCTTCCATGCTGCCATCTTGTCTAATGGATGCCATCCTCATGTCCTATTTCCCACCTGCTTACTTGAAGAGATGGGCATCAGCAGTGACCTCACGATACAATATAAGAACGATTTTTGAGTGCCGATACGATATGTTTTGCAATCAAGTAATGGCCAATGAATAGATTGGGACGGAAGATTGTTGCAAATTGACTATTGGCGAATACATGCATCCACTCAGATAACATTGACGTTTGTTGCTTAAATTTTTTTTGTATTGCGGAAGCAAGGAATCTGGATACTGACATTATTCGATTCCCCCCCCCACCATCCCTTCTTACAATCTACTTAGAACAAGGATAAACAGACCTATGGAGAGACAACACTACTCCGACCAACAACTAATGAATAAAAGTAGCCATTTTTGTAGATAACACAGCCAGTGAAATGTCATGTTACACGCCATATCGTCTCATATATGCGCTCATGAGTCGTCCTCGTTGTACTTTTGATGTGTACATATTTTGTGTGTACATCCACAGTGTACATAAATAGTACTTTTCAAATGTAGGATGTAGCATGATCAACTGCTTCCACTCATTTCTATTACACTAGACTGCACCTGGCCACCAGTGGCCACCGCCGTCATGCGTTGAAGAATCACCAAGTTGTACCATGGCCCCAATGCATCTCCATTGTATCAGCGCACGCTAGGATGTGAGGGGGGAGCTCTGTTCTTTGTGAAGGGACGAGAGTGGTACCTTTTTATTTCCTCAGCTTTGTGGCTTTGATGGTGGAGGGATAAGCACACGCACAGTGCGCACAAATAGAGTACACCAATATAGAAAGGGAGATAATATTAAATGTTTGTTTTTCATATAAGAAATAAACCCCTCTTGACCTCTATTTCAATCTTCATAGGAACAGGAATCCAATTGCAACTTGTGAAGCAACAAAGCTTAAGTGTGTGTGTGTGTGTGTGTGTGTGTGTGTGTGTGTGTGTGTGCGTGCATGTGGGTGTGTGTGTGTGTGTCTTTGTCGACTACAACAGACCAATTGTATTATACGCATTAATTACAGAATAATAGAAACAATACACCTTTTTATATATATTTGATTTGATTTGACACACACACACGCACACACACACACGCACACAGCCACACATGCACGCGCGCGTGCGCGCACACACACACACACACACAAACCTAGGGGTTGTTATAGGAGGTGTGTGTGTGGGGAGGTGTTTGGAAGGGCTGTTTTATTATTCCCATCACTACACATCATCAACTCGCTATACATTTGAAAGTAAAACTACTGCAATAACAAGTTCATGGGTTCTGAGCAAGGCAAAAATAACACCCACAACTCTAACTATAAATCATTGTTATTTATGATTAATTCCAGGACAAATACCAAAATGTTTAATTGAAAACATTTCTCCAATGATGGGTATTTGCACTTTCCCAAAGAATAACAAATAATCACAAAGGGCCAAACAACATATCCCAACTGCATTTCTATGAAATGCAGTTGGGATATTTCTACGCCTCAGACTAAGCGACTCTGCTAACTGATTCACTCTGCCACCCTAAAGGGCCTGCAGTGGCTCAGGTGGAAGGGCGTATGAACGGGTGAACGAGAGCATTATAATTGTATACAGCACTTTTGGTGGATAGCTGAAGAATCCTAGATGAATGTGCTTCAACGTTTTCCTTTGAGAACGGGTGCTGTCCCCTACTAGACCTTTTACAGTGAGAACCTCCACAGAGATCTGCAGTGGAATACATGTATTTATTCAAGCCATACTTGCATGCTCAACCGTGGGCATGCCCAGGGCGGTAACAGGGGCTCGCCAGTGTGAATCAAAGGCTGATTCGGCTCCAGGTTCCTCTCCCCCCCGTCTGTGGGCCAAGCAGCGTGACATCGGGTCTGGCTGAGCAGATGCAGAGCGGATGGAGTAGGGAGGGAAGGAGAGGAGAGAGGAGGGGGATGGAATTGTTTGTGACAGCCAATGGCGCAACACTCCACTACTCTGCTGCATTGTTGCAGTGGAGCAAAGCATTTTTGGGGGAGAGAATCATCTCTCGAGATAAGGGTCAAGAGGGTCACAGGGTAACAGCTAGAGGTGAATACAAAATGGAGGAAGAAGAAGGTTCCGCTCTGTGGATCGTTTGCCTTGCTTTTGTCTTTTCGATGACTGTGTGTGTGTGTTTGTTTGTGTATCAACGCCACGGGCCACTGAGTGTTTATCTGGAGGTGGGTTTGTGTTGTGTTTGTGAGCGGGGGGGGGGGGGGGGATGGAAGGGTTTTGGGGGTGCTGTTGGGGTGGGGGGCTGCCTCAAACAGAGAATCATCTCACAAGATAAAGGCTTCAGTATGCTGTCCCCCCCCCTCCTCCCACCCCTGTCTCCTATTCAGCCCCCGCCCCCTCGCCTCTGTGCTCTCCCATCTGTGGTGGGGGAGAGTCGGGTTGCGTCTCCCAAACCAAAAGGCAGCGCGTCCTCTTCTATCAGGCCCGTGTGTCTGTTGCTGAGACCACAAAGGACTGTTCACTGTGCACTTGCCGGCTCCCCGGGTTCCAAGGGAGAGACCCGCCATGCTTGTTCCATATTAGATGACACTTTAATCCAATTTGGTTTGGAAGTGTGCTCCTCTCTACTTCTGTGACTCACACACACACACACACACACACACACACACACACACACACACACACACACACACACACACACACACACACACACACACACACACACACACACACACACACACACTCAGACACACACACACACACTCAGACACTCCAACCCAACCCCCTTCTGTGGGTAGTGTTGTGAGTGTGTGTCAAGTGTGCATGTGCAGACTGCTGTGTGCGTGTTGGCACAAATTGTATCTGTGCAGCTCGCATGATGGCGCGCAGATGTGAGTGTGACCATTGGTGTATGGGTGTGTGTTTATGTGCGTGCATAAGTGTTTGCGTTTGAGTGCATGAGTGAGTGCATGTCTGTTTGTATATGCGGGCTTGTGTGTGTTTGCATGGGTGTGGGTGCGTTTGTGTGTATTTACTGTGTGTGTGTGTGTGTATTGGGATGTGTTTGCATGTGTGTGCACGTGTTTACCTGTTTTGTGTGTGCGTGTGTGTGTGTGTTGGGTAAGTATTTGCATGCGTGTGCATGTGCTTTTGCCTGGTTTGTGTGTGTGTGTATGTGTGTGTGTGTGTGCATGCCTATGTGCATGTCATGTATTTTGCACTGATTAGCTCTAGCAGCTGGAGGTCTCCCAGGAGTTGTGCCACAGTGTGCGTTCTGCTTGCCAAGCACGGTTAAGTCTGCACTCCAAACTCCCAGCCCAATGGCACGGTGGGAAAATGGGTTTTTCTCTGATGATTTGCTGTGAAAGAGAGCAAACACACTCTCCGCCATGGCGGTAGTCATGGTGGATAGCCTTAGCGTGTAGCTCACCTCAGGGACATCAATGAATAAGGTCATGAATATATAAGTAAATAAGAAAATAAATACAAGGTCAGTTTGGATTACAAGGCGCAAACAAATTGCACAGGTGTCGATGTGTTGTGCTTTTCATGTTCACGTCACGCGTGTTGAGGATGTAATTGGTGTGGAATAAATGAATAACAATCTAGAACCTGATGAATGGGCAAGAGAGATGGTTAATAGAAACACAGACCAATGCAAAAGGATGAAACACACCAAGATACTACTCCTCCCAGTGTGGGAGCTGTACTATTACACTGGGACACCGGTTTAGCAGCATGCAAATTAGAAAAAGTCAATTCTGGTTTTGAAAGAACCTTAATTGCGAAACCAGAGGCCAAATCTATACCAACAACAACAAACCTTTTACAAATGTGTCTCACCCGGGGAGCTCAATTTGGTCTGACCTTTTCATGATTAAAAGCGTGATTCATGATTGACAGCGGTGGTGAGTCTCTGAATCATTTATGCTGAGGTCAACGTGCCCTAATGCCTTATTTTGATCAGTCAACTGTCATCTGTCTCACTTGGACTGGTGCCAATATTTACAACTATTCTTTAGAGAGAGAGAGAGAGAGAGAGAGAGATTTTTACGGCAAAGGGTGGAATAGTGAGGTAATAAAAAGTGCCATAACACCGCTCTGTTTGCCGGTCTGATGAATATTTCAACAGGAGCGGGGCGAGCGAATACAATGCATATCCATCAAACAAGAAAGCCAATTAGTTTTTCATGGTGACCATTTATTTCTGCCACTTTTATTAAGCTCCTCACATGGCCCAAATTATTGAGTGGGTGTGACCTATTGCTTTGCCCTGATAGAGATGTCCAGGCAAAACAACACAGATGTGGAAAGTAATTAGGATTGAAATATTTGTATGTAATAACAAAACAAGAAAAAAATAAAAGTTGGGTTCTTACCTGTTGCCACTCTAACAGTCATGTAGGTCAATCTGTTTTTGCCATTGTTCAGAGTTTTATCAGTGGAGCTCTAATGGTCAATTCCGGCCCACACGCAAGATGCAAATAATTCTAGATTCATTTTGCCGTTGACCTCAAATAACCTTATCTCTGAGAACTATAATAATGGCATGAAGAATATAATAACGTCATCATTTGTTCTCTTATTGTAACTTTCTTTTTAATAATAGAATTCAAATATATTATGTAGCCTTTTCAACTTTGATGTTTGATTACCCAAAGTAAAAGTGGACTAGTTAAGAGAAGTAGTCTGTTTTTTGTATCAAACAGTAAGGAGAGAAAATGATGAAATATTAATAAAATATTAATAAAATATATTCATACTCAAGCTGCAACAAGTAATGCTAATAAGAAAAGCCATTGATGACGATCCAAGTAATCCAAAATCTGCTGGTATTTTAAAGCCAATATATCCTCCATTTCTGACAAGGCCGAGGTCAGAAAAGTTATATTGCAGAGTTCGTAAATGTTGGAGATATGATTGAATTCTGTGTTAAATTACAAAAAAACATTCTGGTTAGTTCAATATCAACGGAAATTTTGTTTAAAGGTTTATGTTCCATCTGAAATATCGGTCAAATCAATGATTACTATACAGCGACTACGCAATTTATTTCAACCTACTCACAGCGTAAAGAGTCACCATGAGTTATTTTACACATTAGCATTTTCATAGCACAGCTCTGAATTTTAACACTACTATTCAGCATGTTTGCACAATACAGATATATAACGATGCGGCAACAGAACGCAATGCCCAAACATTACTACTATTATTAGTTCTTCCATTTGTAAGCCATCATTTATAAAAGTTTTCTATAAACACTTCCCCCTAACTTGACCGTGGTGAATAATAATTAATAAAGCAATCTGTCATCTCACAGTAATAATGGAACCGGCCCAATCACCACACACAATCATATTTTTCCTCTAAAAATAGTGCCAAGGCATTACAGTCCTGCCCCCTCTACCTCTTTTATTCCCAGCCATAATCTCTTGAGCGGATTATAATACAATCCAATTATGGTCCATAATCTAAACCTAGAAAGAAGCTGTGTGGATCTCTGCATGGTGACTGTACTATGGCTGTGGTGTTAAAGCAGCACCCCGTACGGTACTGGATGGAAGAGGCTCAGCCGGCGTGTCTGCAGTGAAATGAAGCATGCAGAATAGGCCAAAAGTAACCTGATGTCTTGTGCGGCATTCCCGGTGGAAAGTTGCCCTTGTGAACCTCAACCCTCATGGGCATTCACGCTCACACAAGCATTTCTCACTCACTCACGCGCACACGCACGCACGCATACACAAACGCACACACTCTCATGCTCACACATCCTTTTACGCTCTCTCTCTCACACATACCGACAACCAATGTGATAAAGCTATCTCAATGCAGATGGAAAGAGTTTGACCTTTTACATGAAAAAAACGAAACACATTCTGATAACCAAACTATCCAGTAGGGATGAGGCAAAAGGAAACAAGTAAAATCTTGAGATTTGAATCCATGCCCAAGCTCAGACTACAGACGTGTTGTGAGGGAAATGTGCAGTATGAACTCATAGGACCGCTAGCCATCACAAGAGCTGCCTAATCTCCTTTAAACATTGGTCCTTCTGTTCGGCAACTTTCAATCAATGTGTGTACTGCTGCTCCATAAAACCTAAAAAACTCCTCCAGATGCTGCCCCAATCACGTCTTTTTCACTGTTATGTCCCACGGGACCCGAATCTCAAAATATTCCCTGATATATAAAGATTTGGGGTTTAATTAGTTGTCTTGGTATGCACCCAAAACAACAGAGCAGACTAAAATAAACGATTATCTGCACAGTTCTATCATTATCTCGGTCTCTCCCTCTCCCCCCCTCCCTCCCTCTCTCTCTCCCCCCCTCCCTCCCTCTCTCTCTCCCCCCTCCCTCCCTCTCTCTCTCCCGCCCTCTCTCTCTCCCCCCTCCCTCCCTCCTTCTCTCCCCCCTCCCTCTCTCTCTCCTAACTTGACTCACTCTCATGTTGGGTCTAAATCTCTCCCTGCTTTTATCCGATTGAGCAAGCACTTTTCAATGGCAGCTTCATCAACACTGCTGCCACTTTCTTGACTTTTCAATGATGGGCAAGTTTAATAAATTAGACTTGGTTGCCGCGGGGGCTGGTAGCATCAGCATTTGTGGTTCTTTTAATCGCGTGAGGTCACCTCGCACACTTGTACACTCGCACACGTGCACAACACGCACACAAGCACAAACAACACTTTATTTTGTCATCCCTCCGTTTTCTTTTCGCCAGATACTCGGGCTCTTTATCTAAACTACATCCTTGGACTTCCTACTCGAGTCAGTCTACTGGTCTCTCTGGGTCCTTCCCTTAGACCCCCCCCCCCCCTAACCCCCCATCCCGAAAAACCTCTTTAACGATGTCCAACTCTCTGTGAGCGAACCCTGGGTCTCTCCCAACCAATCAGGGTGCGTCTGTGGCACGAACCCCCCGACCTATCGGGGTGCAGATTAAAGCAGCATGGCAGGGAAGGTTAGGGTGTGCCCCCCCTCCCATGCATTTCTCCCCCCCCCCCCACCGCCACACTCCTCCTCCCGCAGAGCTGGTCATTATCTGGGTGAGGAGAGGAAATGGATTGGAAGAGGAAGGGAAGGAGGGATGCTGAGTGCAGTTCTGTGTGTGTGTGCGTGTGCGTGCGTGCGTGCGTGCGTGCGTGCGTGCGTGCGTGCGTGCGTGCGTGCGCGCGCGCGGCTGGGAGCTAGCGTCACAGGGGCTCTTCTTCAAAAGGCGGCTAAAAGACCAAAAGGTAGTGAGTGGTGGAAACTCAAAGTTAGAGGAGTAACCACTCCTCCTGGTGGGGATGGATGTAGCGGTGAGGCGTGTCCAAAGACAGCACACCGGCTCACCTTGCCTGTACCTCGACTGTACATAACGGCGCTTAACGGTGAGAGCGGCGGCGCTAGATCTGTTTAAAATCACTTGACATTCAGGCAGATTCAGTGTCAATGCACGTCGGAAATGACAACATGATACATCCATCGTAAGCTCCCTCATCCGTGGTCTTTCCAACATGCCTTTTTTTTTTTAAGAGCCGAAGGAAAAGATGGAGGCCACTGTCTTCGGCCTCCTTCCTCAGAGTGGATCTGACTCGAGCGGGGGGGGATTGTGCTGGGATCAAAAGATCCTGGCACAAAGAGTTAAGAGGTCAGTTGAGGTGGATGTTCGGTAGGGAGAACAGGGGGGCTGCACACCGAAGTAGATGACGGCGACGCCCATAAGGGTACAAGGGTATATTTCCCTCGTTCTCGCCCTCCACCCGCCCCCCCCCCCCCCCCCCCCCCCCCCCCCTACCCCTCCCACAACCCTCATCTGTCGGGCAATTGGCGGCAGAAAACCCTTTTCATGTATATTTTACGAGGCATGAGACGAGGCCCTCTCCATTATTGATGACCCGCTGGTCTGTTCCCTGTCTGCTCCTCCCGGGATCCCGGAGACTGAGAGTGAGTCAGGGGATGTTATTATGGGATACGATAGAGGGGATGGGGATTGTGGAGAGCTTTAGCCCGTGACACGTGCTGAGTTGTTGCTTTTTTCTGGGGGGTTTTCTGCTAATTTGAACCGGCGGTTCTTTTCCCGGAGAGTGGAGGGCGGTGCTGATGGATCGACGACAAACGTCAAGTGGGTTTTCATCTTTTTACATGGGGTGTGAACCTCATCAGGCTTATTTGGAACCAATCAATGCATCAAAACGTCCCTCCATTTGGGATTGATTGAGTCGTTAATTAAATACCGAGTGAAACGCAGCGGTGCGTTTTGTATACTAATAATAACCAATAGTGTAACGCTGTGGGAATCCCATGAGGTTGAAGTGTAGTTTGTTTACATTTGTAAATTGGGCTTAATGGCCTGTATGTATGCATTTAAGTAATTTAAGTGTGTGTGTCTTTGTGTGTGTGTGTGAGAGTGATTGAATGGGTCTCAGACATGCAGAGAAAGGGGATCTTCAGTTAAAAAGGGTCTTGCATTGTGATGTTGAGGGGCTCAGATCAATGGGTGGATTGCTTTAATACAATGTGTTTTCCATGAGGGGAGGATGAGCCAGGATGTGGCTGAAGGCTTTATCCTTCAGCCCCTCATCATTGATCTGTGGGCCTGTTGAATGGACTGTGACCCCCTTGAGAAGGGGTTACACACATTCCAAATCTCACTCATTCAAGCGCACACACAAACGCGCGCAAACACCGAAAACACTTTCACTTGAAATTTGAATGTACAAGTCAAACATACAATCAAAGTGCAACATGCATCTACAAAATACGTTTGTTGTTGTGTACAAGAAAAAATGAATGATGTCACTTTTTTGGGGAGGTTCATCTACTTGCTGCTTTTCCGCCTTTGCAGAGATTTTTGGCGTCAAGCAGGGTGCACGCTAATACAGGCATCCACAGATGAAAAGCAAAACAAACAAACACAGCCTCCACCAAGCGTCTGGCAGAAAGCGTTCTCTCTGGAGCGATCACAGCGGGGACCCTATACTGTTCCCGCCTGTTGAAATACCCCCGAAATAACGACCGGGCGCTGTACGAAAACCGAGAACGACATTTGAACTGAGCCCTCATTTAGTTTCTCTGTTGCAACTCAAGAAATCCTTACCAACTGTCAGGCTGAGGGATATTATTCATGAATTCACTCAGAATATTCCGGGGCTTTTTTCTGTATAGAAACATCATGGCAAGACACAGACACTGGATACGTCTGGGTCCAATCAAAAAGTCTGTCCAATTTCATTATCTACTGTGGCGCTAAGCCTTGGCTTATGAATCCCATTTACCGCCGTCACGCTAACAATGTTGTTATATTCAAATGAGTAATTTTTTGTATTGACGAGCGATACACCTTTCAGACAAGCTGACAATGAGTCATCCATTGATGAGCAGATGGTGAGCATTATACAAGGATTGATGTAAGATTATTATATATTTTTTGCGGATATCTGTTGGGATGTTGCATACATTCACACACATGCTGATCACGCACAAATGCATACACATAAACACAAATATAATAGATGCACGCATATGCACCCGGACACACAAACACACAAATACAAAAATACACTTGCGCGCGCGCACACACACACACACACCTTCCCTCTGCTCCGTGGCCCTAAATAAAGCTTTTGTACGAAGCGAGATATTGCGGAGGCACAATGGTGGCTCTGGAGTCATCCAGAGTATGTGTGCCCTCTCAAACTAAAGTGTTTCCTTCATTTTATTTTATAGGCCACCATTCCTTAACGCTCAGCCCCTCAATAGGAGTCGTCTGCAGGGGCCACGCGCTCCGCTTGGCACCTCACACAACACCGCACCGGGAGTTTATGTCTGCATGGAAAAAGGTTAAAAAAAGGAAGGAAAATATATATGGGCCTCTGCTTTCAAAGCAGGGGCTGCCAGCCGCCCCAATGCGGACTCATGCATTATTCATGTTAATTTACACAACCTCCCATCCATATAAGGTATTTATCGTCACCTAGGGTCCGTTGCACTTCCACTGCTGCTTAGTGTATGATTAAGGAAGCACCGTTCGCCGTGCCGACACGCATACACATGCACTGCACGTCCGAGACAGGAATTGAATATTACGTAAAAGAAAAAGGGGAGAACCGCAGTGAAAGGCGATGAGTTTAATAGCACTGCCTGTATGCCATAGATTATTTGTGTGTGCGTGTCGTGTGTGTGTGTGTGTGTGTTTGTGGGGTTGCGGGAATGTGTGGGACAAGGGGATGAGAGGAGGCTACTGCATGGTTGTCAGAAATAATATGTTTAATGTCAAAGGGTAACAAAAAATATTTCCACACATGTTGGTTCCATTACTCTTTTGGTGTGTGAGCGTGTGTGTGTGTGTGTGTGTGTGTGTGTGTGTGTGTGTGTGTGTTTGGGGTTGAGGGGGTGTTTTTGTGTGTTCCGTTTCGGTTTTGCATGTGCCAAAAAATGTGTTACTCCAAAAAGTATATTGTGAAGCAAATGCCACAGCCACGTTATGAGGACATCAAAGAACTAAATCAGGGTTCCAACCCGGTTCTTTTCATTCCCATGCATAGAAATGCTGCAGGTATTTCTCCGCACCACACGAGCGATGGCCTGAAAGCTTCCACTTTGATGCACACGTTGCTCACAAAGACCCCCCCCATTGTGTCGCCAAAGCAACTGTAATCATTCATTTTTTTGACACTGTTCTGCTCACATTTCCTTTCCTTGTGTTGTTTGATTGTGCTTAAGCACATAGGGAGGATACACTACACCCCTTTACATTCACACGCATGCCACACAAACGCTCACAAACACCCACACACAACACACACACATCCAAGGACACACACACACACACACACACACACACACACACACACACACACACACACACACACACACACACACACACACACACACACACACGTACTAGCATACTAGGGGGTTCTCAAGCACGTCTGGGTGTCAAGTGTTTGGACAAAGGATAAAACAGCGGAGCCCAGAAGAATAATAATGTTGACCGAGGTTGGCAGGTAAGTCGTCTCCTTGTCCCGCCGCCGCTAATTAAAGCCGGCACCGATGGGAGCGGAGAGAGAGGGGAGAATACGCGCTAATATGGCTGCGGGCGCCAGCAGATGCTAGCCTTTGATTAGCGCCACGGTCAGACAAACATAAAGCAGGCCGGGGTGGACTGACCCCTCAACGAGGGGCGAAGGAACAGACAGACAGACAGACGGCAGAGAGAGAGAGGCAGAGAGAGAGGCAGAGAGAGAGGCAGAGAGAAAATGGACAAAAAGGGAGTGAGGGAAATGAGCGCGAGGAAGGGCCGAGCGGTTTCACAACTTTGGCGCTGTTATGTGAATAATAGACATTGCTGCTGTATCGGTTACCAGGGAGATTAGTGTGAGATGGACGAGGTTCACCGGTGGCTGTTTTCCTTCAAACAGTGTGTGTGGTTCATAAACTACAGAGGGAGAGAGACAGGGAGAAGAGAGACAGGTAGGGAGGCAGGGAGATTGAGGTGAAGAGAGAGAATATCAGGAGAGAAAGGGAGAGAGTAGATATGAGAGAAAAGGAGAGCTAGATAGGGAGGAGCATTGTAATCTCTCTCTCTCTCTCTCTCTCGCTCTCGCTCTCGCTCTCTCCAATGAAGATCTCTCTCTCTCTCTCCAATTAAGATCTCTCTCTCTCTCTCTCTCTCTCCAATTAAGATCAATGAGGAGCTGTCTGATATCAAAGGAGGCGCACCAGCGTATGTGCGCACCGCCTGTGAAGAGATCACGCAGGAGTTGATTTATTTGCACCCTTCCTTCCTGCTTAAATTAAGAGACAGTGGTGGAAAAGAAAGACTACAGCGCGCTTAATGAGATTCACAATCACAATTAAAAACCCTGCAAAAGCAGCAAAATTATAAGGAACCCCGGCACTAATCAAAATTCGATTCTTCTTCCCCGAATAATTCTGTTGTCTGCCGTGTGCCCCATTCGATTGTTAACGAGACTGTTGTCGATACTGCACAGAAGCTCGCAAAACACGCACGTGCCTTCACGCACACACACGCACACACGCACTTATGCACGCACACATACATGAAGTACGAGGGCTCCCGTCTACTCTGGAGGACTCCAATTACCAGAGCCTCAATGATCCTCGGCAGGACCGCCCACTGACACTGTGCTAATTAAACGCATACTAATTAAATATTCATTTTCCTAATCAGTACCATGGAGGGCAGGTCCCCAGGTCCATGATCTGCCGCGGTATGAATTGTGCATGAGTGTGTGATTGCTGTGCATTGTGTTGCACTGTTCTTTTCCTCGTGACGTGCAGACGTGGATGTGTGTTTTGCATGCCACGCAAGACCTTTAAAGACATTTTGTTGCGCTGTTATTTCATAACTGCTTCCCTGCGTTCCCTTTACCTGTTACCGTTCCCTCAGCCTCTCTTGCTCTCTCGCTCTCATTCTCTTTCATCACCTAGCGCCACACACAGACACACATCCACGCCCACACATATTTCCTGTCTATATCCGGTCCCTCTATCCTGCGGCTCAGTGATTGCATTTCATGTTTCCCGAGTGATACGTTCGGAGGAAGTGGTGGAGGTGGTGGGTGGGGCTCAAAAGTGATCAGGCCACAGGGAGAATCATCGTGGAGATGATCATTAAGCCTCCATTAAACGCTTTATCCTCCCTTGAGGACAGGGGGCGGTATGCAGTCCCACCCGGTGGGCAATGGGAAGGTAGCGCCAGGCTGGCAGACACCAGCCTCTCCCTCCCGCTTCCACTGTGGGATGAGATGTTGCCTTGGCAACCACAGGTGAGCAGGGTAAGGGCATCTATGTTCGCATGCTGCATGACACACATCCACACCTTAAAAAATACACTTAGATGCACACACAATCAAAGTCAATATATTATGATGTGTGTGTGTGTGGTACGCTTTCATTTAGAGTCATCGATTGATCGTCGGATCATATATAATATATTTATTAGATGGGGCTCAATTATGGCACATTTATTTGGGACTGTTGTATGGTTTGAATGCTTGGAAATAATCAGTGTGCCAAAAGCTGTCTTAGGGCAAGGCCAGCACCTCTGCTGAAAGACGAACCGCCTTTGCAAACAAATTAAAATTTCAATGTCTTGTTCATGTCAGCATCTGCTTTCAATTTGTCTAAAAGTATAGGCTGCTATTAACCTTATATAGTATAATATAGGCTTATATAATGTATGCATTACATGGTGCCATGCATGGAACCTGCATGGATAAAGAGACTGTAGAAAGATTGATTAAACATTAAAAATACATATGAATGAAGTTCAAGTGAATTGATAAAATGCAACACCATTCAATTTAGCAGAACAGCTAAAATGCAGTACAGAGTAGCGTTGGAGAATGATTCTCACCAGTGCAAGTGGTGTGATTTGACAGCTGCTGACAAAGTTTGATTTGGACTTTTTTCGATCATCTTTAATGGATTTGAAATGCTGTCAAACTTTGTTTTTCTTCCTGATATCGTCAATCCTTCTAGACTAACGGTCTAGAATGTGCTCTGTTTTCCAAAAAGGAAATGATTAGATAGCGCAGCTGCCATTACACAGAGGGGTTATCATACAAACAAAAAGGACATTTATTGAAAGCAAAACATAACACAGCAAATTGCTCAAAGAAGATTGAGTCAATCCCCGAACCCCCACAAAACAACATTGTATAACTTATAGGCTTATCCTTATAGAAGCCAAACAACGTTATGGTTTAACTCATTTAGCATCCTCATCCCCCCGATGGAAGATCCCGCTGTTATACACGCACAGTTTTCCTGTCAAGACGATGCAACTATTAAAGACGACGTTGACTTAATGTCTTTCTATTGAAGATCCAAAACGTTGTAGATTCAAGGTCACCTCTTCTCTAAATGTTTACTCTGCTGCTGTAGGAGGGGTACGCATATAAACCTGTGTGTGTGTGTGTGTGTGTGTGTGTGTGTGTGTGTGTGTGTGTGTGTGTGTGTGTGTGTGTGTGTGTGTGTGTGTGTGTGTGTGTGTGTGTGTGTGTGTGTGTGTGTGTGTGTGCATGCTCTCATGTCCACCTACATTTAGATGCCATTAACCACTACCACGCATTCGTGCATGAAATAGGCATGTCACAACACAAGAGGTTCAAGGTATAAATTACGATGATTAACACAAACAGTAGCTGTACTTTTATTGGTCATTTATTGTTACATCTATTTACTAGTACACTGTTTGACATTTTAGATCCAAAGCGATTTACAGTGAATGCATCTTCTTTTATGTAAATGCCATTAATGACCAGGTAGCTGTGATGCGTGTTGCTCGCCAAAGGCCACAGGTAGACCGTGTGGACATGGGGGTTTGAAGCCAGACGCTCTAGTCCAGGAGTCAAACACCGTAAGCACCAGACCGTCCTGATCTCAGTCCGATCGCTCTGTTTTATCGGGATGCACTCGGATAGTTTCTGATGGCTTTGCCTGGTGCTTTACAAGCATTGCATTGCTGTTGTGAACCACCAGTTATTTTTTTTTTGTAAATTGGTGCCATCCCATCTGCTCATTGTTTTAATATTTTTGTCAGGCCAATTGGGTTTGTTTTTTCGGTTATACCACCAGCCACCCGACAAAAGTGGAGTGGGTAAATACGCAGCCGTGCACGGACCTCCTCTTACCGACACATTACAACATATTGTGTGTAAGCAACGGAAAAGTCTTCGATGTACAACCAATTGATGAATTATGTACGTTGCCTCAATTGTAGCCCTTCTGAGACACAGACACACATACCCCAAAGCTGATCACCAACATTTTTTTTTTTCTTTGGCGAATTTTTATTCATTTTCTACCATGCTTTTTATCAGCAGTCTGGTCTGCTCTGAGTCCCTGTAACAAAAAGCACTTGTTACAGTTGGCTAGCAAAGAGCATAGCTTAAGGCAATAATACAGTGATCAGCCAACTACTGTAGCGACAGACCAGCCTGCTCGGCTAACACTGCCATTGTAAACAACAGCGACTTGTTAAAATGTTCTTTTCACTCATTGTGCATCCCTTCTTGCCTGCTGTTGTTCCTCATTTTTATTCTGCTAAAGTTTTGCAACGCATTCTGGGGAATTTCATCTGCCCTTAAGGAATCAACTCTTCTTAGGGGCCCAAACGCCAGCATGCTTTTGCCCACTGTGGAAATTGGACTTTATACCTATAATACAAATCATTATACTTTTTACACACCTAATAATATACGTAGCTGCTACGGTAGTGGTCCAAAAAGAGTCAGGTATGGTAAACCTATCTGGCTTTCTCTCTATCACTCACTCACTTACCTCACTCACATATACTGTACCTACTCATATACTGTACAGACACATGAACAGACAGACACAGTAAGCTAACTTGACTTTTCAAGGATATCAAACATGGGCATTGACAATCCTGTAGCAGCAGCAGGGGCACTGACAGAGATAACACACTGATAAGAAAACAATGCGTTTTTCAGTATGGATGCTTGTCCAACCTCAAAAACACACACAGCAGAACAATAACAAAGGGCCTGAGCTTGTTAAAAGTTGGCTTTGGTAGAGAGATGGGAACTGTGTCACGTCGCTGAGGTCGCTAGCCGGGATAGATTTCATTAAGATAAACTTCTCCGCTGGCTGCCAGAGTAAATGCATTGGCGATGATAAAAACGGTGGATCTTGTTCCTCAAAGTGTCTGTTTGCCTTAGAATCTGAATGAGAATGGGAGACGTATATGAGTGTGTCTTGGAGAGAGTGTGTGTGCACATTGTCCATGTCTGTCCTGTGTTGATTATATGGTATGACTCTGCACTTGGAACTGACGACGAATATAGGCTGTTATAAGAGTCTTAGCGTATCTCGTAAATCCGGACTCACATTGGGCAGAACCCAATGACGCGTCGAGAAACGTCATTCTCTGTGATGTGTCTCTCCAGCAGCTAATTTAAGAGCAGGAAACTAACCATATAACTTAAGTGGGCACTCGAATAATCAACACAAAGGTGCAACTAATCAATATAATCAGTCAGCATTCGATTGCTTTGTTAAACCCTCCCGTTTTTCTACTTTTGCCTCTGGCAATGTGTGTATTCTGTGCTGTGTCTCTCTGCATATGTATATGCATATGTGTGTGTGTGAGACCATCCACACATGTGTGAATGATACCCATTTGACTGCTGACTCACTGGCTATCTGTGTTGACAACAGAATGACATGGTATTTCCCCTTTTTTAAGGTGCATCAGATTAGGGGCAACAAATGGATCAAATTGAAGAAAAAACAGAAAAAAGAACTTGAACAATTTCTGAATTGCATTCTGGGATTTAGTTTCAACAGCCTTGAGAAGGACATGATTGGAGAGAATGACATTCACACAAGATAGTCTGGTGGTAGGATATAGCTGCATACGGCCTGGACAGAACATACAACATAACAAAAAGCTGAATTAATTAAATGTTTTCTTTCATGTATTTTATACTGTAGATGTCTTTCACTCGTAGCTGGTGAGAAACGTGGGCCACCTAATAGCGAAGAGAAGAAGAATGGGAGGGATAACTGAATTGCTGCAAAACGGAACAGTGGCCAGTTGTGAAACCAAGGTTTTCTAAAAGCTGAGCGTAAAAAACAAATATGTAAGAAAACACAAAATTGGATGGTAAAATATAGCTCAGAGGGAGAGAAAGAGAGTTGCTGGAAAGCAAAGGCAGACAATGATGGAGGTAGGGGGGCGTGGGCATAAAAAGATTATAAGAATGAGTTCCAACAGAATAGTGCAGGTGCATACTTTATTTTACTATGAAAAAGGAAGGGTTTTTGATGCATTTGCTTTGTAGGTCTACCAATTAATTTATTACAAAGCCCTGTTTTTATTATTGTGGATTTATTGTTTTACATGCAAGTCTAACCAATGTTAATTCTTCTACACAGGAATTTACCACATGCCTTTATATAAAATCTGCAATAACACATATTCACTCCCAGCATTTTGGGTTGGCTTTGTCGTCAACTGACTCATACACTTTGTTGTTTTGGCACTTGGGGTTGAATTCTGAAAGCATACTAGTTGTGTACGTTGTGGCACGATAGGCACACGATAGGCACACGATAGGCAAGTCAATTTTTTTTTTATAAAGTCACCTTTGCAGCTTTTTATTGTAGTAATTCCATTTTGATTGTATGCTCCGACTATTTGCATTCACGTACTTCAACCTATGGAGGGATTCTCTGCATATTCAATGCAAATTTGATGTGTTAAAGGTGACATATTATACCACCAGGTGTGAGTGTGATTAGCCATTACAAGCCGTTTCGAAAGTCTGCCTTAAGTCAGAGGATATGCTCGACATCCAACCCAATGCAATAGTTAAAAAGTAAAAAGTTATCTGCAGTTCCCCCTTCCCGCGATGCCTTTTTCCCTCGCCGCCTTGCTTCAAGGTGCCCCTGAGCAAATGTAGCGGTAAGGTTAAGTGGTGGTAATTATTATTAGGAGACTGTTGTTGTACCCGGGATAATTTTCCCAGGTATGATTTACTGTGGCGTAATCCACATCAGGGGAGAGGAAGTCACGGGGGGGGGGGGGGGAGGCAAGAGAAAAAGAGAGATACAGAAACAGAGAGAGAGGGAAATGTAGAGAGAAGGACAAAGACACTGGGAACGATAGAGAGGGAGCAAGGAGGACATTACGCATGGAGGTGAGAGAGAAAGACGGACAGAGGGAGAGAGAGAGAGTGAGGGACAAGGGACCTAGGGGGGGAGATGGAGGGGGAGGAGGGGGAGGTGGGGAGGGAAGAGTGTGCGGTTTGGAGGGCTGGGGACTGCCTAACTGTCTGTGTTCCGGAAACACGGGCAGCTGTGCGCCAGACCCGGGCCACTGGAGCCGAACTAACGAGAAAGTAATGGCCCCTCCACCAACTCTGGGCGGCGTGCCGACACACGCGCACGCACACACACACACACAGACACACACACACACACACACACGCACACGCATACACATACACATACACACACACACATGCATACACATACACACAAATATAATGGATGTACGCAGATTAACCCAGACACACAAACACACACACACACCATACACACTCCCTTGTTACTCACAAACCCACCTGTCACAAGGCATTTGCTCCCATGCCTAAATAACCAAGAGCGGCCTATAGCTATAGACCAATGAGCTTTGCCATGTGACTTATGGCTGTGGCTAGCATCTCTCCATGCATGTAACTGTAAGCCCGAGTTCAGCACTGGAGTCCTCGCCGCTTGACGTGGCAAGGAAGGTGATTGATGCTTGCCAGAGTGGCAGATAGTAAAAGCAGAGTGCATGTTAAACTTTGCGGCAGCGGGAGGATTTAATTAGTACATCCTCGATGGCTCCACCACACTTTGGCGTTGCCAATTTCACTAATGCTGAGATACCAGAGCTAATGGTCTTACACACACACCCACGCACGCACGCACGTATGCATGCACGCACACACACACAAACACGTAGACACACGAACACACACACACACACACACACACACCCACACACACACACAGTTCCTGATCCCAGGTTTAACCAACCACTGCAGAGGTAGTGGTGTTCAATGAGACGAGAATCAAGCAGAGCCAGGGAGTGATACGGCACGGTGATGTCGTTTGGTCCCACCTCGGACCACCCCCCTAAAGTGGTTGGTTTTGCATTTATGCTTCGTCAGCCGCAAGATCACTTCAACCAAAGATCAAAACGATGAAGATAGGACAGTATCTGGCAGAAGGCCGGTCAGAGCCTCCCTGAATTCCTGAACTGTGATTCATGGGTGTGTATTATCTAGCAAACTAGAGTCAAAATTCCGAGTAACCTTCAATGCCCCTGCTGTTACCCGATCCCCCTCCAGGGGAGGCATTACCTTGTTATTATTCCGCTCTGTCAAACAGGAAACTGATTCGCAGCAACACGTCGGTTCACTTTTATTGCAGCACATTTGACCGATGAATGTCGTCATAGTGACACAGACCCTGTACTGTGCTATACAATGTGTCGCCGTCCATACTTTGACACATAAAGCCATACCGCCCACACTCCTGAAGATAATTAGGAAATGACTCACAGCTTAAAAGCCCTGAGATGCCACGAGACTAATAAAAGTAATCTGGCCCACTCCTGGTACTCCCCCGCACTACCTTTAAAGGCATTACCTTTAAGGGCTGATACACAGATAAATAAAAGGACGGGGAGACACGCAAGACGCTTAATTTATCACCTGCTCAGCTAATTAAATGGCCTAAGATATATAGGGGAGGTGGGGAGGAGACAGCCAGAGAGAGAGGGAGGGAGAGAGGGAGAGGGAGGGAGAGAGGGAGGGAGAGAGAGAGAGAGAGAGAGAGAGAGAGAGAGAGAGAGGGGGGGGGCGAGAGAGAGGGGGGGCGAGAGGGCGAGAGAGAGAGAGAGAGGGCGAGGGGGAGAGAGAGAGAGCGAGGGGGAGAGATAGGGCGTGGGGGAGAGAGAGAGAGAGAGAATTTGAGGGCAGAGGGAAAACAGAGATGACGCCAGGGAAGTGGGGCACAGTGCCCAATGAATCTTCAACCCCTTCTTGTCCCTATTGCTGAAAACACACACTCACACTACACACACTTGCATCTTGATGAGCTTGTGTGTGTGTGTGTGTGCATGTGTGTTGTTTGTGTGTGTTTTTTTTGTGTGGTGGTGTGTTCAGAGACGCCTCAGGCCTATGGGTGGGGACCGAAAAGAGGCAGAGAGGGATTAATTAAAAGTGTGTCAGTGAGCTTTAATAAACTATAACTGTCAGACTCTCAGGTACAAAAGGTATTTGTTAAATGCAAAATTAAAGACAGTATTAGTATTCAAAACCACTCCAACGGATTCAATCAATGAACCAAGTCAAAATAAATAAAGCAAAGAATAATAATGAATACAAAATTAACTGGCACAGAAATTGCTTGCCGGATGTCTTTCTCCTGAGTTACCTGTAATGCGGCCATTGCTGACTGGTGGGGCTCCCAGGTGGGGAGGGCTGTTCAGCTCTACAAGCTGTTTGGTCCAATTAGACACCACCAACAACACTGTAGGGCCGCTGAGGTTCACGCGGTCCCTTCCGCCCGCGCTCTCCAGGACCATATTGCTTACAAGGTTAGCACTACGACGACTCCATGGCGGATGCCGTCCAAATTGTCAGGCTTGTAAATTTTAAATTGCTTATCAGGGGAGGAAAGAAAATAAATGGAGAAAAAACTGGAAAGGGTTGGGATGATCGGGTAAATTGTGGAGTCGTGCTACAACTCGGCCATAATGGCTTGATTAGGACTAGAGGTTTCAATTGCTTACTGGCGACAGTCTTTCAGTTTTTTTCCTCCTTTTTTTATTCCATGCTTGTCGTCCTTTTACTTCAGATGCTCCCTTCAATTTCTTTCTCTCTTTCTCCCTCTTTCTCTCAATCTCGCTTCACTCTCTTCCGCCTTCGCTCAATCTCGCTTTCTTTCTAGTCTTTTGATCTCCCAATCTCTTTCTCTGTCTCCCTCTCCATCACTCCTTCTCTATCTAAACTACTATAGGCTATTAGTGAACCTGTCTCTTCTCTTTTATCTTTCGCCCCGAAGCCAGACAACAGCTGACATTAACCCACGATAAAGTAGAGTCTGTATGTCTGTGCATGTGTGTGTGCATGTGTTGAGTATGCATGTGTGTGTTTCCTTCTCAGTCAGTCTGTGTTTGTGTGTTGGTATATATGTAACAGCATGTGTATGTGTGTGTGTGTGTATATGCGTGGGTTTTTCTGTGTGTGTGTATGTTTATTCGTGCATGTGTGTCTGTGTGTGTGTCGGAGGGGGGGGGGGGCGTCTTTGTTAGCAAGTGTGTATGTGTGTCAGACACGCTTCAACATTTGGATGCTGACTGGCCCACTGGTAAGACACACTCAGCAGAGAGGCGGAGGAGGAATGAGAGCGGTGAAGATACACTAGCTCCTGGACAAATGTCAGCTCTGGTGCCGTCCGTCTCTGGGCAGACACATCAGACACCTCCGCCTGGAGAAGCAGTGGGTGGACAGGCTTGAAATGGTGTCCACCTGGAGATTGGCATTACTTTGTTTGTGAGTGTGTGTGTCGGTGTGTGTGTGTGTGTGTGCTTTCATGTCGGTGTTGGTGTGTATAAGCATGTCTTCGGTTTGTGTGTGTGTGTACGTGTGTTTTCATGTCTGTGCTTGTGTGTGTGTGTGTTGTTTTTTTTGGTCTGTTTGTGTGTTTGCGTCGTGCATTTGCGTGTGTAGGCGTGTAGATGTCCACTTGTCTCGGAGGAAAAGCGGCCTAAACGTCCTGAAAACCCCACAAAAGACACATAAACAACGAAGAGGACTGGTGGATTAGGTTCCTCGTGCACGGTTATCATCAGGCTGCGCCACCTCAGCCTGGCGGGACACTTCACGTTCACATCCCATATCGACCACTATCAACAGTTAGCAAAAGGCCTTCAGACGATTGGAGACACAAATACTCACAGATGGATGAGGGCTGTAACAAAAACTGAAACCACCTCACTGAAACAAACTCCTCGCAGTTCCCAACAGCCTTGCTTCAGACCCACTGAGACACACATCTTCAAATGTGTCAGAATGATTTGTTACACCAGTTACCATGTCAACTGTCTCTAACAGCATGGCTTAATGACGTTTGGAGACAAGGGTTTTATATTATGTTTATATATATTGATATGATCTGAATGCTTCATCGCCAGCACGTCGCCCTCCCAGTCTAACTGCTAGCTTTCGTTTACCGAGATAATTAGGGTCTTGTCAATGATCGACATGTCAGTCTATAGAGAGATTGGGATTTAAACATGTGTTCCTCTGCTTGTATGTGGAAGTAATTAAGTTGGACAATTTCGGTTAAGAGGACCTTACTTTATACTGAAGGGAGGATTTAAGCCTAAAACCATTGAGTGAACCATCAGATAGTGGGGCTCCCTGGTTGGCCAATCAGATTCCAATTTATTCTTTTGTTGCCTTCGCGTGATTGGCTAAACAAAAATTAATTGATTTTGTAGCGCCAACCTGTTAAAAAAATATATCATCACCACCTCCACTGACACAACAACATGCAAATGAGCTGCAACATTAATAATTGTTATAAATACTGTATATTTTTATAGTATTTTAATATGTACTTACCAATTTTTATCCAGCGGTTACTCACTTGTCAGCCTCTTCGCGACTAACACGACTAAACACAGCGGGTGGCGGAAGAGACACTAGAAAAAAAAAGAGTTGGAGCAGGGGCGTTGACATTTTTGTTCCCTGCCTCTCTTGCCTCTGAACAATTATCAGTGTCGTCTGCGGCGTGTACACCCGTGTTTAACTCGTCGTGGGCTCTACTGCCGCACGTGGCGTCAGTAAATTGGCCTGAGTAAATTTGGCTGTCAGCGAGGCGAGAGGGTGTTACTCAGACGCATGGAAACGGAGCGTTTGAGCAGCGTATAATGTGTGTGAGAGAGAGAGAGATATAGAGAGGGTGTCATCTTTTCTTATGGGGGTGTATTTTTGTGTGTTCTACTGCTTGAAGTTGTATGTTTAGCATGATTGCTGTTATATTGGTTGTATCATAGTGACAAACTGCTATTCATCAAGGGCGTGGAGTGGTCTAGTGGTGTACGGTGTTTGAGCCTTAAGATTCTGGGTTTGAATGCCAATGAAGACATTTACAATAACTGCTTGTGAATGACTTCAAAAGCGTACATCTGTAAGTGTGATTCACCGTTGGATGAATAGTATAGTAGACAGGGGATGGGTGAAGTGTATTCCAGAGTCCTTGCTTGTCCATGGACTAAATGAATATTACAACGTACACCTTTGAGCATGTTTGCATGTGTGTTTGTTTGAAAGGGTGTGACTTGGGGTTAATATGCTATGCAAGGCCATCAGTGGAATCAAGTTTATCTTGTATTCAGTTTAAAATGCTATTAAAATGCTATCAATGCTCATTATGAAGGGAATTAGGCTTGTCAACCCACAGTCAAAGTACCATGAGATGGTAAGATATTTAATTTGCAAATAAAAGTGTTAATGTACTGGATAGAAGACTTAATGAGAAAAGGGCTACACGATAATTAATTGACATTCCATAGGATACAAATTTGGTCTAATATTGTGTTTCTCAGATAAACAAAGACTATTTTAGCTTCTTTATTTGAATATAATAAGCTAACAGAGAAAAAAAACACAGGTCACAACAATAAATCTGTTATTCTGAAGAACACTGTCATGGCAAAGCCCTGGTTTTCAATAACTAGCCCTATATATAGGTGCAAACCAACTGTGCCATATATAATTCTATTAAAGCCATGTGAACCAGACTAGTCCTTCTTGCAGGGAAGACGGAAGTAGGATGATCATTAAAAACCCTTCACTATAAAGCACCTGTGCTAACACGCTCATGCTAATGGGCCCAGCGATGACAAATAGGTTTTAGGGGAGTTGGGGTGTGGGGCGGGGGGGGGCGGGGGGGGGGGGGCGGGGCTGATAGATGTACTACTGGTGCAGATGAAGTGCTGCATCATAGGCCTGTTAATCTAGCCTTTCGAGAGAGAGAGAGAGAGAGAGAGAGAGAGAGAGAGAGAGAGAGAGAATCGAAGATTACAAAAAGATGTTGATGGCAAGAAAAATAAAACGAAAGAAGCTTTTTATTATTTTTTTTTCCTGTGTGTGTAACTGTCAGTGGACTCGGGGCGGGGGCCGAGAGCGATTCAAAGGAGGTGAGGCGGAGGTAAAGACCTCAAATGACCGTCTTGTTTGTACAAGCCAGCTCATTACCAGATGGTTTTCTCTTCCCTCTTTTTTTCCATCTTCCTTTTCATTGTCTGCCCGCCCTCCTAATTTCTTCATCAAGTCACCATTCTACACACACACACACACACACACACACACACACACACACACACACACACACACACACACACACACACACACACACACACACACACACACACACACACACACACACACACACACACACACAAACTGCTTGCCTGGGACTTTAATGGCTTGCCTGCTCCTTTCACCTCCTCACCTCTGATTGACAGACAGCGGACCCCCTGTTATCAGGCTTGTTAAGGCAATTAAGGCTGGTAATCACCCATGCTCCCTAGGATTACGGTCTCCACACACACACACACACACACACACACACACACACACACAAACGCACTAGTATCTATACCTGCAGATACATGTACACACACACACACACGCACATACACATACATGCATATGTACACGCATCAAAATAGTAATGGATGTAACATGAGTCCCTTTCAGCTGGTCCACTGTTATCTAGAAAATAAAAGCAAATACACAAAGATGCGATGGATAGATAGATACTGTAGGGATATGTATAGACGGAGAGATGGATCGATGGGTAGATACATCCAAAGATAGCTCAATCGATAAATATACAGCAAAGAAGAGCTTTCACACATTACCTTATTTTGTAATGCTGCCCGAATGGAATTCATACAGATTATTTTCATGCAGGTGCATTATGAAAAGAAGAAGAAGCAATTGTCCTACCCAAAGGGGTATCTATGTTGTATACCGTCTCGGACCACAGCTGGTTCACGCTTATACAAAAACTAACTATGTGCTACCAGAGTCTACTTGATGCCGTCCGACCGTTTAATTAGCATAAGTACCACAGAGCCCGTTTTGTCTTGTGCATTATTGCCCCTTTTCCTATAATTACTGTTTTGCTGTCAAAGTGTTTCTAATGGCACTAAAACAGTAAAAGTGGTCTTACAGGGCCAATTCATTATCCAACTACACGTAATTTACTCGTAGACTTTTATACGCTGCTTTGCAGTGTTTAGCGACTGGAGTGCATTAGTTGTGGTAATGACCTGTTTATTCTTTCCTTCACCCTCCCGTCACCTCAGAGAGAGAGAGAGAGAGAGTATATATAGGGTCCATTTTTATGCAGTAGCTGAGAGTGTCTTTATGCACTCATGTGTTAATTCATGGGATATAAACAGCGCATTTGGCCTCTTGGTTAACTTTATATCAACTAAACATGATAGTACTCTAGAGGTAGACCCTATGTGTTAAGGTGCACCATGCCTATTTCCTTGTCTCCTCGTTTTCTCCTGAATCATCACAGAGGTTGATCGAATGTATTCGTTGAAAGGAGTAGGAAGGTAATTTGAGCCCAATCTCATCCATGATTTTCTTTATCATCTATGATCATATTGGCTGGCAGATTTTAGATTATGTGGGGTTTTATCGGGTTCGAAGTTTTGTGACTCATGACTTAGCACTCTAAATGTCTCTTTTTCACATTGTGTTATTCTTTCATTGTGTCAGATGCTCCGTTGTGGCGGGGGGGGGGGGGGGGGGGCACACCACCAACTCCACAACCACCATCCACCACCACCACCACCACCACCCAACAGCCACTACCTCCACCCGCCACTCACCAACACTGCCCACAACATAGACACCACCACCCCAGACCACAACCACCTCCACCACAAACACCCCACACCACCAGCCTCCAGCCACCACTCACCTACACCTCCACCCCCCACCACTCACCCCCACCTCCACCACTCACCCCCACCTCTCGTTCAATGAGCCTGTAAATCCCATTCAGGACCAGGAGCAACAAGTAGCAATGATGGATCACAGCCGTCCCATTGACACGTTTACGAGAAGCGTGTATATCGACGCATTCTATACCACCCGTTTAAATTTGTTTGTGTGTTTTAACGTAGGACACGGATGTAAAAATGTGGGCAGAGGGAAATTTCCAATGACAGAAATCTCAACTCACTTATCGACGAGCTACAAACAAAAAAAACGAATTGCTTTGCATGCATTCGACAGACGCTTTGAGTCATTGCCAGAGCAGAGACACATTGTGTGGCTCAAGAGAAGTGGTGGTGGTGGTGGTGGTGGTAATGGTGGTGGGTTGGGGTGTGGGATGGAAGACACCGCAACAAAGGGTAGCAATGATGTTTTTTTTATTTGTATCAGCCATGTTGGAGAGACAATGCAGAAACGTTGAGGAAAATGAATCGGGTGCTTTTCAGTGTGAAGGGGAATTTAACTCGGACCACTCATAGCTCGGTCTGCGCTGCTACAATTACCTTTCCTCAGCCATTCTTAGTTATCTCTGGACTGTGTGAAGCAGGACAATACAATTCATTAGAGAAGCTAATTACAAATTCACATCCGAACAGCAAAGTGTGCCGCACACCTTTTCTCCTCAAAAGGCCTGAATCCTCTTTTTTTTGTGTATAGAATGAAAACCTTTATCAATCATTTGTGTTTAACACATTTTTTTACTCCAATTGAACTTCAAAGTACTTTTTTGTACCAAAGGACAAACCTTTTTGTACTGATTCAATGAAGGGATTGTTTAAATGACTGCAAAATATTGATGATGGCCAAATAAGTAGAGAAAGAAATAATTTGGCTGCTTCATTGCAGCACCATTTGATATGCCAGGATACAATCCCTTCTCCCTGTCATTGTTTAAAGGTATAAATGTGGGATATCAGCTTGTAATAGTTTTAAGCCAATTTTATCCTTAAGCGGCCAATTCTTTTGTAATCGCCATCAGTCAGCTACTTAATATACAAACAACCACAGTTTCAAATTTAATTACGAAGATTGGACAAATGCTAAAAGGACATTTGGAACACATTCAAATGTAAGAGGCCACAGCGCCGCCTGCCAGAATATTTCATTTAGAGCTGTGAATCTACGTAATTAAGTACAACAGGAATTTAACTTTGAGACTTAAGCGGATTGGTCCGAGGGCAACCTTACATCTAAGATAACACCGGCTACCCAATAATACCATTTGCCATTTGTTGTAATGGTTGTTAATTTATTTTAGAACTGGATTTTGAAACAGTTTATTCTGTTCATTTTTATATCGACACTAAATGGTATGGCTAGGGTAGTGCAAATCTCCCCACCAGTACAAAAAAGCACACGTAGGCTCACAAACAAAAACAGATGCACACACACACACACACACACACACACACACACACACACACACACACACACACACACACACACACACACACACACACACACACACACACACACACACACACACATAAAACTGTTGTTTTTACCCTTTTATATGGTCACTAAAAAGTCGTGCATGGATTGCGTAAATCTTTGTACACACAATCCGACAAGTACACACACACACACACACACACACACACACACACACACACACACACACACACACACACACACACACACACACACACACACACACACACACACACACACACACACAAATGTAAACAAGCATTCAGGCCAAAGCTCACACACACTAAGCTGTAGGGCTTTCTTTTATTTGAATTTGAATCAATCACTGGTGACCTTGGGTTATGGCTAAGGGTTGGGAGAGGCCTCGATTACTACTGGCCCTGGCATGTTATGGACTATATCTGCCTTTACTTTGCACCCCAAACACAGCGACACACCCATAAATCACAGCATTACACAACTCACTCACACACATCTACAGTACACAAAATACTTTTTTAAGTAACACACACACTGCATACACATACATGGATGCATTTTAAGCTACACACATGCACACACACATGCAGCCGCCCACACAAACGCACAAACCCTTATCAGGCAATATCAACCTGCCATTCAGTGCAGTTTGCGGTTGATATAAATATGATAAGCCGCAATCATGCCTTATTCTTATTCCAGGCTGAGAGAAGGTTGGAAAGCCTTGCACATTGGCATTCCATAGTAAAGACTATTTATACATATCCATGTATGCAGGCTTCATATTCACTTCACATACACATGCTGTATATGCTGGGAGGTGCAGGACAGAAGAGAACATGGGGATCAGCACAGTCCATCCCAGTGGAAGGAATCAAACTCGTACAGATTTCTGACCCCCGCATTGGAAATCTGTTATAGCCAGCTCAAGGCCCCCAGCAGTGGGCCTCTAGCTTTTAAAGCACAATGAAAGTAGCAAGAGAAAGAAACATAACACATTCGGAAAATGACATTTTACGTGTGATTGAGTGAGGGAGCCTGTGTGTGTTTGTGTGTACACGAGCACACACAAGCTCCTTCACTCAATCACTCACTCACTCTCACACAGCCCACAGAGAACACAGTATACATGACCTATATCCTTTCCATGCCCCGTCATTAATGACTGTAATGACTGCTTGTGTAATTTACAGACATTTTGAAACGTGTGTATCTGTGTGTGTAATCAGCCACAACAAATGAATGTGCATAATTTGTTTGGGAGCTGTACGGTACCCAGCAGCACATAGCGAGAACTGTTAGGGGTTTGGGGTAAAAAAAACACAACGTTTTGAATATTTAGCATCATGCATGTTTGAATTAGTGTGTACGCGTGTGTGTATGCACATTTATATTTGTTCATATATTTGCGTTTGTGTGTCACTGTGTGCCTGTTTGCTTATTATGTGTGTCCATATGTGTATGTGTGCAGGTATCGATGTGTGAGTAGGCGTCTGCGCCTTGGTGTATCCATATGTGTGTGTATCTGCGCCTGTGTAGGCTTCTATGCATGTGTGATTGTGTTTGTGTGTGTGTGTATTTGCAATTGCATGCATGCATAAGTGTATGTGTGGACAAACCTATGCGTGTGTGTATATGCATGCATGCATTTGTGTGTGCACATACATATGTCTGTGTGTGTGTGTGTGTGTGTGTGTGTTTGTGTGTGCACATACATATATCCGTGTGTGTGTGTGTGTGTGTGTGTGTGTGTGTGTGTGTGTGTGTGTGTGTCCACCGTGTGAGTGACAGGCAGAACACTGCCCCAGCTCCTCTGGGAGGACACGTGATGGGCCCGGTATGTCGGCTGCTTCACTGATCCAAGGCGAAGCTTTTTATTCTTTTCCTTTTTTTCTTTACGTCGGTTCCTTCCAGCCGCCCGTCTGCAGTGTTTGTCAGGTCAGCCCATCCCTCTGCTCACCCTACATGTGACCTACAACCCGAGCAAGCAGATGAGGAGAGAGAGAGCACTATAGCCCCCCTCACACGGCTTGGGGGGGGGGGGGGGGGGTCTGACCGTTTTGTCAGCAACACAAACAACGTGTCGCCGGACGTCAAATCCTAATTGATCCTAATTGAACTATCTGGGAGACGCTGTCACCCCAAAGCATCTTACGTTGCATCCGGACGCAGGCCCACATCACCCAAGATGTCTCTTGCGTGGTGTGTTTCTCAGAGGAGGCCCACGTGCAGGACTGTGGACTTTGGGGATCAAACCCAGAACCCATTCTGCCAAACCTTTTAGCAGAGACTCCAAAAGGTCCCGGTTGTATTGCACAACCCTGGTTCCCAGAGCAGGGATCAGATAATGTACTTCTATTACATTACTGAGGTAATATATTACATTACTGAGGTAATATATTACATTGCTGAGGTAATGTCTCAAGAGATGCCCAGCAGTGAAAAAAAAGAGGGAGTTGAGAAGGTTCCCCGCTACTTTATGCCCTTCAGCAAGGCGAGAGGACGGGTCAATGTCCAAGTGTTAACCTCTCACCTCTCAGTGATTGAGCCTTCAATCCCTACAATCTAGTACCATGAGGTAATATACCCTTTTTTCCCACAGGTGTCATCATTGGACAAACACAGATGTAGCAGATAAAACTAATTATGGATGTGTAACTTTTATTTACAAGGGCCAGGGTATTAGACCAATGAAGATATCACTCAATTCACATAGACCATGTGCCCTGGTACATACAAGTAGCAAACCCATAATGAGTGTGACAGAGCGACACTTTTGTTTGGCCTAGGATGGGGCCTCTTGGAAAAGGGTCTATAGAACGCAGTTCCTGCAATTTGGGACAAGCCTGGAGTCAATGTCCTTCACAGCTGTGCAAACAAACATGAAACGGGGTTTCTTGCTGTGTTCAGCTCATATTTGGAAACACTTTGTGGTTGGTCAGCAAACAATATTAATGAATTCGTTGACATCACATCATCTACGATCCGAGAGTGGATTTAAGGTCAAGCAAATACCGCACTGACTTCCGCTTCACTGAGTCGTCTAATTGCAGAAGTCGTCGACTGCAGTTATCTACAGGGAGCTCAGAGTCTGGCCGCAAGGATCACTGTGGTATTTCAGAGAAAGAGAGAGAGCGGGAACAAAGAAATAATCGTTCCCTCAGAACCAGGACCAGAATAGAGTCCATTTCAGAGAAGGGAGGAGGTCGTCCAAGTCTGCTTCTAATTGACCATCTCCTTGATGGATAATTTCGAGATTATACCAATCCGTGTGTGGCAAGGTTGGATTGTCATCTCAATTACGTCCCAAGTCTGACAATTGCACCATAATGATTAATGTTCTCTCTCTTTCTCTCTCTGTCTTCCTCTGGTGCTGCAGCAATTTTCTTTCTTTTGAAAATTACAACTTCTGTTCCACCCAAATGTTAGGATATCGCTGTTGTTGGCCAGTGATATAAATCGAGCCATCAAAAGATACTCCGCATTGTTGCTTACATGGTGTGTCTGCTGTTTTGAGAGGCTCAGACCATAGTCAATAACTTTTGGTGGCAAGCAGCCATCCCCATCTGCGACAGGATATGGATGTACGATACATTTCCCTGATCATAAATCATTCTGATGAATAAAAACCGCAAAGAAATAAGCCGCTAGTCAGGGAATCAACATCTATTGATTGTACATAAATGAAAAAAATATATATATTTTGTGATATTTGGTACATTTTTGGAGTGGGTAGGGAAATAATTGTGCATTCCTATGTGTACATACCTTTTGTTTAAATGTATAAAAAATATAGATGTTGCCAGGCTGCAGGTTCAGTACGGTTCAGACCTGCTACTGCAGAAAAGATTAAATAGTTTGCACACATGTGCGATCTTTCAATGCGGGTCTGAAAAAGAGAGGCAAAGTTCAACCAACACACACACACAGTCCCTCTCCCTCTCTGCATGAACCCATGTGTGTCTTAAGTGTGGAGAGCATGGCTACACCGAGGCGCCCACCCCGGCTTAAAGCACCCCAGCTCTAAACTGTTATTTTTAGCGATCCACTGCTGTGCCGCTTGCTTTCAAAATCACAATCAAGCCTCCTCCTGCCCTTAAGGCTGAGAGAGAGAGAGAGAGAGAGAGAGAGAGAGAGAGAGAGAGAGAGAGAGAGAGAGAGAGAGAGAGAGAGAGAGAGAGAGAGAGAGAGAGAGAGAGAGACTGTATAACCTCCACATGCATGGGGCCCTCATGCAGCTGCTGCTGCCATGTGTTTGTTTGGTGATTATATTCCCGAGCTTATCACTTACCACCATGAGGATAGTGTGCATCTTGATACCTCTTCCTCTCTCTCTCTTTTCGTTCTCCCCAATCTCTCACCTTCTTACTTCATCTTTTTCCCCTTCTCTCTTGCTCTCGCGCTCTCTCTCTCTGTCCTACCCTGACCCCTCCTTATCTTCCAATACGGGGTTACCTTGAATGCCTCGCTCTAAGGCTCGGTAGGGGATTGTACCTACTGAATGCACAAAACTCCAATAATGACCTTTTCATTTCCACTCCCTCATAACTATATGCTCCTCCTCTCCCCCCCTCCCCCCCCACATCGACGGACAGAACAGCCGACTTCCCCCTGCTGACCGCGTAGGCCTCAGTCGACGGTCAACGGCAGAGCGCTACGGGTCTACGGTGTGGCCGCGCACCCGCCATTTACAACATGATAGTGCTTCCCTGGTCGCTGAGTGCGAACGCTGGAGGAGGCAAGGGGGAAAACACATAACAGCTAGTGGCTAATAATCACAGGTGTGAGGTAAGCGGGTGGTGGCGGGGGCGGGACTGCTACCCACGTTTCAATTTCACTCCACTATTACACCCGCATGCTTACTCTCTGGTTTGCTCTCCCTCTCTCTCTCTCGTTCCCTCTCCCTCTCTCTCTCTCTCTCTCTCTCTCTCTCTCTCGCTCTCTCTCTCTCTGCCTCTCTCTCTCTCTCTCTCTCTCTCTCTCTCTCTCTCTCCCTCTCGCTCTCGCTCTCGCTCTCTCCCTCTCTCTCTAATCCTCTGAGGCAGTGCTGACAGCGGAGGTATGATAGAGGAGGGCCTTGGCGGGGAGGAGAGGGAAATGATCTGCTAATGGTACACTCTCCCCCAGGATACCTGCTTACACTCCCTGTGGCTGTTTGTGTGTGTGTGTGTGTGTGTGTGTGTGTGTGTGTGTGTGTGTGTGTGTGTGTGTGTGTGTGTGTGTGTGTGTGTGTGTGTGTGTGTGTGTGTGTGTGTGTGTGTGCGCGTCGGTGTGTGTTTGTTTGCCCTAGCTAGTGAGTCTGTCTGTGTGTGTGTGTTGGTTTGTGCATGTGCGTGCGTGTGTGTTATGAGTAGCAGTTTGTATGCGTGTGTGTGTGTGTGTGTGTAAGTGCATGCTACTGTATGTGTGCGTCCAATCATTTTCCCAGCACCAATGGGCACGTGTGCCTTTTCATAAACGTTTCATCCTTCTTTTTTATTTGTTTTGGTCTCTCATTTCATTTACAACTCCGAAAACAAAAGCCTATATTTGCCCTTGGTAGCCCTACGCCAGTTGCAGTGTTATCACCGCACACTGCTATCAACACATTATGGCTATTGTTGTGGTGTCACAACTCAGCAGTGCTCAGGTACCAATCTCCCTGCTTCTCTCGTCAAACTGCTCCTGGCTCAATTACAACCATCCTAGTCCTGATCACTGCTCCCCCGCAGGGCTGAGAGAACACACCAGGCAATAAATAAGATAGCACTCTCCCCTCCTCTTGGCTTTTTTGTTGGCCAACGTCTAATCCACTCTCTCCTGGTTAATTACTAATCCGCAGATTTAACACGACACTAAATGTTTACGAACCACAGCAGTCCCACAAACCCTTGTTTCGGTTGCATGTATATCTTACTACTATAATAGCAGGCCTGTCGCACCAGTTACTCAGGTTACTCATGTGCGCATGTGCCAAGCAGCACGCGCGGACGCATGCATACACCGCAAGCACGCACGTACACACCGCACACACACACTGCACACACCGCACACACGCGCACATGTGCACGAACATACATGGAAACGCACGCACGGACGCGCAAACACCGCACGCGCAAACACTGCACGTCAAGACAAAGGCAGCGACACATACACAGAAGCGCACCGACAGAACCCACACGCACACAGCGACACACAAGGTAAGACATGTTTTTTAACATAACGGCTCCGCCGTCGACAAACTCTCCCATGTAACACGTTCTGTCTATAGACTGTAGAAATTGCGATAAAATAAGGGAAGAGACAATTTCTCACCTCGACAAGCAACGGCGGGTCATTCATTTCGTCCCACGCACGCACACACACACACACACACACACACACACACACACACACACACACACACACACACACACACACACACACACACACACACACACACACACACACCATCTGTTTTTGTGTATGTGAGTGTGTGTTCTTGCGTGTGTGTCTTTACACAACTGTCAAACTACATACCAGCGGTTTGCTTCAAGTTGTCTTTTTTCGAAGGTAAGTTGTGTCGTTTTCAGTAAAAAAAAAAAAAGAAATAGGCTTTGGGTATTTTTGATGCGATTTATTTAGATGGACGCATTTTCATATCATCAGCCGAGTTTCCTTCGTTTATGTCCTCAAGTGGGGACCTTTTGCAGCGCAACAGCACGGTCTATCGTGTTTCTCGTCGTGAGATCATTTAACAGTCAATACCCCACTGGTGTTTTCAATGGCAAATAGGCTACTCAATCTCTATCAAAATGCTCGGGCTCATGTGTTGGGTTGCTATGGTGCTTGGCTCCATTAACGGTGTTGTATGAACCACCAGGCACTACGAATCTCAGCTTTGGAAAAAGAGAGTTGAACAAGCTCTTCAGAATGTTCACTGCATCGATAGACACGCAACGGTCCATTCATCAATGCTGTTCATGAAATGTGGAATTACAATGGTATATAAATCGAATTTTTAACTCTTGTAATTAATTATTCCGATTTTTTAGGTGAGATGTAATGGTATGTTAGATCTTATTGGCCCTGGTTTTATGGATGAATATTGCAATTAATTATAATTGTGTCAATAATATCAATAGTTGATCATATACATATCGCATCATATATTCTCCCAAGTTGAATCCGCACCAGTAAACCCTTAAAACTATTTTGTTCCGGCCTGTTACAGCACATGATTCCAAATGTTCTCCTTAAGCTTATGTTTCTTATTTTTTGAGGGGGTAATTCTTGTAAATACAGAGTGCCTTGTTTGGGCGACACCATCACATTGATCTATGTTTTCAACTAAACTGACCAATTAAGTGATCAATATGAGGAGCGAAGTGAAAGTAGCCCAAACAACTACAAACAACGGGCCTGTAGCAGATTCGACTGTCAGAACACAGCGACATCCTGGCTACTCTGTATGCAAATGTACATTAGCGATAGCTAAAAGGGAATTGGGCATTCAGAGTGAATACAAAGCATCTCTATTTTATGTTTATTTATCAAGGCAGAGAATGAGAAATATAATAGGCTCATACATACTTATTTGAACATGTGCGCTCAGAACGTCCCTGTTATAATAGACAATAACATTTGCTGTAATTGCCTGTTGCCTGTTTTTTCTTCATTGGATTATTATAATTGTATAAATAGAATTGCAATTATTTGTTCTGCTGTTTGGACCTTGCCAGGACGGGATGGTGACAGTTTTAGCGCATTTTAGAACTGACGTTTGATCGCGATGGATTCAATGGCTTTTCATAGAATGTTGCCATAGTACTCTTTCAGTCTATTCTAGCTGGCTGGAGATGTAGTGGGTCTGTGCTCTTCTGGGGATCCTTGGGTTCATCTAAGGGTAGTGTTAGGTCAATCAGAGACAATGGGATATGATGTAAGAGGATAAATTAGGAATGATTGGGGAAACCAAAATGTTATGGACGCAGAAGCCCTCCGATGATGACACTCACCACAAGAAGACACATGAGGGGTTTGCAAACTCTTACTTGAGTAATTGGAGTGGCAGGTGTGTGTGTGTGTGTGTGGTTTTATGTGTGTGTTTGTGAGAATTTCTGCGTGATCGTGTGAGGGACATGGTGTGTGTGTGTGTGTGTGTGTGTGTGTGCATGACAAATACACACACGTACAGTATTTGTCACACACACACACACACACACACACACACACACACACACACACAAACAGGCACACGCACATACACAAATACACACTGTGTGTGTATGTGTGTGTATGTGCGTATGCCTGTGTGTGTGTTTGTATGATTTTGTCAGTTTCCCAGAGTGCACCAGACAGCGGCTGTAGGACCGAATCAGCCTCATGGAGGAGGCAGACAGGGCCGCTGTCCAACAGGGACGGATTAGGAGGATTTGAGTCCCGTAAAGGTGAAACTCAAAAACAACAAACCACATATCCACACACTCTCAGGAACATACACACAAACACACACACACACACACACACACACACACACACACACACACACACACACACACACACACACACACACTGACACAGATGGACACACTCACACGATCACCGACACAACCCTAAAACGCATTTACTGCAAAATGTCTTATATTTTCTTTTGTGCTTTGTTCGCTCCAGTTGCACCTCAAAGACATAAACGGAGAGTTCCAAACGGAGGGATAGATATCTTTATCATTAGCTGTCTGAATAAGGAGAGATATCAATTGGAATTGAAAAGTATAGCCTTAATAATAAAAGAAAACACGCATGAAAGAAGCCTTCCAGAATCTTTGAATTAAGGGATTGTGGCGGTCAGAATGCCCTTTGGGCATGCATGTGAGCATAGAACCACGTGTGCTTGATATAAAGATGTATATTATGTTGGCTAAATCATTAATAGTGTTGAAACTATAGTAAATCTATTTACCAATGCTTAAAAAATAAATATATATATATATGTTATCCGTGAATTCTCTTTCCTCTAGAGCTTGGCTAAAGAAAACACGGCTGTAATTGATTTCCCATCGGCAACATGAACATACACATGCAAATGACTATCCATGAAAATTCATCAGGGCTCCTTCATGATACATGGTGCTCAGATATGATTTTATACCTAGAAGTGACAAAGGAGGGTATAAAAGCACAATATTCTCCCTTCCTCCGTGTCATACGACCATAATGCTGCAAACCTAGAAGACGTCTTTTCGGCTTCATCTCACTTAAAGCAGTCACTTGATCATGTGCTGTAGTCGCTGCCATACTGCACTGCCAAACCACCTTGAGTGTAGCATAGCCGTAATGGCCCTCCTTTTTCTTCTGCCTCCTCTTCTTTTCCCTTCAGAAGTTGGATGCATGTCCCGTCTTAATTACTTCCCGATCACGGCGTTATATTCACTCTCAACTTGATTACAGAGGACATAGTCGTATCAATTCAGGAATGTATGTAGCCGCCCTTCAAGACGGGATGATTCTGATGTGTGATGGTTTTATTTACTTCCATTATGGATAGCGATATGTCCTCCTGCTTGATGGTGGTGGCTGACGATGGATTAGCTCTACCAAGAGAATACAGCCATTGCATATTCTAGCTGGCTTGTACCATTCTGACTCCTCTGTAACAAATTTGTCTATGCTTTTCATGGCCCGAAAGGCAAAAAGAATAACTATAATATTGTTTTACTCAGTGACTTATTCATTTGGCCGAGGGTGAGTTTGTAGCAGATAGCAACACTGTTGTAATTTAAGCGTGTGTATTGACTCCTCTGGCAACCAAACTGAGTTAACCGTCAACAATGGCCAACGGTATCGGCTTACAGTCAATGGTATGTTGCAATGTTGAAGGAATGTTGAACAGTTGATGCTGATTGGTGGTTCACTAACCGGGGAAGAATAGCTGGCTTTTTATGGTGGACAAGCACTTCAACATACATACAAATGCAAATGGTCAGACATGCATGCACAAGTGCCTGATCATGCACAGACATGTCAACACACACACACACACACACACACACACACACACACACACACACACACACACACACACACACACACACACACACACACACACACACACACACACACAATGACCTCCAATTCCCACAGTCTTAATGATCTCCGCAGTCAAACAGTCATGCATGATTTCTCCACTGATTATCCTTGCCACTGATTGCAGCCCTCCTGCTCTTGGAGATTGGCCACTTAAGCATGTTCACGGGCATACAAACAACGCATTTAGCAGCGTTGGTCCTCCTCAACAACTATTATCGCCTACACTCCTAAAGCAATCTAATGTTATGGTACTTTTTTTTTCTTTCCTTTTCTGTTTGTTGCAATCAAGGCTGACTGTACAAAGCCCTGTTTCTGCTAATGGAGGGGAGCGAAATCCATCCGTGGGCTCACACACCCATTTATTTCTGTCATTTTCTGCTCATTCACCAGGGTTCAAGCTTGCGTATTTATAGTTACTTTTCCATAGGCCGGCACCAGATGTCTGTCTGTCCATTCATTGGTATTGCCTTTTTTTTTGGTTTCCTTTTTGTTTTCAACAACAGTATTTATTTGTTTCTACCTGGTGAAAATCCCCCCCGGCTTCTTATTTTTGTCTGACTTCGTACGCACCACCAAATTGCTGCTGCCTTCGGGCCTGAGAGGGCAACGTTTGATATCGGCATTGGTGTCTTGAAACCGGGGCAGCCGAATGGAGAAAAGGTGGGAAATTAAAGTTGCAGCCACTGGCATGGCTCGTTACCCTCTGTCTTCAATATGGAAGGCCCTCATGCACACCCTAAATCCTCTCGCTAAACCCCCCTAACCCCCACAGAAGTCCCTTAGCTAGAGCCTCATTTGCCCGCGATCACTCTCGTATGCAATTACATCCTCATGGCAGTATTTATGTAAATTTCTTTAAAGAAAGATACTTTTAGTCACGTTTCCAATTTGAATTTCCAATCTCTGAAAACGGTATTTAGTAGAAAGTATAATGATTATTCAAGCAATCATGCATGCTTTGAACGACACTGCATTCCGCAAGTGGAAAACGAATAAGCGTGTCACGTAGTTCACACTTCTAGTCCTTTCAGGGCATGTAAAAACTGTTGATTGCTTTGCACTGGTTTTCTTGGTCTGATGTTTTGTTCAGTTTCTCATTTGCTGTAAATAGTGTTTTGTTTAAATGTGTTTATAATCATAGCAGTAGTAACAGTAGTATAGTGATAGTAAGTACGGTGGCCCGGATGTGTCGTGCAAACTGCATATCCAAATAAGCATTAACAGAAAACAGGGCTTTTGCTTTTCTGTTGGGGCTTTTGCGTTTGTATTGTGGCATCTGCAATTTGTGTTTCATGTAGTGGCAGTGGCGGTTGTGTTTGGCCTTTTGCCTTTTTTTGTGGTGTTTGCAGTTGTGTTGGACCTTTCGCATTTATTTATTAGTGTTTGCAGTTGTTTTGGCCTTTTACATTATGTTTTTGGTTTTTGCTTGCGTTTTTTGGCTTTTGCATTTATATTGTGGTGTTTCCAGTTGTGTTGGGGCTTTTGCATTTATTTTGTCATGTTCGCAGTTGCGTTGGGGCTTTTGCATTTATTGTCTGACGTTTGCAGTTGTGTTGTGGCTTTGCATTTCTTTTGTGGTGTTTGCAGTTGTGTTGTATTTTTGCATTTATTTTGTGGTGTCTGCAGTTATGTTGGGGCTTTTCCATTCATGTTTTCCATAAAACGTTTGGATTTGCAGTTGATTCGAAACGTCTCCGCCACCTTGTTAATACTATTAACAGTTACATTTTGGTGTTCTGGTCAAGCCAACACAATCGATGAATGAATGAGGATGAATATGTGAGAATGCTGCTGCTGAACTGGCTCTGACGAACAAAGTACAAGGTAATAAAGATGAATGGCTCCACGATAATTGTGTGAAAATTTTTTTGCCCGTGAGTAAAACAACAGCGCGTCCCCCTTCTGTTTGCACCTTGTGTAATAGGTGGAGTGTGATCAATGACAATGAAGAAAAAATATGATGTTATTAATTTTCCCCCTTGCCAGGAATTATATAAATAGAGGAGCAAGCTGGGAGAATTATGATCCAGAAATAAACAAGAGACATTGTTCTCAACACAAAACAACTTGGCCTTGTATAACTTCTCGAAGGGAAATGTTTTCACTGATGTGTGAAATTGAAATTTATATCGAGCAAATAATGTGTCATTTTTGTTATGAAAATAATATCATATATAATAATATATCTAATAATGTCAACATGGTTATGTTTATGTTAACATTATATGAATGAACAAATTGCAAATTTTGCATACTTTTTCAATTCAATTCATAAAAGCTATCTTGTCAAACCTATTAAGGCTGCAGATCTGTAGCCCAGCTGCAAGAATTCAGACCTTTTCGTACCAGTTATAGAACTACAGATGTTTTTTGAATGTTCTTTAGTAATTTTCAAGTTTCAAAAGTTTTTTTCACATTGGCAAAAAACGATTTCAGAAACGAAAGAAAGATCTTTCGAAGAGTGGGGCGCTCACTGTTCTACCGAGAAGAACCGGTTCGAGAACATTTGGAGCACAACTATACATTGGCAATCTTTAATTCATGTTTTTATTTTCTAAAACTGGATTTTTCCTCTATGTTATTGTCATGCCCAGAAGTCGGAGTGAGCTCATCGTAAACTTGAGCATATAGTTCCGCTGGCTCATTCAACAGCGAACACAACGATATTCAACCCAAGTTGCAGTGATGTTTTCCAACCTTAAACATCAGCTATGTGACTACTGCTCCAGTGTTACTAAGGCAAAGCTTACATTTAATGACTGCTTCCTAATTAAGGCCCGTCGGTGGAACACAGTTAGTGAGTTACTTCAAAGATTGCGCTCCCTAGAAACGCAGACCCTGGAAAGGAACGGAAACACGCTACGCTACACTACACTACCCTCACTCTCGCTCTCACCCCGACCTATGACGACACACAATTACAAAGAGCGTAGATTCGTACATCATGTACAGTTCCTCAATTCATACAGTGAACTCCTGCTGGTGTTGAGTGCGTCGTCTTCCTTCCTATTTCCACTCTGCCTGTTTCAACTTTCTTCCGCGACGGCGGTGGCATCAAGGCTGATTTCCAAGTTCAACCTCTGGCATTGTGCACAGCGCCGATGTGAGCCGCTCTGGTCCAGCCCACCTCATTATGAGTCATCTCCTTTACAACAGCGAACGGAAAGCAAGCGCTGAGAAAATACAACAAACAAGACCCCTTTTTTCTCTCTGTCGCATCTGTCCCGCCGCTTGCCTGATTGCTTTGTGGGCAATGTTTAATTGCCAATTAGGCTGAGTCCAGGACAGCAATAACGATAGGTGGGTGTGTGTGTGTGTGTGTGTGTGTGTGTGTGTGTGTATGTGTGTGTGTGGTACTTGCTTGTGTGAAGTCCTTGCTTGTGTGTTTGTGTGTATATGTGTGTAGATGAGATGTGTGTATGCGGATGTTTATTTGTGGCTAAAAGTCTTCAAGAAGGGTAAAGAATGAAGTGACATGTACATTTGCCATGGAATTCATAGTGCTGAACCAGCACCAGTTTTTATGCGTTGATGTGTTTGTGATGTACATTTGGGCCATACAAAAATAGAAACGGATAACATAGAAAAAATAAAGTGTTTAATCTGTACGAGCTACACAAATAACTAATGCAACGGATACTCTCTTACACAGATATTATTCTTCTGAAATAGATTTTTGTAGGTTAACACTCAACCTTTATCCACACCCTTAATACAGAACATAACAATTTTTATGTAATATGCAATTAGACTTGGCAGAAAATTGCAATCGACTAGTGCACTCCTTCGGCCCTTGTTACCACCAAGGCTAATGATACAACAGCAAAACACAGTGACCAAGTACGCCTATTGTTGATATTTAAGTGCTTTCTTTTGAATGACAAAACACTTCTTCCCCCTTAAATGTCCTTTTAAAACTCGAATCAACTGTGGAGCAAACACTGTGTGTTTCGTTCACCTTTATTTTACGGTTATTTTGTCACAGTATAATTAAGTGTGTTGTGCTCTGCAAAAAGCATCGTCCATCCTCATTGTGTAAACAGATGGCAAAAGCCATCTGTTCCAATGAGTACAATGAAATTAAAGAGCAACAACTCATTGGCTGTCTAGTGGCTACCCAAAGAAGATTTCACTACTTTTGCCATTTATTTGTGAATGATAACATATCAACATTTAGCTTATGTTGATAATATCACTAAGGCTAACAGAGCTTGTGCAAGCCGCAACACCCACCCAACATCCACACTGAAACCAGGGATTAAATGTTCTGATTGACTTCCATTGGTGTGAATTCCCTTCAATATGTTATCCTTGTACTTTGCAGATTTTTGTTATTGACTTCTGGATGTCATAGACGATTTACCATTGCCTAAGCAAGGTGAAGAGTGATTCATTATTACAAAACATAGATCCTAAATATATGTTAGTCACAATAAAATATGTTCCAAACTGTAATATGTACAGTATAATCACTACTCACACATTGCCTCCCACAAGCAGATTTTGGGCAGAAAATACACATTTATTGAAAGAGATTGTTTTGTGTTGGTGATAACTTGCATGGGGGGATAATTGGTGTTTTACAAAACATTTTCCATATAAATACCCATTCTCATGCAGCAGTAGTTGAAAGAAAATCCAACATGAACAGCAACAACAATCCATCAAAAAAAAACAAAAAAATTATTTTCCCCAGGGAAAATTCAGCTTTTCACCTTGGGCCAATACCATTAAAACATTAAAGGGAAAACATTATTTATTAGAAATTAAAACATTATCAATGTCAAATAAGATACTTGTAGTCATGCCCACAAAGCTTTATATCGAGGGGGGGTCGAGAGGGGTTTACATGTTTAAATGTGGTTGATAGGGTTTACATGTGGTCGATAGTGTTTAAATATGGTCGTTACTGTTTATATGTGGTCGATAGTGTTTAAATGTGGTCGAGAGTGTGTAAATGTGGTCGAGAGTGTTTAAATGTGGTCGATAGTGTTTAATTGTGGTCGATAGTGTTTAAATGTGGTCGATAGGGTTTACATGTTTAAATGTGGTCCATAGTGTTTAAATGTGGTCCATAGTGTTTAAATGTGGGCGATAGTGTTTAAATGTGGGCGATAGTGTTTAAATGTGGTCGATAGTGTTTACATGTGGTCGATAGTATTTACATGTGGTCCATAGTGTTTAAATATGGTCGATAGTGTTTAAATGTGGTCGATAGTGTTTACATGTGGTCGATATTGCTTAAATGTGATCGACAGTGTTTAAATATGGTAGATAGTGTTTAAATGCTCTTTTCCCTCACTCTCCACCTCATCCCTAACTCTCCACCTCAAGCTGGTGTGTAGTGAGCGTTCTGGCGCCAATTGTCTGCCGTGCATCACCCAACTGGGTGCTACATATTGGTGGTGGTTAGTGAGGTTCCCCTCTTCACTTTAGGCGTCTTTGAGTGTTATTAATTATTATTATTTTTCATGTTTAACCTCTGTTTTCCTTTTATTCCTAGTCTGTTTTACATAGTTTTGAATGATGACTATATGCTCTGTAAGGTGACCTTGGGTGTCTTGAAAGGCGCCTCTAAATTAAATGTATTATTATTATTATTATTATTATTATATGTATTACCATGGAAACTAGAGCAGCTATTTTCTGGCTTTAAAGTATGAATGAAAATTTAAAGATTTGGTAAACCTTCAATCTTTATTAATTATTCAATAGCAAAGACCTAAAGATCTATGCATAACCTCCGTCAAATAATAACACATTCGATACACTATCCTGTACACATTATTTTGCTGAGCATCCACACATTGTGTAGTTCAATACAGGAACATGACACCATGGGGCTGAATGTAAAATAGGACGAGTCGGATCCGAAACGGAAACAAAGTGACAGGTACAAACAAATGAAGACGTGCGGTTCGCTAACTTGAAAGAATTGAATTGTTGACTTCTGTAGATGACAGATTTCATCGGGAATCCGGCCCCTTGATGGATTAGGGGGTGTCGTACCGTGGTGGCCGCTGAAGCCCTTTGAGGCTAACTGTGATTAAGGGCTTTAAAAATGGATTTGACTGATAGGACATTTGAAAATCATGTCCACTGCCATCGAGTATGCGTCTCATGAAATTCCTCATGCCTCACACGTCCATTGATAACGTCCATTGATAATGCAGGTGAATGGAGCTAAGAGGACAAAAGAACGTCCGACCGCTTGCCTTACGCAGAACATATAAAATAGGGGCCCTATTTTAACTGTCTGAAACGCAAGTGGGAAGCGCCAAGCGCAAGTAGCTTTGTGGGCGGTTCTATGGCAATGTCGCTAGTTTACCGGCAGGAAAAATGACTCTTGCGCCCGGCGCAAATCTAAAAAGGGTTGGTCTGAAGTAGCCTAATTACCCGTAGGTTTGGTTTGGGTGTAACATGCAATTAACCAATGAGAGTGCCAGCTCCCATCCCCTTTAAGAGCCATGAGCGCATTTGAATCTGACGAGTTGATATTTTGACAGCGCGTCTGCACTCTCCGATGAGACAGATGCACATGAATTTGAAACTTCAAATGGCTCAGTTTATGGCCAAATAATATGGCCTAATTCACGCATGGATTAAGGTTTTCTTCCACAACTTCAAATACTGAGTCCTATTTAATGTGGTTCTAATTAATTATATTTAATGACATGCGCCAGTGATTAAGTCAATTGCGCCGGATGCAAGATAGGGCCCTAGGTCTGTAAAGTCTTCTGTCGATATTGTTGGTTTAGGCCAGGGTCTGGCATCAGTCAACCTTTCTTTGCGGCTGAAGGGATTTGCTTCATCTAAATCAGCCTCTTGAGTTCGCTGATGGCCGAGTGAATCTTGTTCGGAGCCGAGCTGCACGATTAGGGCTGGATCCAGACCTGTCTCAAGACAAAACCTGGAGGTGAGCTTGAACGATTCAAGCGTTGTTTCGAGGCTATCAAACAACAGTTCTTGTCTAACCGCAGGGCTCGCTCTTGTAGCAAAATGTACAATAAAATCCTCAAAGGAAACCCAGATCTCCACGTATAGCCTGTACCCCATAACCTGGAGGCCATCCCGATCACGTGACCTCACATTCTGTTCCGCTACACGCATCAGTCTACACCTGTTGTCGCCCATTAATTATGGGCCGGATTACTTGCCTTGACAGACCAACTCCTGCAGCCAATCAGTGTACCAATCAAGGCGGAAGAACGAGGGGAACTTATTTGTTGCAGGAAAGCTTCACTAGTGCATGCTCTTCTAGTCTAATAGTTTCGATTGAAGGTATTGTGCAATAACTGCACTCATGGCCGCTTTGTCTCTACTAATGTCAAAGTAGGCCCTCGTAAAATACAGGTCGCCTTTGGCGGCCTGTATTTTACACCTTGATCGGCCCTGATTACATTGTAATTTCAGGGAATCGATGTGGTTGTGTTGTTTCTTCACGGTTGAACGCACCAATTGTAAGTCGCGGTGGACAAATGCGATGATGTGCTAAATAAATATAATTTAATGTAAAAAGTTTTCAGCACCAGCATCTTTCAAAGGCGTACCAATCAAACGGGGAGAGGTAGGTCATGAGGCTTCAGCTCTTGGAACGATTGGGGCCTACTACACACACACACTCACACACACCTACACACCCACACCAACACACACACACACACATCACTCCCCTGAGCAGCCTGCTAACGTGGTGACATACGTTTTACTCATTGGCTCATGTCCCAACCGACCGACGCTCCAGTGTCTTGGAACATGAAACGTCCCAGGGGAAGAGATATCCTTTTGGACGAAGCCAGACGTGGAAATAGGGAAGAGTAAAAGGATGCTTCCTTGATTGAAGATATCAGGGGGGTTGGGAGGGGGGGGATCTGTTTGACCCATTTCATAATGATCCCCCTCCCACACAACCTCCTTCTTAATCAACTTTTCCAAGGCTTTTTGTCATTCTTACTTAGTATTGCCAGTGTAACAATCATTGGCTTGAAACAAGAAACAGGAGCCTTGATCCGTCAGTATCTCCCTGACTATTCCCAGCCTGCTAAATAGTATCATCAATTCTCTCGCCACCGCCTTGGCTGTGGCGGCGCAGAGAGGATTGGCCTCTGGGTAGCGGGTCGCTAGGGGTGTGACGATACACTCAGCTCACGAGACGAGACGAGACACGATATTCGGTTCACGAGATCGAGACGAGATTTTAAGAAAACTACAATGACAAAATATATGACTGGACCAACAGACTTTTATTTAACCGAGTTGCACATGCATTTTGAAATGTTTTATTGTAACTCTTAACATTCATGAAATTGAAACTAAAACAAAAAATTATAAAAGTTGAAGTAAAATAAATTAAATTAAATAATTCTCTTTTTTTTCAAGCGCAAACAATATTATGTGCAAAACCAAATCAAAGTTCTACTCCATCAATACAGAGTGCAAATAGTGCAAACAGAGTCTGACCAAGTATGTCACTGACAACTTGGTATTGTCCGTGTCTTATCAGTCACTCTACTGCCATTCATAATTTCCGGTACCCAAAATGCTGCCAAACAAATCATTAAAAGTGGCGGGGGCATCTCCGACGGTAATACGGGTATTTTCCGACGTCATTCTGGCTGCCTATGGCTGCTTCCCCTGCTTCCATAATAATGGGTAATATCGTCGAGTTTAATCTTGCGAGATCTCGTGGCACGAGATCTCGTCGTGCCGCCCCATCCGTACAGGCAGGCTCGGGGAGACGGTTCTTTCGTGGGACCAACAGGTGGTATGGAGGCAGGCTCCTCCTCTCTAGTTGGATGGGCTGGCCGTGTGTATAGACACATCTCTTGCTCCGGGACGATGGCGTGCGAGGTGACCGTTCTGGTCACAGGTGTAGCATCTCCATTCCTCTCTCGGAGTGGGAGGGGCGGTGCCTCTGAGAGCCACGAATATCCAATGTCTTTCTCCGAGTTGTTCACTCCCCGTCGGCCTGGTGCCCAGCCCTTAAGGCTCCTCTCCCGTCCCCGTCCCCCAGGTGGCCCCAATGCCCGTGATTGCCTGGGACCGCTTGATGAGCGATCTAGCGCAGCTGCGCTGAGCGGTAGGTACCTCCCGTTGACTACCTGCCCAGGGAGAGGGCGCTGTCCAGGGTGCTGACGCGGTTTGTCCATGGCCGATGGTGTGGGGTTGCCACAGTATGCACTGTATTCACCAAGCATCTTCAATGAGACAACGGATGGTTAAAGTCACATTGTAGGCATAATAAACAAAGATACTCAACAACACGAGCCAAAGAGTGGTTCTCATGGTGTAAACTATTAAGATGGAATACAAGGTAGCCAAAAGATTAAAACAAAATCGATTCACATCTTGGCCAGATTAGTTATGCAAAATACAAACCCATATTTGGAACATCTGAGACAGGTGTTCCTGTCCACCTGTTGGTGTAAGGATATTTCATACAAAGTCTGGCAAACCAACTAGTAACAAAGACAAGTTGATATCATATATTTTTTTCCATGACACGATCGTTAGTACCCAACAGGCAGAGCTTGATGAATGTGGTTTGATTCACTGGATCTCCAGGTAACAGATCTGCCAATAAAGACGTTGTGAAGGTTTTGGAGGGGGGGAGGGGGGGTCAAGTGCAGGTCATGCAGAATGAGTAATGCGTTAATGAGTATTGCAAAATAAACATAGCAGGCTCTAGCGCTCAATATTAGACCTTCAGAACCTGACTATCTTCAATCAACCGTAAGAACGATTACCAACAAATGAGGTGTTATCTAAATGCTTCATGTCTGCATGTCTCACGTTTTCAATGATCAATGACTCATTATTATTATGGATGTGCACTGCTTTAATGAAAGCTGTTTTATGTTCCCAAATTCTAGACTTCTTGTATTACTGCGTGCCTTTGTATTCAGTTCTCTATAACATAGAAAAATGGATAATGAAGAAATATTTAAGGTAGTGCTTTACTTTCACAGTATACAGACCTTATTGAAGTTATTTAATCTGAGCGATAAGTGGAATCGAGGAGCTCTGTCCTCGACAGATTCCAATGTGAAGGACTGCATTCTTAGTATTCACCAGCAACCCAGTGAATAACACTTCAAGGAATATATATATATATATATATATATATATATATATATAGCAATATATTATGTTGAGAAATAAATAAATAAATAAATATATATATATATATATATTATATATATATAGTGACTACATTAGAGTAGAAGATCAGATTCATCAGATTCTTTTCATTTTTACATTTTAATGTATACTGTTCTTAGATGTTGACGTTATTGATTTAACTTGTTGGTTTTAAATGTAAATTCTTACTTGAAAGAGCAATCATTATTGATATGACAACATCAAGCAACGCATCTTCAGTGCATGTTCTCTTGGTAACACTTTAACGGATTCCTACTTTTTCTTCTGTATACTTTTTTCAATGCGTTGTTTATCGCATTACTTTATATTTTGATTGTCTTTTAATCCCACTCTTACTATTTCACTGTTCATCTTGTGTGGGTTGCTATATTTAAGGGAATGACAACCATTAATACAAAAGATAAGATTGGTAAATGAACAATGTGAACCAAATATGTGTTTTTATTCATTGAGTATGGATACATCTGTGGAAATATAGTGGGTGGTGGTATATTAATCTCTCTTGATCTCACTTGGCACACGTAGAAAACTGGTAAATGAAATGCCAACATGCGCTGCAGGTGCACACATACACAAACACACATACACACATACACAAACACACACAAAATAAGCAAGCACTTACTCACACATGAACTCCTTTACACACACACACACACACACACACACACACACACACACACACACACACACACACACACACACGTTTGTGCACACACACACACACACACACACACACACACACACACACACACACACACACACACACACACACACACACACACACACACATTTGTACACACACACACACACACACACACACACACACACACACACACACACACACACACACACACACACACACACACACACACACACACACACACACACACACATTTGTACACGCACACGCAAACAGACACACACGCAAACAAATGTACACACTTTGGCCATGGCTTATCTGATCCTCAGCCCACTCATGGAGAAAACATGCACACAGAACTTTACTTGCCAAAAGACTAACAGACTAACAGTATAGTATCTTGTGGGGACTGAAATCCTTGTAACAGGCAGAGACAAAAGTAAACACCTCCTGCTTCCTATTTGTGTTTTCTTGTGCTTTATGTTACCCAAGCGGTGGTCCCTTCTCTTCTCTGCCTCTCTTTGAATTTAAACGATATGACAGGTTTTGCCCCGTTGTGCTAGCGCTGGCTTTTTGTGCATTTGTGCATACTGCAAGCTGTTTTTTTTTCTCTCTGTGCTGAAGGTAACATGGGAAAGATGAATCTCTGGAAAGCATCTTCTGAGATTCTGTGTTCTTCCTTTTCTGAGTCTTTTTAGTATTCAGATCCACAATAGCTTCCACATCTGTGGGCGCTAATCTTGCTGGGGTCCACATAAAACAAAAAACAATACACAGACATATAAACATACATACAGTACAAAAACCTATCAATATCACAACATTTTGAAAAACTGTATATAACACTTCAATACATATACAATAACATAATACATACAAACATATGTATTATATACATAATACAAACATATATATTATGTTAATAACATAATACATACAATAAAAAAAAGTTTAAAAGTACATCAAGCATAGAGAGTCATTCCTGTTGTGTAGATTCCCTCAGCATCTGTTTTAGTGATTTTTTTAATCTATGTTTACCCTTGACGCTTCTTATGCTAATAGGTAAGGAATTCCACTGACTGACGGCTCTGTAAATGACTGCCTTGTTCAATTGATTTGTTTTGGGCTGTGGGAGGTCAAAACAGCCTTTTCTGACCAGCCTAGTCATATGACTGTGCCTTGAGCCTGTCTGAACAAGCAACAACAGCATTTCGGGTAAACATCACAAGACTAGATGTTACTTTAGTCTCTTACATGTATCACACAAACGCACGCACGCACGCACGCACGCACGCACGCACGCACGCACGCACGCACGCACGCACGCACGCACGCACGCACGCACGCACGCACGCACGCACGCACGCACGCACGCACGCACACAGACAGACTTCAGCAAGAGGGATGTATTTGTGTGGACGATTGCAACAAAAATGATTGAAACCTTTTACTTATTACAGTTTCATGTCTGTATTTATAAAAATATAGGGAAATGTAGTTAATCATATGGAATTACAGCCAGGATGATTGCAACCGCGTTGATTTATGTCACGCTGATAAATTCAAAGCCACTTCCGATTGGAAATACATCGAGAGAAATGGATTCTGTGAGCAGTGAATTACAGAACGAGCTGACACACTCCCTAGCCTAAACCCCTTGATGTAAACATCTCTCATCTAATGAGAAGGCCTTTTAATTTGGGCAACGGAAAACATTCATGAATGCAGGGATACAATCCTGAATATATACTTGCCATGAATATATATCTATGCATACTAGCCATACCTCCTCCTCCGTCACCAGTGTGTGTCAGTGCTATGGTCTGCATGGCTGCCTGGTCGACTTACCCATGGGCCAGACGCAAAATAAATAAAGAGGGAACATGAATCACTGTTCCTTCTTTCCTATCCATCCATCCATTATTTGCCCATCCCTCGGTGTCCCCCTCCACCGCCCTCTCTTTGTTTATATATTTACACCCCATTTTACAATATTTTGAGTGCATATCTCTGAGCTTGGGTGGCCCTGGTGCCCATTACATGGCCTCCTCCAGTCATTTTCCAATGAGTAAACAGATCTGTCTAAAGCCCTAATTAAACTCGCATCTGGCATTTAGTCACCCATGAGTAGCCTACCACACCGGGATAACAGCGCCTTGCGGTGTCAGGGCCACCTGCCAATCAGGAGGCCTTCGTTTGGCTCTCTGACACGACAGCAACAGCGACTGCGAGTGACACACTGTCGACTCTAGGATATCATACCAAAAGGTAGTACCGAGTCTACCGACCCAGCGAACGGGTTCATCTAGACGTGGACGGCGTTTTGATCGACCATGTTGAGTTTCACAGAGTGTTTTTTTGTTTTGTGCTGTGTTTTAACCCCCGTGCATTTCAGCCCTTGCGGCAAGGTCCTCCTCACTGAGTCATTTTTTTTCATATGTTTCAACCTGGATAAATAATGGAATTGATAATAAAATTGACTTTTTGAAAATGATCAAAATGTGCATGAAAGCACTCCTGGGAGTGCTCGCATGAGCAATGCCTCATCACTATGAATATTACTGTATTAATATTGAATAACAAAAATCGAATACAACCACTATTTTGAGAGCGAATTGGCCAACAATATTACTATATTTTCATCATATTGTATTTTGTTTGTAACTGTCGTATGCTCACTGAAGGGGATAATATGTAGGTATAATATTGATGCTGGAACTGCTGGACCGTTGACTTATAATCAATACACTGGTTTGACTTTCAAGGTAAGAGATGGTATATCTCTAAGTCTAAATAAATCTACCAAAAATCGTATTCCTCTCCAAGTGAAAATTCCAAGTGAGTCCGAGCGAAAAGTCCAAGTAAAAAATGTTTCTTGGACTTTTGACTATATTTGTTGATTGCTCTTATCGGAATAAGCAGGCCGCATGATTGGAAAAATATAGGGCGGACAACTCTTCTCTTGTGCTTGTTTGTGAAAACGTTCAGAAGGGAGGTTGGAGGGATGCAGTCACCAGCAAACACGGTGATTAATCACACGATTATCCAATTTCAGAACTAATTAAAATTCTTCCAATTCCCTTGATTCCATAAAGTTTGAGCCAAAAATTGGAACGCTTTTTTGGTAAGCGCTTATATTAATTTAGTTGTGGACAATGGTTATATCTAATCTTAAATTGTTCACTTTCTACGTACTTCTTTACTTATATTTGACATAATTTGGGATTAATCCAATCTGATTTCTATTTAATGTGGCTGTGTGTTGGTTCTATTACCACTGGGCCCAGCATTGCTAATAATTTAAGTCCCCAAGGTATTATAAGACCCTTGATAGAAGTGTTATTTGCTATGTCAAATATATTTGACATAGCATAACAATATAACAATACTTAAAATACACTCTCAAATTCACATATGGATTGACAGGCTCTCCTTAATGGCTATCATTTTTGGGGGACATTAGGTTTTGCTTTCAACTGCAATTTGGGTTGGCACTTTGGGATGGGTGGGTGGGCATGGCTGCTTTTGGACAGTATTTCTGGGCAAGATTTGGAATATTATAGGGCGGCCGGAGTTGGACGATTTAATGGGACTTAATTATGTGTTCTCCTTGTGCTACACTGGGTCTGAAGTTGGGCTTCAGTTAAAAGGCCAAGGAACACTGGGGAATGGAGCTGTCCGCTTGCATCTCATGGCTGCATGAGGATTAGGATGTAGCTATGGCGTTGTTGTATTAAACATTGAGCACTTGACCACAGTGCTGCTGTATCCACTGCTGCTGGACCCGCGGCAGCTGCCTCTTGACTCATGGCAAGGAGCCTGCAAACTCTGACGGCTGGAGCCAATAACGCTGGCGCCGGCCTTCAAGGCCAAAAATAGGCTTGACTTTTGGGGATTTTTATATTAAACAAGGATGTAGCTTAACTAGCGAAATAGATATAATCATGGAAGCTCTTTGCACTGTGCCCGGTTTCACAGAGGATCCTTTCCTTTGACATTATCCCATCTGTGTGTGTGTTTTGTATAGCACATCTATTCAAGTGAATTTGATATTGCCTTATATGTGCAGTGGCGACAGTGACCAAGGAAGTAAAGCCTGGGTTGCCTGTCAACTGGAAGGTTGTCGGTTCGATCCCTGGCTCGTTCTGGTTGTGTCTGAGCAGGACACATAACCCTGATTGCTCCCGATGACCTGGCAGACGCCTTGCATGGCTTTTACGGCTGTGGGTGTGTGAACTTGTGTGTGAATGGCTGAATGTGAGGCATTAATTGTTGAGTAGTCACTGGTCTGAAAAGTAATCTACCATTTTTCTCGCAACAAAATAAATGGCTTGATCTATGACAAAGTTGAATCTGGTTGAGTCAGAGTTTGTAGCTAAAATCAACAAAACATCAAAACATCCTCCGCAAAACAACTCTTTATGTAAAATATGTCATGAGATAAGCGCATAATAACTAAAGCAGTTCTTTGAAAAAAAAGTTAAATAAGACTTATAATTACACCCCTATATTACAATCACACAACCCTGAGCGCAAACTCAGACAGAAGTACAATTACCATAGGAACCCTTCATTAGCCAGAAATGAATGCGATAAGTTGCCTCAGAATAATTACTCTACAGCCTTCAGGCTGTCATGAAGGATTCACACCGCATTAGGATCACGGACAGCATCAACAATTATTACTAGAAGTCCCTTTGTAAAAACAACAAATCCTGCTGCAGTAGCACAGAAAACTCTTTCTGATTACTCAAATTGCAATCCTGTTTGCACAATCCATCGCCCATGCTTGCATGCGATTGCACTTGGCATTCAGACAATGAGTTGAATGTTTGCGTGTGTGTGTTCCTGTGAGCGAGTGTTGATGCTTGGTTCGCCAACGTCTCAGGATGGGCTGCACATCCTTTGGGGTGTGGGGGGGGTTGGGCAAGGGGAGCTTCAGAAGTTTGGCTGGGCTAACGTTGGCCATGCAAGTGTAAGTATGGGCCATCTATTATTCAGCACATAATTATGCAGTCGGCCGCTGTGTCAGCCCGTCAATCAGGGCCCTGCTTTTCATTAAGCTGCCTGTCATTGGCAGGTGCTGGAGGCATCCCTCTCTTTTGCTCTCATGCACACACGCACGCACACACGCAGACACACACACACACACACACACACACTCACACGTGTATGCCAACGCTGATGGATGGGCCCACATGGGTATGGATGGGCATCAAAATCTGTCAAAACATGACGACAGATACACACATGCACATACATGCAGACACGTACACACATCCACGCACAATGTGACGTAGACGTGTATGCCCTCATAGGCATCGAGTGTACAAACGACACTGTCTCAGACAGATGCTCCCAAACACTTGCACACAAAACTGCACACACTGATGGCTCTGCCCATATGCATCTGGATGGGCATCAGAAATCACTCATGATAGATAGTCGCACACGTAGACACATGTCCACACACATGTATGCACACTAGGGGTGGGTATTGCCAAAGAAGTCACGATTCGATTCGTATCACGATTCACATGCCACGATGCGATTCTATCACGATGCATCGCGATACTTGAATTATTGCGATGCATTGCGAATTTTCACTGAACACTGTTAAAAGAAAAAATTAAGCCATTACCAGTGGCTGACTGGCTGTGTATGATCTGGATAGTGTGTTCAATTGATAACTCAAAGCAACTCAATTCATACATAGCTGTATTTATTGAAACGACTATTACTGGATACACTGACAAGAAGTGCTAAGGATCTATAAAACTTAAAATAACAAAATAAGGATAATCAGTGCCGTTTACATGGCCTCAGTGGTCCTTTAAACCAATGAAATGAAAACATTCAAACATTTCCCCTTTTGGAAGTAGCTGCCATTATAACAACAATATCATTTCATAAACATAAAAGGACAAACTGATGCCACAAAAAGTGAATAGGCTTTATAAAACTATATAAAAAAAAAAAAAAATTTTTTTTTTTTTTTTAAATTATTCATTTTTTTAAATTAATAATCGATTCTTGGCGTCAACAATCGATGCAGTAGATCGTGAAAATTAGAATCGCGATGCATCGTCATGACGATTATTTGGCACACCCCTAATGCACACAGGGTCGTACTCATGAACGCCGTCATAGACATGGATTGGCATCGACCATGACAGCTATGACAGCGACGCACATGCCTCCAAAAACACATGCATGCACACATAATAGTGGTACGACAGCAGACACATACCTGTGTGCATAGGATTTTCTGTGACTATTTCATTTGGCGCAGAAAATAAGGGTCTTGGCTCGTCATCGCTCCTCATTTCTCATTTGTCTGAATTCCCACCTCGACCAGTGGGCCCACACCAGGTCTCCATCTGAATGTCAAATGAGACGGATTGGATTATGGAGGGAGGGAAATTTACGAAGGAGAACCGAGTGCCGTTTGGATGTGTGTTTTTTTGTTTTTGTTTGTGTGTGTGTTTGTGTCTTTATGCATGTTTGTGTTTGTGTGTGCTTGCAGGTGTGTGTGTCTTACTATATATGTGTGTGTGTGTTTTTCCCTGTCTTTATGTCTGTGTCAGTGTGTGTTTCCTTGTTTGTGTCTGCGTCTTTCTGTGTGTGTGTGAATGTGTAGGGGGGTCTTTCTGTGTGTGTGTGTGTGTGGGTATGTGTGTGTGTCTGTGTGTGTGTATGTGTGTGGGTGTGGGCAGTGGAGATGGGAGACGGGGGGGGGGGGGATGGGATGGCTGGCGTTGGCGCTAGGCAGACAGGCAGGCTGGGTGGGGGTGGCGGTGGCATGGAGAGGAGAAATATATTAAGGAGGGATCCATTGGGAGGAGGAAGGTGATGGAGGTGATGGAAAGAGTTAGAGGAGCCGAGGAGGTGGAGGCAGCGCCGAGGAGCCGGTCCAGGGGGCGACGCGGAGACTGTGGACATCCGACCTCTGGAACCGCTCATTAAATCAGATCCAGATACGGAGAGAGAGGAGAGCCTCCACGGCGCTCTTTAAAAATCCATTTCATTCCAACTGATAGCCTTCTATGTCTTTCTCACTCCATCTCTCGCTCTCTCGCTCTCTCTGTCTCTCTGTGTCTCGCCTCATTGATGGGTCTCGCAGAATTGTCCTCTGTCTCTGCTATACTGACTCTCCACCTCATAGCCAAGGGTAAACTGATTTACAGGATGTATCACCATGCTTTATGGAGAGAGTGACAGAGAGTGACAGAGAGAGAGAGAGAGAGTGACTGAGTGGTAACCACAGAGATGGAGAATGTGAGAATGTATTGACTATTAAACAAGAGGGGGGTAGTGAGGGAGATAGGTGCAGAGTCGCCTTGCCAACTTCCAATAATTACCTATTATTTTTTTATGTTTTCTGCGATTAGTAAGCAAGCGCCATAGTGTGAGAAGAGACACGGAAAACAACACATGGCTTTCTGGGAGCCGGATACAGTAGAACAGCCTGCCTACTGTCAGCAATGGCATATGACCTGTACTCAGTGGGCTCCCAGGGGGCCCTTAACTCCGGCTCCCACTTCCCCCCCTTCCGGATGTACCGTATAACGCTTCCGCGTGGAGGTCATGTTGTTCCAAGGCTTAGGTTCTCCAACGTCTCCAGAACGGTAACGTTTAACCCAGCGAGCCGAGTTCTGCAAATGTTTTTGGGAAAATGCCAAAATCGCTCAACTAAGGGGAAAAACACAGCAGCTAAAAGGCTCCATGGAACGGGGCTGATCGCATTATCGTTCATTTTCTGTGCTCTGCCCGCCAACTGGCTCAGCATTTACCTCAAAATAACTCGTTAGATTGGAGCTAACGTGGTTACTTCGTCTTATTAGACCAATCAATGGAGATTATTAGACCCCCCTCTAATGGAGATGCACAACAGCAAGGATCCCCCACTCACACCCTTCTCCCCTCCATCTTCATTCCACTACGACTTCAAAAACACATAACATCTGCTCTGGTGCTTTCTCCCCAACGTTTTATACTCCGATCCTCATTTGCCGGAAATCTATTCATGTATGCATGTCTGTCTGTCTACCTGTTTTTCTGTGTATGCGTGTCCATATGCATGTATTCTTGCCGCCAGACCGTCGTTTATGTCTGCATGTGCTTTTCCCCATTGTCCTTTAATGTTTTTTAATCAAAAGGTAGTTTATAACCGAGAGATTCATGCCCATGTGTGTACGCTGTTTACAATGTCTGACATCAATCTGTTTACGACGTATCGCTAAATCACTGCTGCCATAACCCCTCTCCCTTGTTCCAGTGACCACCAACAAATGTCCATGTAATCCGGCGTCATCTTCTTTTAATAGGGGCATATACTTGTTCTGGAAAATAAGCTTTGAATAATAAACAACACAGCATTGACATTCATGTTATCCTTAAAACAGAATCTATGGTTTCTGGTCACATGGCATCAGTGGCCCTGTCTCATGGACTGAGTAAGAAGAAGCACGTGCTTACGTACACTATACTTCAAATAACACCATACACTTATAAATAACACCCACATTGTTTTTGCGATTCAGGAACAAATTCTACTCTAAATGTCCTTTTGAATTCACGTTCATGTGTGCACGATAAAAGCTAATGGAAGAATGACTGAATAGGACTGTGAATAGAGACAGAGAGGGACACAGTGTGGTGAGAGAGAGAGAGAGAGAGAGAGAGAGAGAGAGAGAGAGAGAGAGAGAGAGAGAGAGAGAGAGAGAGAGAGAGAGAGAGAGAGAGAGAGAGAGAGAGAGAGAGAGAGAGAGAGAGAGAGAGAGAGAGAGAGATTGTGTTGGTCACCACGACAGAGAGTTTACACTTCGAGTGGTTTGAGTGTGTGTGTTCAGAAGCCCATCTTTAAAGATACACATCTATATATATCTACTGTTGACACTGTTTCCTTGACTGGCACACACACTGCAGCGTGCCTATCAAAGCCTCTAAAACCATTACTTGTCTATTGACAGAAAGGCCTCCACACAGAACATTGCTGGCTGGGGGGGGGGGCATACAGTCCTTCCCTATCCCCCCGGATCGAAGATGCCTGTGTGTACTTAAGTGTAATATCTTCTCAGGAGAGGGGCGCCTATCATTGTAATGGTGTTGACACCAGGTCCAAGCCTCTCCACGTTGAGTCGGTCGTGGGGGCCGTAGCGTCGGGTGGTCCACCCGACGTTGGTGGTCCACCCGACGTTGGTGTCGTCGTCGTGATGGTTATCGGAGGTGTCCTTGCGAGAGGATCGGCTTTTTGATACGATAACCCGTGGGTGACCGTGGGCTGCAATCATGGGTGATGGAGAAGTGATGTATGTTTATGTATGGGGTGTTGTTTACGTTTGTCTGCCAACATGGCGTGGCAAAGGGCCATGGATGAAGTGGCTTGTGGATCTGAGGAGGGCAAGTGATTCATCCGCTGCTGAGGGTAAACAGTGGCAACGCTTCCCCCTTGACTGTTGGTTTATGGTGGGCCATTACAGTCAATTGTTTTTCATTTGACTATCCCCAGTAATTAGCAAAGGAACAGACACAAAGACAAAGGAGATCAATCTCGGTTTAATGCGGGCCCCACATTTCATTGCCGTTATTATCTCTAACTTCCTCACTCGCTCTCGCAGTTCCTCGCCCCTCCCTCCCCGCCACACACACAGACTCACAGACACATGATCACAAAAAAAACGTGTAGCCTTACTCCGGAAGAGTACACAGAAACGAAGGATGAATTATAAATATTTGTCTGTTTAACAGTGTTTCCGAGCGGCGAAGGATATATTGAATCAATGGAAGACAAAAGTCAAGAGAACGAGATCACGGCCTGCCTGCAGGTATGTGTGGATGCTAATCAGTGGTGTGTTCAGAGGAAGGAAAGAAGCTGCTTCATTAGCCGAGCTGTTTAACAAACAAAATGAGAGAGAGAAAGCTAAAGAGAGAGGACGCGGGGGGGGGGGCTTGAATAGGGGAGGAAGCACAGTGATCTAATGGAAGCTGAGAGGAAAGAACGAAGGTGTTTCAAGCAGAAGCACTATAGCAGAATAGGGGGAAATTAGCTAGCTACTATTTAGTGGTTAAGAAGACTATTTTATTCAAAACAAGCCACAGTGATTTCAGATGCATAAGATTAGAAGACCCGGTATTAGGACTGTGAATCTGTCTGAGTGTCTGGCAGGCAGGTGTCAATGGAATGTTTCAATATTATTTTTATATTGCTTCAACTACTTTGACTTTGTCATTGACTTTTGCTGTGATTCGAGTTGTTTATTCTAAAGTGTTTTCGTTTCACCTCAGAGAAAGTTGTACTTCAGAAAGAAAAATGAAATCATTAAATAGAAAACAAATTGGCTCCTGTGCCCCTCTTGAATTTGAAGAGGCAGCGTTATACAAATTGCTGATATATTGTGTTAATCAATATTTGAAGTCACACCTTGATATCAATTCTGCCCGTACAAATATGGCCTTTCACAGATTAGCCACAGATTAGCTCAGGTTAGATTCCCCAATTTGAACCAAACCTTGATACAGAAATGATACAGTGATCATTTTGCGCTATACTAGCCTCACATAACACTCGGGGAGAGGTGAGGATTAGCTCGGCACGGGGACACACATGCTGATATAATACGTCAAGGAAATAATAAAAAAATAAAATGATTAAACGAAACTGAACACACACAGGGGTATTTTAAGCCAATTATGGTACGAGCCATTCTATACTTACTAAAGCATCCACATACTACTTCAGGGGGGATAAAAAGTATTACAAATATGTCACAAAGACATTGAATCTGCGGAGCCCTGTGAGATGTTCAAACGAAACGTGTTGCCATGAATTTCAGTTGAGGATTGAACCCTCTTTTTGAAACGTACACAGAGATTAGATGGATTTCCGACAATAAGTCTCTCTCGCTCTCACACTCTCTCTCTTGCACACTCTTGCTCTCTTTCTCTCTCTTGCTCTCTTTCTCTCCCTCTCCCTCTCTGTCTCTTATTTGGTCTCTTTGTCTTTCCGACTCTCTGTCGGTCTCTGTCTGTCTCTCTGACTCTCTCTCTGTCTCTCCATCTCTCTCTCTCCCTCTCTGTCTCTTCGACTCTCCGTCTCTTCCTCTGTCTCTCCGACTCTCCGTCTCTCTCTCGATTCTGTCTCTCTGAGTCTCTCTCTGTCTCTCCATCTCTCTCTGTCTCTCTTTCTCCCTCTCTGTCTCTTCGACTCTCCGTCTCTCCCTCTCTCTCTCTCTCTCTCCGTCTCTCCCTCTCTCTCTCTCTCTCTCTCTCCGTCTCTCTCTCTCTCTCTCGATTCTGTCTCTCAGTCTCTCCGTGTCTCTCTCTGTCTCTCTGTCTCTCTGTCTCTCTCTCTATCTGTCTCTTCGACTCTCTGTCTCTTTCTCGCTCTCTGTCCGTCTCTCTCTGTGTCCTGTCTTATCGGCCAGGCCAGGCCTCCGATTAACCTTTGATGTTGTGTGTGGTTCTACTGAACCCACGTGAGGAGTCTTATCGCCACCCTGCTCTACCCCAGTCGCACCACCGCTAACCTTGTGGGCTACCTTGCAACACTGCTTGTATAGCCTTAAGGTGTGTGTAAGTGTTTATTTAGGTGTGTGTATTTTTGTTTGTGTGTCTGTGAGAGAACACATCCGTGCAGTGTGTGTGCCTGTGCCAGCCTATAACTGTCTCACTTATCCCCTTTGCCCACTCTCTCCCACACACACACACACACACACACAGTCACCCACACGCAGACACACACACAGACACACACACAGACACACACACACACACGCAGACATACACACACACACACGGAAAGACACACACAGAAGCAAACACACACACATAAAGACAGGCACACACAAACACACATTCAATAAAAAGACACACACACACACACACACGAATAACACAACACATTCAGCACAACACATTCAGCTTCCATCTATAGACTTGGCGAAATGGTCTCCATGTGCGGATGCATTCGCTGTGACAGAGCGGTGTACACCCCGATAAGGACACGCTGAGCTTCCTCCTCATTAAACAACGTCTTCTTCCCGGCTGAGTGAGTCTCCTCCACCCCTCACTCACGCCCTGCGATGAGACGCTGGGACCATTCAATGTTTAAAAAGACAGATGTTAATACAATGATGGTTCTTGTGCTGTTGAAACCGTATTTAAATGATCTCATCTCGTTGGATTATTTAACTGGACAGTTGCTTGTTTTAGACCCTCCATTAAAGCGTGTCATCTGGTGGGGTATTATAATAATGGGGTCCATTTTGTTTTGGGCCCTATATGGGAACGCTCTCTCTCTACCTCTGTCTCTGTCTGTATGTCTCTCCCACATAGCACACCAAATGTCTTATTAGAAGTACTGAGAGTGTTAAATATTAGACAGACTGTGCTTGTGATAATTCTGGCTGACAATACAGACTCATGGAAGTGTACAGAAAACGGAGCCACAATTGACCCGATTTCCAGACGCAAAGGTGTCGAAACACTGTGTCAACACATTGTCCATCAGTCATTGCATTTACATGCAGAGTCATTATCGGATAAAGAATCGAATAAGACCTCAACCAGACTTTTAAAATGCATGTAAACACCTTTACCCGATCTACTTCGGACCGAAATCGGTACATGAACGGACAAGCGAGATCGGATAAGAACACCTAGATAACTCGATCATAGTCCGATCTCTGCCTGCATGTAAACCCTCATCGGATCTTGTATCGGACTTCGCAGATCTTGCAGCCGGGGGACGTGAGCCAGAAGTCGAAGGAGACGGTAGTCGTGTTGTTTTCGCCATAGACGTATCAACAATTCTTATTTCTTTATAGATTTTGATTATTTCTTTATATGTTTATGGTTGTTGCCGTCGGAAAACAAGAAACAGCGATTTATTTAAAAAGGTGACGCAGAAGATGGAGGAGGCAGTGTCATGCCATTACCCCCTATAAGAAGTGTTTCATCATCAACATGCATCCAGTAAACACTACACTTCGATTTCACCCAATGCTGAATTTAAAGTTCATGTTTTCTTAAACGTTGGTCATCAACAAGGTTGTAAAGTAGTTACTTCGGGCACATCTGTCAAAACAAACGTTTTTTTTCTTCTGACACGTATACAATCTTTTTTCATTCATTGCGCCCCGACCGAACTGACAGGGATATTCTCTGATATTATGAATCTTAAGACTGCGTCGGGTTCTCCGACTCTCCGGTACTTCCACAACAAAGCCTCCTAGTGGGGGTTATCTTGGCCATGAGAAGGAATTGGGGGAAAGGAACTTTGGCTTTGACTCTCTGAAGTCCAGATTGAAACGCTACATGGAGGAGAAAGGGATTGTTGCCGTATGCGGGAGAGCTGTCAGTTCACTTCGGGTCCATGTCATTTCCCCGATGCTCCATTGTTCCGACGAGGTCGTATGCGGACCTCTCCGGCTGGATTCCTCCCGCTGTTCCGCCGCCGGAGGAGTCCGCATACGACCGTGAGGTCGGAACAATGGATCATGGGAGAAATGACATGGACCCGAAGTGAACAGACAGCTGTCTACTGAAAACATCTTTCTTGAATGCCGCCTGAGTTTGTTGTTGCTGGGACGTAGAGGTCAACAGGAAGTGGCTCTATAACCACTTGTTGAAAGGGCTACAGCGCCACCTAGGGTAACGGATTCAGCCATGCTCCGGCCATTGTCCGATCTGTTAAAGGCCATGTATGTTCGGATAATTGACACGGTCCGTTCCAGTAGTAAAATCGATATAAGGCTTAATCCGATCTAAATGTCCCATGTAAACGCACTGTATCAGTGTGTGAGTGTACGTGTGTGCAGGTGTGTGTGTGTATTAATTCCAGAGGTGGGCAGTAACACGCTACATTTACAAATACTTGAGCAACTTTTTGGATAAATTGTAATTTCAGGAGTAGTTTTATTGCAACATACTTTTACTTGAGTATATATTTGAAGAAAGAACGGTACTTTTACGCGACAGTCGTTACTTTATTTTTTCATATCTTTTTTTTTATTACATGCAAGATCTATTTCTCTTCCCGAGGGACGTCTGCAGCCAACATTTCTATCACGTCACTATTCCAACCAATGGAAACCTGACAAAATGATCTTGCCAATCAAATACAGCCACTTGAGTCACATGACAAGTGTTTTTAATAGAAAAAAGTCGAGAAAATGGAAGAAACCGCTAATTCTGAAACTGTAAGAGACAATCACAACTTCTCAAACAGTAACAATCAAACAAACTCACACACACTCACAATCAGACAAGCTCTCAATCACATAAACTCAGACACTAACAATCACGCACTCACAATCACATTGACACAAACTCACAAACACTCACAACCACCGAGACACTGTGTGAGTCTGATTGGTCTCTTTTTTTCTGCCTCTGTAGTTTCATACATAAAGTGAGTTTGCCAGCAGGTTTTGATAATTGGATTTAAAGGTTGATGTATTTAAGAATAAAATAATTAATTTATTGTTTTAGTTCAAGGGTTATTAGTTTTATTTTTAAAGACCTTATTAATTGTTTTATTTAAAAGGATGTTATTTAACATATCTTTATTTGAACATTGCTGTTTTATATTTTGTTCGTGTCTATTTTGTACCGTTTGTGTTGCCCTGTATATTTAAAAAATATATCCGGAGAAACTCAGTACTTCTACTCTTGAGTACTTAAGTAGACTTTGCACTGCATACTTTTTGACTCTTACTTGAGTAATTATTTGTATGAATACTTTTACTTCTACTTGAGTATTTATAGTCTTAAAGTAACAGTACTTTTACTTGAGTACATTTTTTGGCTATTCTACCCACCTCTGGTTAATTCTAAACTTGGCCATCTCCCGAACCCCATACATAAGTGTAACCATTTCATCCTTTATGCCTAAACTTTCAATCGATTTAAAATGTTTTGCTTAATGCCTGCACTTAACTCTTTGAAATTGAATGACTATTTTTAGGACCGATGTTAACATCGTAAAATGAAATCCAAAACAGTGCTTCTGCGCACATTACTATCCATGCGTGGTGCAGACACAAACATTACAGATTGGATTTGTGAAAGTAACTGACTGTAGAGTCCATCCTTTATATGTAATGACTACTCTTTTCCCGAAATTAAATATTAGTGTGACAGCTGACCTCTTGAGCTTCGCCGGTAATTTGTTGGTTGAAAAAGCAACGGTGATGACAGAAGCGCTTTGCAGAAAAGTTCAGGGATCTTCAGGCTGCAGTGCTCTGAACACCCTTAACACAGGGACAAGCGCTCTGAAGAAAGACTCCAGGCTCTGTGCTTTTTGTCTTGGTATGCCCATGCTGCCTCCTTCACTCTCTCCTCATTTCACCCCTCATGAAGGCACTTGAAAAAGGTAACAGACCACAGGATCGAAACAGGTAAAATAACAACATTTACAGACTAAATATCTTGTCAGGAAATTATCAAAAACATTATCAACATGCATCTAAAAACCAGCTCATAAACCCTGTCTTGGAAATGCTCAGTATTTCTGGGGGCTGATGTGGTGCTGATTCTGATGAATTCCTCAGAGTCTGAACACTGTGGCTTCATTCAGCTTCAACGTCGCCGTAATGTGAGTGGCCTGGCTCGGCCACGAGAACGTACGGAAATTGGTCACCCGCATGGCTACGCGGCCAGAAGGGAGAATAGACTCAAGTCCATTAAATCTTCTTCAGGAGTAGAAGGAAATCAATTACCCGAAGTGATGTGAGTTTGCCATGGATTTCACGGAGCATCATTTCCTGATGCTTAATGAAAACGTTGATACCCCTTAATAACATTATTAGAATGTGAAATGTGGATTTCTGTTATGCATCACTTTTATCTATCAACATGCAGGCTTATACCTAAATGAAACATTTCATAAGTGCATAAGTAGGCTTCTTCAAACTAATACATGAACCTAGCTATCATGATGACTCATTTTGAATCGATTTAACCAAATCCAAAACCAAATATAGCCTTGTCTACCAGCAGGAGTATTAGGCTGGTTCTGGATCTTGGGGAACTGTTGTACCACCACTTTAAAAAAAGATCCTTCTCACAAAGATCATACTTGAGTTGAAGTCGCGTCTAAAATGTAGCTGGTGTATTGATCTCTTGAAATGAGGTGTCCTAGCAGAACTCGCAGCAATTTAAAAGCACCCTTTTTTTTTTCTTTCAATGCGCTCCTTCGGCTAGCTTCCAAAATCAATCATTTTTGGAGAGTGTCTGATACACTCCTCTGTCAAATGAGTATAGCCCGTTTGTCTATTGATTGCAGGAGACGTATTTTGCCACGGATGTGAGGCCCTATTTATGGTAGATGGGAGAGACAAGGATCCTCTTTATCCTTCTTGTAAACACCGGGCTTGTCATGCTGCAGTACCCTTTTTACCTTCTTTTTTTTCCTCACCTTTTTTATTTGAACTATTTTCATTATTTTTTTCTGGCTCGTTAAGCCGTTGCTGCACACCTGTGGTATTGAGTACACAGCAGTACACAGCTGATGTCTATAAACAAAATCAATCACGGGGGTGTTCGTTATCAATTATCATGTTTAGATGTTTTGAAATCATTACGTCTGTTTTTGGAAGGCAACTTAACAAAGTGATTTTCTATGGTGAATCATGCAGCTGTGCTGTAGAGTGTGTGATGATTATGGTAGAGGTGGGGTTAGTGGTGGTGTTAGCAGGGGAGGAGTAAGCAGTAAAGTAATGACGCAGTTCACTTACAGGGCCGCCATATAGCTGCAGGTGCCCCTTTGCCTTATGTACTACTACTCTCCTCCTGCTGAACATTCAGCTCACAGTCAGCAGTAGTGGATCACCACAGTTGTGTGTGTGTGTGACCTGTGTGGGAGAGTTTAAAATGCATTACCCTCCTCTTTGTCTGGGAGGCTTTTTCGGGTGTTCTCTCAACCCATTGTGCATTTTGCCCTGATTGATCAACTTTATTCACAAAAAAATAGGAATACAATGTCAATCTTCTCATCGATCAATCAGTTTATTTATTGGGATGATATTTAACAGAGAGTTATGGATGGTAGACTGTAACCTGTATCAACTTTTAAATTAATCGTTCCTATCACTCGTTCAAATAAAAATTGAAATGATCAGCTATGGCCTAGGGATTCAACATTGAAACACAAACCACCCATCTGTTTGGACCACGGTTCAACACCATTTATCGCCCACCACGTCCTCCAGCAAGAATTCCTACATTCTGTTGTATTTCCAAGGTCATAATAAATAGAAACACAGCAAGGAACATCAAGCTCCACTGTTAAGTTATCCCAGAGGGTTAACGGTGTGAACGTTGGACGCCGATCCATAAACACAGCGGCCTACTTGTGTAACCCGTGTCGTGCAGCGATGTGCACTCGGTTTGACAGAACAGTAGCTTAGGGTCCTGAACTGCAGAGATCTGTTACTCCGCTGGCAGTAGTCAACCCAGGCTCATTTGTAGGGTCGTGTACAGTAATTACAGCCTCCAAAAGGGCAAACGTTCCAACAACATAATGGATGGCATGTCCCATCCTTATGCACTCTAAGCCCCCTCCCCCCCACCCGATGATAATGATGAGAAGGGAGAGGATGATGATTATGAAGATTGGGATGATAATCATGAGACAAAATAAATAATAATAGTAATCACAAAACAATGTTAATATATTATATATTACATAAATACATGATCATTTTAATTATTCTTATTCTTATCATTATAATAATTATTTGTAGTAGAACTGTATCATGTATACAATTCATGATTTCTCTTTCTTACCTGACATGGCTTGACATGGGCCCATAAGGAGGGCACATCAATCAAACCCTATTGACTGATGTGGACATGGACACGACAACAAACACCCACCCAAGTCCACACCTTTCCCTTATTGATGGTCTGCACACTCCCCCTCCCCCCCCGCCGATAGGACACTCTGGGAATGTAAGATTGATTTTAATCAGCGGTGTCACCAAATCAATAGCGCTTCATTACCCCCAGGAGAAAGCCCTGGCAATGAAACCCATGTCCCCTGAGAGGTAGACTCTCAAAACCTTTTAATAGCCTTGCTGATAAAGCCCCTCAGGGAGCAACCAGGTCTGGGAATTGTAGTTTTCTCTCTTTTTTATTTGGAGTAGGGAATTGCATTATTCCCTGGAACACTGGTGGGGGAGTGGGGACAGGGGAGAGTGTTTTTTTCGAGTTATTGCAGCACATCCGTCATGAATACATCTTCCAAGTGTCTCACGTTCGCTGTAATGCGGTTCCGAAATGAATGCGTGCATTCATTTCGGAACCGCGTTACAGTGAACGTGATGTTATTATGCAGCTGGGTTATTATTCCAACCCACCCTACCTTTCATTGAGATAAAACCTCTTCTGTCGCGTCTAATTTCCATTATTCGGCTGCACCACATGTTCCCCACTAGACCCAATAGCGAGGATGAACGTAGCGCGGCGTGGCACAGGCTATATCAGTAGCCATTAAGGAAGTGTGGGTTGAAACCCTGACACACTCCCTCCTCATTTTTTTCCCGCCACCGCCGTCCGGTTGCCCAGGTAACCAGTACCTATGTCTATGAGCAATTTAAATTTGTTCATAAGTGCTTTTCGGCTATACGTCGGTTGGGTAATGGGGTGTGTGTGTGTGTGTGTGTGTGTGTGTGTGTGCGCGTGTGTGCATTCTATACACGGGTTAAATTACAAACAAGCGCCGTTTTTCAATATAATAACCCCGCACTACAAGCAAAGACAAATCCCTCCTTCCCAACACACACACACACACACACACACACACACACACACACACACACACACACACACACACACACACACACACACACACACACACAGCTAGGTATTCACCTCTAGTATTTACCAAATGATTTACGAGGAGCCCCCTAATATTCTTCTCACCAGCCCAATGTCCTGATTACAAACAATTATTCACTGTTACTTACAGTAATAAAGCAGGCTAATGGAGCCTCATAAATCTGCTCCTCCCAGAACCCGGGCTCCGTGCACTCCCATGGGGCGTTGCTGGGGTAACCCTCAGTGGGTGCTATAGCCGAGGTCGTACGGCCGGAAGGGTTGACCCCCGGCAGGGCGGCGGGCAAGGCGGGCTCGCTGGGGCTACTTGACCCCACTCATAGATCACACTCTGGGACGGATTAGGATGCTAAAAGACATCTTGGTCTTTTGTATGGGACTTCATAGAGAGATGAATGCATTTGTTTTGCATGCTATGCCTCAAATTGACGAATGGGGGGGGGGGGATGATGTATGTGTGTGTGTGTGTGTGTGTGAATTGTGTGTGGATGAAGGCATGTTCTCCAAGAAGGATGTGTTTGAGCATAATGTCAATGGTGATAGATCTTCCATCCAAGTGTTTGAAAGGGGGAGGGGAGGCGGGTTAAAACGTGCAGTATAGAACTACGTAAAATGGCATGTCGTAGGAGAGATACGGAGGGAGTGAGAGAGAGGGAGGGCGAGAGGGAGGGAGGGAGGGAGAGGATGCGTGCGAAGAACCCTGTTACTTCATGGCAGCGGAGATAACACAGACAATCCTAGAGAGAGAGAGAGAGAGAGAGAGAGACGCGCACACACACACACACACACACACACACACACACACACACACACACACACACACACGCACGCACAACCAAATCAGACACTGAGGCTCTCTCATCACTTCAACCTACTTCTAATTCCTAGAAGTAGCAATCACACGTGCACCCACTCACATGCACACACACACACACACACACACACACACACACACACACACACACACACACACACACACACACACACACACACACACACACACACACACACACACACACACACACACACATATATACACACACAGTACTATCCCCCCACACACACACCTACATATATACTTTATTTATTTATTTGGGATTTAGGCCCCCCGTTGTATAAATATATATATATATATATATATATATATATATATATATATATATATATATATACACACACACAGTACTATTCCCCCACACACACACATACATTCTCTCAATCATACACATATATGCATATACACACACACACACACACACACACACACACACACACACACACACACACACACACACACACACACACACACACACACACACACACATTTCTGGATTGCCCCGCAACAGAGAGAGGAAGTGTTACCATGACGCTGCTAGGGTAACCCATCAAGGACTGGTCATTGATATTCTGCACCTCTTCCCTCTCCTCTCCCCTCTCCCCTCTCCCCTCTCCCCTCTCCCCTCTCTCTCCTCTTCTCTCTCCTCTTCCCTCTCCTCTCCCCTCTCCCCTCTCTCTCCTCTTCTCTCTCTCCCTCTCCATCGCAGGGTTCGCTCGGCCATTCCAATAGCAGGGGACGCTGTGTGCTTTTGTTAAAAAACCCATTACATAAGAAGGGAGAGAGAATAGAGATGGGAGAGATACAGCGAGGGAGGGAGGGAGGGAGGGAGAGAGAGAGAGAGAGAGAGAGAGAGAGAGAGAGAGAGAGAGAGAGAGAGAGAGAGAGAGAGAGAGAGAGAGAGAGAGAGAGAGAGAGAGAGAGAGAGAGGATGCGTGCGAAGAACCCTGTTTCTTCATGGCAGCGGAGATAACACAGACAATCCTTTGTGAGTCACTTAGTGTATTCTTTTTATCTGCTTCTGGGGTGAAGGAGTGTGTCCCCTCATTGTCATGCCCAACAACGCATCCTTAGACACAGGTAAAAACACCCACACGCACACCCATACACACAGGCACACAAAAACACACACTCACAGAAATAAAACATTTACACACATAAAAACACATGCACTAATAACCGAAACAAGAGTACGATGACACATCCTAGGTGTCCTTAGCATAGCACTGACCGTGGGCTCCACTTTGAGGATGGATGAATTGATGAATGGATGGATGGATGGATGGATGGATGGATAGACCGACATCAACAACATCCTGGAATAATAAGCCGGATAGATTCATGCTGGAGGGAGGATGAGCGCGATGGATAGAGGGTAGGGCGTGGTGGTGGGGGTGGGGCATGATGGTCTGGCGCCTGTGTTATTCTTGAGGCTGTTGGGGTTGGGGGGGGGGGGGGTGCGGTTCCCTATTGGGGACAGACAGACCTCTGATGGACGGCACGCTTCAAGGACAGACACGAGAGCGCACGGGTGTCTGTTAGGGGAGCATGTGAATGTGTGTGTGCTCATGGGTACTGGGACTTTGTGTATGGGTGTGGATGCGTGAGGGATAAGTCGGAGTGTGTGTGCTAGAAGCAGGGTGTGTGTGAGGGGGGGGGGGGGGACATCGGGCGGATGGGGGGGTGGGGGGGGGTGGAGGAGGGGGGTAGAAGGTGGGGTGAAGTAATGCGATAAGTGGGCTGATTCAATTGCGCGCCTGCGTTGGAACACGTGTTTCATTCTGCATGGTTTGGCTCAGTGGCGCCAAAGCCCTGTTAAGAGTCCCGCCTTAGATGCAAATGCGGATGCAGATGTGCGGTAACAATAATAGCTTATGGATATTTACAACCCAGCAAACCGAGAGAGTGGACAGCGGAATCTGTGTTAGATCACATGCACGTAAACTATATGACACGTATATATATATATATATATATATATATATACAGTAAAATAATAAATAAATAATGCACTGACTGCTTGCACTGATACATCATTCACTTTTTGTCCCCCTTGCCAAGAATGCGTGCCAACGCACAAGCAAACACACACACATGCACACACATGCACGCACGCACATGCACACACCCACACAGACGTGGCCCCTCAGAAACACACACAAACAGACGTACACGCAAATTAACACAAATTCACACACACACAGATGCATACCCAGATGCTCACACCAACACAACCGCACACACACACACACACACACACACACACACACACACACACACACACACACACACACACACACACACACACACACAGGGTAACCTAACCCAGTGACTGGCCCCACTAATCCATGTTGAGGTTGCGTGGAGTTGGGAGCAGTGAAGTGTCTCTTATTCCAACAATCAATCATACATTCATACATTAGCCAGATAACATAGCCGGCCCAGCACGCTGCCAAGCACACAGCGGGGGAGCGAGGGGGAAGGGCACACTTCATAACAGCAGCTGTGTGTGTGTGTGTGTGTGTGTGTGTGTGTGTGTGTGTGTGTGTGTGTGTGTGTGTGTGTGTGTGTGTGTGTGTGTGTGTGTGTGTGTGTGTGTGTGTGTGTGTGTGTGTGTGTTGGGGCTTCCCTGTGTTTGTTTGTGTGTGTGTGTGTGTCTGTATATGTATGTGTGTGTGTGTGTATGTCTGTGTTGGGGCTTCCCTGTGTGTGTGTGTGTGTGTGTGTGTGTGTGTGTGTGTGTGTGTGTGTGTGTGTGTGTGTGTGTGTGCGTGTGTGCGTCTGCATGCACACACATCAATGCAAATGCGTTCAGTGTATTTTGTTATGCTGTGATAATGTGCACATTTCAAATGCATAGGCGGTTCGCATGCGTGTTAAAAGAAAAAAAATGTAAGAGGAGAAAAAAAGAGATAGCATCTAGGCCAAGTGGGTGGGATTACGAGGACGCCTGAGTGCGTTTGTAATAAATCCATTTGAATGATCCACAAGTACCACAACCTACTCTATTGCAACAGTCACTTTATCACTCACACATTTACACACTTAGCTGATTCCCCCCCCCCTCCTGAGCTCTTTCTAAACCGTGCCCGTGAATGAGTCCCCGTAGAGCAGGCAGGGAGGACCAGAGGGACAGTACCGGCCCCTCGTCGACACACTCTAGTGCACCCCCAGCTGAGTTAAAGCACTAACACCCCGTCCTCTGCGGATGTTACGCGGTGCCGAGAGAGATGTGTTTTCCTCCTCCCTGTGTACCTGTTCATTTATTCATGCTGGGTTTTGCTCATTCAGGGGACCACTTATCCAATAATGACCATTTCAGCCCCCACGGCTGTTTTGTCCACTTCAATTTGGACCGTCTATTGCTGCTCCTCGCAGGCAGAGAAATCATGCTTAGGGCCGATCATCAAACCCTAACCAGGCCCACACAGGTATTATGGGCTGTTGCATCAACGCAAACCTCTTTCACTCAAAAGGAAAAAGGTTATTTCTTGGGAGAATGTACAGCAAGAGCACATTCTACCCAGAATGACTTATGTTGGTGGGCAATTTTTGAGCAAAACACGTTTTATTTTTCCTGAAAGTCGTATTTTTGTGAGTATAAGGCCGGCACAAATACCAGGAACAGGAGCATCAGATTATTCTCTGTGTAATGGGCAATTGACACAAGCGAATTAAGAGCAAGCGAGATATGTGTAGCCAGAATACCGACTTTTCTACATTTTCTATCCAACCATTATTCCTTTGGTTCTGTTACTTTGCTTAAGTGTCTCAGTGATCAATAGATCCAGCTAGCTCCGGTAAGCCCAGCTGATACCATTTTGCACTTCTCTACTCTTTCTGATTCCGTCTATGGAAATTGGTGAATTTAAGGAGGTATATTTATTTTACTCTGCTGCATGTAAACAATGCTTAAATTGGATCAACAGGCTCATTCAAGCGTGAACACGACAGTTTTTCCGTTTTTGTTAGTTATTCTACTAAGGGTCACAGAACAGTTGCTTGCGTAATGTGTACTCAAACAGAAAATATTTGTGGTACAGGTGAAATTATAAGAGGAATGTTTGAAGGGTGAAAATGAGTTAAACCTTTTCTTATAGATATTCTTCAACTATCTTTTCATTTTCAATCTCAAATCGTTTGCGATGGTCAACACACCAAAAAGAACAAAAAGAAAAAATGCACCGTGTCTTTAGCTTGTCAGAACCCAAGGGTACAGAGTTCAGCCCTGAACACCCTTCTCTAGAATGTTCCGGAAATGTCAGACTCGCTGGAGATCGGCTGTCTAATCTGGAGACGGAGCCTGAGGCTGTCTGAGTGTGTTGGTTTGACTAAAGCTCGGGTATATACACCGCTCATATATCCTGCACAGCTCTGCCGCACTCCAACCTATATACTGTGTGTAGGAGGCAGGTTTCGTGAACTGCAAACACTCACACAATCTTGGCTGCAAAATGTACCAACATTATTGCACCATTATCCCTAATTGCCATGAGTAATTGTCTGGGATTTACATTCTGCCTTTTATATTTAAGCAAGGAAAATATATTCTGTAGTGGAATGGGATCCATTTTTACAGCAAAATACAGCTTATTTCTTCTCACCAGATTGAGCTGGACTCAAAATTCTTTCAGAATATTAATCTCTAGAATCAGATGCTATAGAACTCCGGTCTTATGCCCTAAAAATTTTAACTTTTCCCAAAATGTCATATTAAAGCTAAACATGATAAAAAGATTCACAGTCTACAAAAATAATCCATAATCGCCACATAAAATCTTTAGACCATGCCTCACAAAAACCATTAGCATAATTTGTTTTATTTAGTTCCATTTGAGAAATATTGGCCAATAAAGTTGGAGCCGTTAGCCCATTTTTCTTGTATTACCATTTTGTTATTGTATAAAAAAAAACATACAACTATTATTAGGTGGATACCAATACCCCCCACTACCCATAAACCCAAATTGTGGTAAAAAAATATGAACTCGCCTTATTTCTCCTTACTAGATTGACCTGGACTCAAAATTATTTCATCATATTAATCTCTCAAATCAGATGCATCTTTTTTTGGTCTTCTGCTCTAAAAATGTTTACTTTTCCCACAATTTCATAGAAAAGCCAAACGTCCACAGTCTCAACCCATTTTGCCTATATGACCATTTTGTTATTGTATATCTACCATACGGCTATCATTAAGTGGATACCATTAACAGTGCACATTTTCAGATCTGTACTCTTTTAAGAAAGCCCTTAATTCTCTAGTGATATGTGTGTTTGGAGTTTTCTTGATGTTGTGTGCTTATCAATTTACATTTTCACCATGTGAATGAGGCTTCATGCAGTGCAGGAATTTCAGTTGCTCAACGGGATAATGCCGTGCACTGGTGAACCTTAGGTTGAAAGTTTGAATCCTGATTAGAGAATTATGAACAAGCTGAACATGACAACCTGTCATTTAAAGGAGCATTTCACCGGTGCAGACATGAATATGTATTGAAATTGGGTCCTATATGTAGTCGAATAATAAAATAAAATTCTAATTTGGTGCCGTCTTGACCGAGAAAATGCAGAAAGTGACTTTTTGGCGCTTGTGGATTGAAGACAACAACTCCCACCATGCACAGCTTCGCTGGCGGCCACTCCCGCTGATCGTCTCCGCCTATCGGACACCTCCTTGTTCCATCTACTAATGGAACAAATCAGCGTGGAGCTTGAACCGACGTCACTAGAGTAGTGACGCTTGCACAGAAGCATACGGCCGACATCTTTCCTTATTCTGGGTGGAAATAGTAACATAGTTACGCCATTAAATGCGTTTATGTAAACATTTTTAGCGAGAAATGTGCATTTTAATTTCATAATGTTCGCTCGTTGAATTTGAAGGATGTTTGGTTTGATAGTTATGACGAAGAGGGAACGCTCCATTCACTTGCATGGACAGCGTCTCTGGTTGCTAAGCAACCTCAACGTCTTGGCGGACTATATTATTAACCTATAATCTAACCCGATCTAAACTCTATCATGCACCCAAACATGGCGGCGTTTGGGTTTCCTACCTCGGACTCCTAAATCCAGCGCAGCCACAGGCGCCTTGGCGCGTTGAACCAATTTTTGTGACACACAATGATCAAGCGACAAGTTAGGCACGTTACACGCGTTTGGTGTGGCCGTAGCCCGTGTCCACCAAAAGCGTTTTTTTATGCGGTTTCACCCAAAAAATCGGCTTCGTGTGGACGGGGCCAAGAAGGCGAATACACGTCACCAAGACGGGGAGACAGCGCCAGGCGACTTACGCCACTATCTGCCAATGGATCGTGGATGCCTGGGCTGATATAACAGTCTCCACTGTGGTCCAAGCTTTCACGAAGGCAGGAATAATCACTGAACTGCCAGGCAACAACAGCGACAATGACTCGGATAATGACGAGAGGAATCCGGGCATGTTGGATGCCGTAGGCCTACTCGCCCAACTGTTCAATTCGCACACACAAGAATTCGAGGAATTCGTAGACGGGGAATGAACTGAAAAGGTGAGCTTATTGTTAAGAGATATTGATCAGATATTGTTAATATGCACATTAACGTTTGAACATCGTTACCATGGGAGTGCCCGGAGTTGTCAGAACGCTTAATAAAGTTTGACTTTATCTGACTGTTTTGTTGACATTCTCTATAGCACAGCTCGGTCTTGTCGATGCATAACGCAACCCCAGTCAAACGTTTGACTGCAGTATCTTCTATTCTATACGCCTAATAATCCGGTGCGCCCTATATATGAAAACAGTTCTAAAATAGGCCATTCATTAAAGGTGCGCCTTATAATCCGGTGTGCCTTATAGTACGGAAAATACGGTAGTCCTCGTTTGTATTTCTTTCGAAATGGTGAACTTTTGCATGGAGCCATCTTCTATGTCAGATCCAGTACCCTCCGCCAATGTACTTCAGTTTAATCAACAGCCTCTGTTATCTTAGCTTCAGACGCTGTGGATGTTAGTTTCTGCTGGTGAAGTCCCACCCACTGGCACTGCTCTAATAGGTCTGTAGCGTCAGTGGGTCCCACCCGCTAGAGGGGGGTGGGACTAGTGGTTGTAGTCTTACGAGAATCATCTCCTCTTACACTTCCTGTTTTCTTGTACGCAAAAATCGTCATATTGCGTCATTAAAAACAGGAAGTGTTGGAGATCGATACGGATCTCTCCAGTCTCTCCAGAAAATAAGGGAATGATGCTAGACCATTCAAAAATATGCGGGGGGTTCTAAAAATACAAAGCTTATGTGAAATGGGTGAAGTTTCCCTTTAAGAAACACTACATTGAACAGCACCTGAAATTCATCAGGCAATCAACATTCCGGCTCAGTAAGAATCGGACTGCCAAGACACAGTATGGCATTAAGGGGAACTTCTTCATCAAACATTTTTCCTTCATAATTAACTCTGTCATATTTATATTTCTTCCATTGGTGTTCATGACTACAAATGTTTAATTTCCCCAGAATTTCAAAGATTTTTCAGGTATATGCTTTGAAGAAAGCCCTAAATTCACTTGAGAAATGTGTGCTTTGAGTTTTCTGGATGTTGTGTGCTTATCAATAGACATTTTGATCACGTGAATGAGGCTGTAGTTCAGGTTTATAAGTGGAACATCTTTCCTTGAATATGACAATTATATGTTATATTTATATATCTACCATTAGTTTGTTCTTGACTTTTAATTTGGCTCGGACCCCGTTAATCACTGCTTGCGGTTATATTTTTAATTGTTACCATATGCTATTTCCTGGGATATTTGCAGTTACTCTGCAATGCAAGCCCTTCACATCAGTCAAGATGAGTGGATGTGTAATTAAGTCTTCATAATGAGTGAGTGATTGAATGGGAGCTTCTGAGAGTGTGTTCATCTGGTTGCATTACAACCAGCCTCCCCTGTGAGCTCCAATCTCCAAGCCTGTCCCTTCTATAGTTTATGTCTCACTGATTGCACGCAGTGATTGAGCCCGACTACAAGGTTTAACACGTATGAATTATAGATGTACTGTACACTGGGATGTTTCAAACTCAGCCCAAAGCAGAAAGCACGGGACGTATGCTGCCGCATGCACTTGCTCATGTCAGACACTGCAGTCAAGGGTTAATTCTAAGAAACACAGTATCGGGAAGGCTCCCCTCTCTCTCTCTCTCTCTCTCTCTCTCTCTCTCTCTCTCTCTCTCTCTCTCTCTCTCTCTCCCTAGCTCTCTCTCCCTAGCTCTCTCTCTCTCTCTCTCTCTAGCTCTCTCTCCCTAGCTCTCTCTAGCTTTTGCTCTCTCACTCTTTTTCTTTTGCTCTCTCTTTCTTTCACTTACTCTCAGTCTCTCTTTCTCTGTCTCACAAAGAAATATTTACACACATACATACATACATACACACACACACACACACACACACACACACACACGCACAGAGTCCATGCATGCATGCACGCACACACACACACATACACACTCTGGGCATGGCCTTTACCTCTGAGTCTACGCAGTGCTTATTGGAGCGTGCCGTCTATGCCGTGGCCCGGCTCTCAATAATGGCCTCTACTCTAATCCCATTTAGTTAAGAGCCCAGGGAAGACCACTCTCTACGCAAAATGGGAATGGAAAAAAACTAACAGAAATGGAAGGAAGGGGAAACAGAGGGATGGACGCAGACCAAAAAAGGGTTTTAGAGAAGAGGGAAGTGGATTTGAGTTGTTCATATATGGTAAAGTGGGTCTCGGCAGTTGGCCTGAAGGAAAGGGCCCGGCGTGCTTTCGCGTTGGTATTTTGTTCTAATAAATCTTTAAACGTTAACCACTTCTAGCTTGACCTTTCACAGCTTTCGATTTGTATGAGCGGGGAGCGTCATAAGCATATGTTAGTATATCTAAATAAAAAGGAGGGAGTCTCCGCAGGAATGCAGAGAGCGTTTCCTTTTGATTTCTCAACAAGCGTTCATCCAATCGACTTCACCCGTGGCGTTGTTTAGATGAGAGGTTCCGGAAATAGCCCGCTGTCAGGCCTGTTGTGAGCGGGCACTGCACTACTTTAAATAAGTGCGCTCCTTTAAATTACAAGCATGTACTTTCTTCGAGATACAAGTTCTTTCATTTCGATTATATCTCCTTCCGTTTGCATCATTTTCTCAAGTATACCAATCTGATTGAAATAGAATACCTAGTATACTTGTATACATTACGGTACATTATTGCATTGTTGGTAACATTAATGACTAGAAAATGAAGCGTACATCATATAGATGTTCCCGGAACGATAGAGCACCAAAGGAAAAATATGAAAGTTCATCCTCGCCCCGTCTCGCCGGTCAGACCAGCTAAGTGCTTGAAACGTCTGTTCCTGTGCTGAGTGTAACAAGGGAACATTTGACACAAGAAATGTGCCGGTGCTTCTAATGCACCCCCTCCCCCCTTTACCTCCTCCCCCGCCTCACCTCTAATGCTCTCCCGAGCTTCCCTGCAGACCTTTAGTGTGTCAGGTGAAACACAAAGTTCACCGTCCGCCTGTTGTAGGTCAGAGAAGCCCGGGCTGTGGTTTGCTCCTGGTTTTTTATTCTCCCCGTGTATGCTGTTTTATATTTGCTGAATCAAACTCCCGCTGGGCGATACAAGCGCTGCACATCAGCATCATTTACCGTTTGTCTGCTTTTATTACCTTTAACCTCCAGAGAGGTGACACGATGGGACGGTTTTTATGCGGGTTTGTGATATAAACATTTGCTTTAACGTGGTGTTAAACATTTCGCTTTGCACTTCAACGTTGCTTTACATTTAGATGCATACGATTTTTAATTCTTCTAAAATTAAATGTTTGTCTCATTTGCCGAGAAAAGAAACATGTTTTTTTATATTTGAATTTAATAAGAGTTGTAACCTTAATAAATAAAACGTACCCTGAAACACAAAAATACAGAAATAAGTTTCCCAGCAGTCTTTCCGGTTTTAAATGATGCTTTCACTGCTGATAAAAACACTACCCCCCCCCCAAAAAATAAATACAGAACTTTTGTCCAAATGACAGTGGTTTGCCCCAGCTGGGGCACAACACTGGAATATCCAGCCTGGAGAAAGGTACACCAAAATCATAGGCCTCTTCTACTCTCTCTCTCTCTCTCTCTCTCTCTCTCTCTCTCTCTCTCTCTCTCTCTCTCTCTCTCTCTCTCTCTCTATCTCTATCTCTATCTCTATCTCTATCTCTATCTCTATCTCTCTCTCTGTCTATGTTTCCCTTTCAGAACTGTTTGGCCTGAAGTCAGCCATGATGGATGATGGCCCCCGATGTGTGCTCCGCTGCTGGCTTCGGCTGCTCTTAAATGTATGGGCGGTGGGGGCTGGACAGATGGGAGGACTGGGGGACTGGGGCAGACGAGGAAAAGATTAAATGAAAAGGAGCAGATAGATATATGAGTGTAGGAGGGAGACCAAGGAGAGAGGTAATGGATGTCCGCTGAGCAGAGGTTGAGAGAGAGAAAGAGAGAGAGGCTTAGATGACCCCATAGGAGTTATAGGTGGACGCTGTGGGGGCGCTCTGTCCATGATCTGTCTCTGTCTGTCTGGAAGAAAGAAAGTAATAGCTTCCCTTTTCCTCTCTCTCTCTCTCTGTCTCTGTCTCTGTCTCTGTCTCTGTCTCTCTCTCTCTCTCTCTCTCTCTCTCTCTCTCTCTCTCTCTCTCTCTCTCTCTGTGATAATCTGGATTTGCAGCTATAAGAAGCATGGCTGCGATCATTGTGTTCGTGATTGCTCATATCTCTTCTCCACTCTCAGTATCCCACTCAGTCCTCTTTCTAATTACTTTATGCCAAATGCCTTGAGGAGAGGGTGCCAGCCATCAGCAGTCCAATATCTGCACCATTAAGTCACTCATAAACCCTTCAACCGGTACGCCTTCAAAAAGCTTCCTATCCACACCAGACCGCCCTACTGGCTGTCTGGTTCAACTTGCAGTCGGCAATTATTCCTTCTCTCTCTCTCTCTCTCTCTCTCTCTCTCTCTCTCTCTCTCTCTCTCTGTCTCTGTCTCTGTCTCTGTCTCTCTCTCGCTTTGGCATCAGTTGGTGTTGAGAAGTTTCAGTCCTACCACGAGGAGATGCCTTAGGAGAGCATAGGTGAGAGAGGAGTCTAGGTCAGATTGAGTAAAGGCTCATCTCGGGCCCAGCAGTCCCCTTATGGACCTCTTGGCGGGAAAACACAGAGCCTGACAAAGAAACGATTAAAGTAGTTACAAAAGAAAAGTAATTTTGGCGGTTTATGAAGCGTTATGTAGCAATGAGTGTACTACTACAGCAGCCAAATACATAGTATTGAAACCTTTAAAGACACTTTTTTCTTTACAGTTTACTGCTGCAGGCCGAGTTGGCTGTAAATAGCCAATAATGGGCTTGCAGATTGCCACCTCCAGCAACATGATTGGTCGGATCAAATATGAAGCGAAATGAAATGAAACTCCCCTTTATCCATATTTGAGCTAGTCTACCATCAGACTTTAGATATTAATCTAAAATCTGATTTGGCAGCTTATGTAAAGGAAGAAGTTCCTCAGCTCCCAACCTGAACCGATTATCCTCTACAGCGATGACAATACGCTATAGCTCTCCTCCCTGGCCGGATGACACCACAGTCTCTGCGAGACTTTCAGAATGGCTCACCCTGGCATCTGTGTCTTAGATGAAGTACTGCTACCTTCACCCTCGACCTGTGAAAGACACCGCTTTATGTCAGCCGTTTATCTGAACACAAAATAACAGTCCATCTTTACCACCCTCCAAGTCCGCTAAAGCCTTGAGGTTAAAGAATGGTAGCCAGTCAACCGTAAGAGAGGGCACTGAGGCAGCCTCTTCTCTGCTAATGCACACACACAATGGACAACATCAGTGAAATCCCTTCCGTACTCTGCGTGGTTCAGAGATCCTTGCCCATAGACACTCAGATCCTAACTCGGCAGCTAATGCAAGTTAAAGGTATGAGTGCTTGTACTGAATGCGCTGTTGGTAAATCATAAATGGACCGGATTCATAAGGCGCATTTCTAACCGGTGGCCACAAGCGCTTCACAAAGCAACACAGACGCCTGTGTCAACCACGCAAGGAACCAGCCGGCTCATCGGGAACAGTTGGGGTCAGGGGTTTTGCTCACGGACACCTCGACACTCCGAGGATTGAGCTAGCAACATGCCCGTTGCCAGCCAACCCTATCTACCTCCTGAGCGGCCAGGGCTGCCCACTGCTGTTGTTAATCCTTTGCAGATGATAAGAGGTGGAATCTTGAGGTGTCTTTACCCAAACAAACTGCACTTTGATAAAACTAATATTTGATACTGAATATATATATATAGAGAAAGAGAGAACCATGGTGCAAATAAAGGAAAGAGCGTAGGAGCAGAACAAGCCCTTGCAGAGGGAAACTGGCTAGTAGGAAGCGATGGTAAGCGAAGTTGTTCGCAAGGGGGAGTCGAAGGAAAGACGGTGGGCAGATGAAAAGAAGAACCTCAAAAGGAAGAAATAAAGGAAACAAATTAAATAAATAATTACAAAAAAAGATTGGAAGCAAAGAACATAGTAGACTTGCACAATACATGTGTGAAAGTAGCTTAGCATAGAAGACGCAGGCGCACACACACACACAGAGGAAAGCATGGGGCAGAGCGAGGGAGAGAGACAGAGAGAGAGAGGGAGAGAGACGAAAAGAGACTGAGGGAGGGAGAGAAAGAGGGGTGGAGCAGAGGTTGCTAAGGAGAGTTTAGCGACGAGCAGCACAATCCTAATTGTCACATTTGATCAGGGAGGCGGTGGTTAGCTTAATGGGTCACTGCCCCCCACAGGGGCCACTCCTCGCTATGAAGGGAGTCACCACAACGACCAGTGGGAGACGCACGCAGCATACACACGCACCCCCCACACACACACACATTCATGCGCACATAGGTAAAAAAACATAGACACATAGATGCTTCCAAAGTTATAATTGGATGCACATTCAGAAACATACGTTTTCATGCATACCAACACACACACACACACACACACACACACACACACACACACACTTGCATGCCTTCACAATAGAAAAATCCATACGGTTACCCACACAAACCAACCAACACACACAAAAGCAGACACATGGTCAGTACATGATATACAAACATGCAGGGTGAAGGCTTCCCAGATATTCAACTATGTATTGTGTACATATTTCCGTGCTCACGGCCGTTCTTTCTCTCCATCTTGATATTGACTTGTAGAAGTGAAGGAGGAATGAAAGACTGATCTTTTTATGAATACAATAAAGTGAAGAAATAAAATGAAAGATACAATATACAGGGCCACTGAATGGACCATTGTACTCTCCTTGGAACGGAAACTGCTAAATTGCATATGCGCATAATTTTTCTGTGGAGGTGTACAACTTCATGCGGTTGGGGGGGGGGTTCGGGGGGGGGGGGGGGGGGGGGGGGGGGCAGAGAGGCTTTGCGTCGCGTCTTTTAGTCACTTCCTGTGCATGATGAGTATGTTAATTAATCTAGACTTCTGTCCAATCCGCTCTCTGCGGCAGTGACCTCGTGCTGTCCGCCCGCTGTGAAGAACATCAAACAACCCCTTGTTTTCAATCTGGACTAAATGAATCCAAGCAGGCCTGCAGTATTCCCAAACCAAGGCAGGCATTTAGAATTGCAGAGAGAACCAGGGGATAAAATGACTGGTGAAGACCATAGGAAGAAAAACAGTCTTCGGGTCCTACTGCCTTCGAAGTACAATCTACACTAATTGGCAATAAATTAGCACACACACACATGCACGCAGAGACATTTAAACACACTCTCAAACACATAAAAGTACACGCATAAACACACACACACACACACACACACACACACACACACACACACACACACACACACACACACACACACACACACACACACACACACACACACACAGTATTATGCAATCAGAAGTAAAAAAGAGAAGCAAACTATGAGTTCTGCACACTGCCTTCGGTGTGCATCCTACTCTATCCTCCTATAGTATTTAGCAGTGGCAACTTTCCCTCGGGCCGCATAGCAGATGTCTCTTAACCAGGTCAAGGGTGCCCTTTAACTTGTGGTGCTAAGAACATGCTACCGTTATTATAAGTGCAGAACCACATGGACATTATATACACACTTAAATATGAGCCTTGGCCTCGTTGTCTTTTGAAGCATAGCCACCAGCAGGTTCAAGCAGGGTATGATGGCCTTCCCCTTCTCCAGTCGGTGCTCATTGTTAGCATATTGCCCTCTAATTGTGGGTCGAACCGTTGCAGAATATACTGAATAAACGATTTTTTTGGGTTTTGCATGTTTTACACCGTGCTAGTGTAGCAATAACAGTAATATTAGCATTGATAGATGTTATGGTTTGTATAGAAGCTGCGTTCGCTGCAGCTGGCGTGTGAGGGATCAGCGGGGAGTGCTGTACCCGGGAACCCCTCCTGACCTTATTGTAACATCAGTCACACATACATCAAGGAAAACAATGTATTTACATATATATATATAATATATAAATAGATATATAAATATATGCAAACATGCATTTCTTTATTTCTCCTCTAGTTAGTTTTAGCTAGCTTTCCTTCGAAAGAATATAGATCAAATATGACAAGGTATAAGTTATGGCCCATGTATTCTACTGTGGTTCACTGGAATGGATCTTGTTGCAAACAGGGGCCTTGCACACTCAATTGCACTGCTGTCCCGAGACCAACTAAATCAGCTGTTTGTGTGTGTGTGTGTGTGTGCGTGTGTGCGTGCGTGTGTGTGTGTTTGTACTTGAGTGCCTGCTCTGCATTTTTGAGGCGAAGGCGCAATTAATATTTGGTGAACCAGCCTGATGGATTGTGGCCGCTTAATATCTCAAATCATCCATTCCTCTCATCAGCCACATATAACATTTATATTTTAGACATGAATATAGATTTAGCAGCGTTTGCATTGAAAAAACGGAGTAGAGTGTGTGCAGTGTAATGAACATCTCTACCAGGTAATCATCGGCTGCCTAGAGAAACAAACACATCTTGATTCGTGCTCGTCTGCCTGTTTCAGTAGGAGTTTGGTTCCCCGAGTCACCCCAGCCATGGTGTCACCAGGGTTTGTTCAGGAAACAAAATCAATAAAACGTATCCTTTAGTTATCAGGTGAGTAGGAGCGGTTCAGAACCCTGAAAACTTTCAGCGATTCTGCGACGCCCATACAGACAGACAGTGAGTTTGTGAATGTATTTTGAAGCACACTCAGTCTATCATCTGAACCTTTAGCGGAGGCTTGAATGTGGATAAGGAAAAAGCCTCAGCCATAGCAGCTAATTGATTTGAAAGATCCTCCCGCATATGGATTTAGTTCCCTCGTCTCTCCTATAACCGGACCCTCTTAAGCACTCTATGCTAAGGTTTTTGTTTGTTCTTTATTCAGTCTGTTGAGTCAGTGTGTTCCGACATTGTACTGTATAGGGCATAAGCTCTAGACAAGGTTTCGTTTACATAAGCTGCTCATGAATATCTCCAAGCTCAACACATGCAAATCTCACTTCACGTTTAAGTGTGCGTTTGTGTG